>NW_009952979.1:0-39151 GCF_000747805.2 Chaetura pelagica | reverse complement strand
GAGAAAAGTGGTGGGCCAGGCTGTGACCCTTTTTCATATCTGTGTGCCAAGATAAGTAAGCACATCTGCATTTCTTACTGCTTGAATGTATTATTTGAATGGCTTCAAGTTTCACATGAAAAAAATTTTAACAATAGCTCTACTATTTAAATCTATTGTTTTATTTTGATCACGATATCAAAGACTAGAAGTATTTAACATTGGTTCTGGTCACCTGCCGTGTCCTGAAAGCTTGTTATGTTGACTGTTCATTTTTTCTTTCTTTGATTTAAAAATAAAATCCAATGCAACAAACATAGTATTGAATGCTGTACAAAGCAGGACTATGAACTCTGTATGTTGTGTGCTTTATTGGGACTTTCTGTCTTTATAAAAATAAAGCTATTGAAGGCCAGAAAGTTTTGAAGGTGAAGCCAAACTTGAACCAAACAAGAGAGTTGGCTAGGATCTCTGCAACAAGCCTAAGCCAAGCCAATAGACCTGATTGTATTCATTTACGGACAGAAAAAATCAGAGAAGGGTATGCACCAGAAGATTTTGAGGGAGGAAGTAAGGCCACAGTGTTCCTCTTTGCTTCTCTCTTCTCTATTTGAAAATAGAGTTAAAACAGATCTTGGGTCAAGCTGTAACTGTTTCATTCATCCTCTGCTTAGAAGCAGAATATAAAGACCACTTTTTCTCTAATTACACAGCTATAGAGGAATAATGAAATTTCCACATTTTTTTCAGCTCTCTTCTCTCTGTGCTACTGTACAAACTTTGTCTTGTATCAGGAGTTTGCCTAGATCACAAAAAGGGCCTGATTGCCACTAAGTGGTTGTGGGTTTGGTTTTGGTTTTTTTTTCTGGATATTTTAAAATTAAACTGAAGCAATACTAACATTTTATAGGTGTATTTTTTTTGTTTTGTTGCTGTTTTGTTTTTTTTTAATCTTCCAGAGCCTATAAATAGAAAAAGTGTCTGCTGTGTAAGTCTTCCAGCAGTAAAATCCCAGTTATGAGCCTGGACTTTTAATCTCTGTTTTCGCAAAGAATGAATGAGCTCTGGATTATTGCTTTTTAATACTACATGGTGGCAAGAAAGTGTATGTGGGTAAGAAGACCCTCACATCCTCATCACCAAGAAACTTTAAATAGTATGAAGAGTCTTTGATTTGTTTTGTATCAAGTGTGCTGGGTTCAGAGTAGGGTTTATATATCTCGCAAACCTCATGAAAGATTAACAAAGGGGCTTTTTAAATGCCTTCTCAGTAAAATAATAGTTAGCTAATTACGCAAGTTGTGAAATATAAGATTAAAGAAATGGAAGTATGTATCAGGTTTTTCTGATTCTTGTTGTACAGACTGATTTATCTCACTGAGGTGAAAAAAAAAGTTAGTGAGGAGAACTTAAATAAGCAAAAAATTAAAGTACATAATTATTTTTTTTGGTCTCTTCAAACATAGAGGGGAATTTGTCGGGAAGAGTGTGGCTGTGCATGCACACTTCTCCACACACATGCACAAGTGGAAAGAGATTCAGCAAGAGTATTTCAGAGCTGTGGTTAAGACACATACAGTGCATATCCTATGTCCCAAGCATATTTACACAGAGTCTTGGTGTTCTTTCAATAGTTTTGTGGAAAGAAGAAAGGTATAATTATCCCATTGAGTTATGTGTAGCTGTATCTATTTTGATCAGTTGTCTTTGTCTAAACAGAAACACTCTCTACATCTCACAGCTGTGAGGCGCAGCCAACTGCATGATACTGCAACTGGCTGGTTTGAACAGACCTGCTGACCTTTTCCTCTCTCTTTGCTGCAGGACTGCCCACCAGAAGCAGGTGATTTTCGTGCCCAGCAGTGCTCTGCTCACAATGATGTCAAGTACCAAGGGCAGTTTTACGAGTGGATTCCTGTCTCTAATGACCCCGACAACCCGTGCTCACTGAAGTGCCAGGCCAGAGGAGCAACTCTGGTTGTGGAGCTGGCACCAAAGGTTCTGGATGGCACCCGGTGCTACACTGAATCCCTGGACATGTGCATCAGTGGCTTGTGCCAAGTAAGGAGAGAAGCTCTACTCTGACACCTTTCCTCCTGACTCCTCCCCTTAGATCTCTTTCACATGTTCACTCTGTCTCCTGCTCTATAGTTGTATCATTATAGGTCTTCATTTTAATAATCTGTTTTCATTCTCTTAAGTTGGTTACTTGTACCTGGTTTGGAAGAGGTGTACAAATTTAAAGTTTATTTCCTCACTTTATGCTATTTACTTGGGGCTTTTTTGGACGAATGTTTTCTCAGTTTTTGAACTGTCTTGTACAGTTAGCTGCAGTAGCAGATCACATTTTAAAACATCATAAGAAAATAATGATTTAGCTTTTAATTTGGATGTACCAAGATTTTCCAGGTCTATGAAATTACATTATCTTTAAGGAGTATTTCTCCCTGTAAGTCACAAACCATATAGCAGTAGATGAGGTGCTAAACCAGAAAATCTGCCTGTGATTTGCTACAAGACTAAGCAAGCTGATTCTTCTCTTTGGGTCTCAGCTTCCCTGTTATTTAAAAGCGAGATATGGAGAGTTTTTAACTCTTCACTCCACAGTGCATGAATATGTATTGATCATTCAGCCAATGTATTGGTATCTTAATTTGTATTTCAATTACCTTTGTTCTTTTACTTATATATTGATACTCCTTTGAACCTATCTACATCAAACCTTAGTCTTCTGGACCACACGTAGGCTACAGGTTCATGGAGGGGCAGACATTTTCACCATCTCTTTTAAGTACTGAACACAAATCACAGGAAAGTTTGAGCCTTAATTCGTATTTCTGTGCTCAGTCTCCTTCAAATTTATGTAAACTTGATGTGTTACTGGCTTCCTAGTGTTTTTTCAGTCACTCTATGTCACTTTGAAAGCTTTCCTCCCTGTTTCCTTTCTCTTTGGTTTCTGCTCTAAGTCAGAAGCAGTCCTGCAGTAAATGAAACAGAGTAGGCAGTTGCTGGGCTATTCTCATTTGTGATCTGAGGAAGGCTAGCCTTTAGACCTCTTGACCTCAGCTGAGTGCACAAGTTTCTCAAAATTCCAGACTATCTAATGAGACAGACTAATATGAGTCTTTTTTTGTGTGCTTTTCAACATTTTAAAACTGTAACTGAAGGCACAGGAATCTGGATGGCAAAATTATTCAGTGTTCTGTCTGTAGTGGACTGGAAATTAAGAGCAGAGCATTCAATATCTGTGTCAGGCTGATTTCTGCTTTGCTCCAAGCATACCTTTCTGAGGAAACCTCCCCTTAGGAACGGAGCTCAGAAGTATCCACTACTAAAACAAACTCACTGGCATTCTCATGAAACTTCTTACTCTTGGAAGGCTGAAAGCAGCTGCACTATTACAATGAGGAAGAGTGATGTTATTTCTTAACTGTCTCTGTGGCTAAGGTAAATATTTTGAAAATAGACAACTACACTAACACTACTGTCCCTGAGGAATTTCAGTTAAACAAACCCTTTCTTATATACTCTAGGCTGGTAGAATATTTTTTAATGCATAAGCACAATGAATGTATATTTCCCATTATCTTCAACATTCAGGGTCTTCATCAACATTTTCCATATATTTTACGATTACAGCATCTTTTTTGAGGGTGGCCACTTAAAAAACCAACCAAACAAAAAAAAACCCAACAACTCAGGCTGCACTCCTCACAGTGAAGAATTTTGTATTTTGGGTGTGTTGAATTTAGAACAACACTAACTATTCTTCTCACAGTCTGTCCCTGCTGACCAGTTGTATCTTTATGGCAGTAGAGGTACTGTATTAGAAAGTTCATAACTAATGGTATGCTTTAGGACAACAGCTGTTTTACTGTCCATCACAACAATAGGTAATACTACCTAAGCAGTTCAGGACGGAAAAGAAGCACAATATTTGAGATAACTGTTGGTGAGCCTTCTTTGAAAGCAGCATTCTTCCTTGGCCTCTATAAAGGTCCTTTTAAAAGAAAGGGAAACTTTGGTATTATGGAAGAACAAAGTGGTGCATTCTTTCTGTGTAACATTTCTGCCACCAGCCTCTGTTTTCTAAGAAGCTCCCGCTACAGAGGGATTATTCCAGACCACAGTACTATCAGTGGATTGTTGGTAATTCATGTGAAGAATATTTCTGCCACACTTCATTCATTTCATTACACAACTTTCTGATAAGAAGAAGCCTTATGTGGTGCTCACCAAAAATATACTGTAAATGTGTGGATGAGTGCTCTTCAATTTCTGTGATTGCCAGTTAATCTGTTTTGTTCTCTGTCACCACACATTTTTTTATCCTCTCACCTGATGACTTCACTTGGTTGTGGACTGTGACCTCTCCTCATATATCCCCACCACTGCCTGCCGTATCTCTTAACTGGGTGTTCTCCCTTGCTTCTTTGCTCAAGCAGCCACCTGCTAGTGCAGCTCCCTCTTCCCTCACGCTTTCACACTTTGGGTTCTAGACAAATGCCAGCCATGTTGCAGCACTGGGCAGAGGAGCATGGCCTCTCATCCTGTGAAATGCCTGTGCACCAAATACCAATAATCTATGAAACCTACTAAGACTTTTACTAATGAAAACAAGATCTTCTTCCTGTTCTCCAGTTTTGCTGCTACAACAACAAAATATATATATATATATATCTTGGATTTCTGTATTTTTTTTCTGCTGAAGGGGAAATACTCAATTTTAATGTTTGGCTTTTCTGTTTTTCATAGCCCTTTCATTTGTTCTTCCTGGTAGATTAATCCTCATACTTTGTTCTCTCTCAATTTAACTTTTGTCTTCTGCTTGTGAGAATTCCACAAATGTTCTTTTTGTTACTTCTGGCAAGGAAGAAAAGGAAAATCAATCTTTACTTTCTTAGATGCATAATCAATGGTTACTTAAGGCGTTTTGTCTCTGCAGTACTAATAGCAAAATGTACATGTTGCTGTAGAGGACTAGATCAGGTTTTTTTTAATAACTATTGTGTCTTTTATTAAATATATGGCCAGATAATAAGATGCTGTGCAGTGTTTCCAAAAAAAGTGGGCTCCATCAATACTATAGACAATTCCTTGCCTAATATAAATGAGTATTGCTTCCCTGAAGTCACATTAATGGGTGAGATGCTTGCAGTCTGTGCAGCATCTTTTACTTTCACATGTAGAATGGCCCTCCTCTTCTGCTGTCCTTTCCTCCTCCCCAGCCCAGGGATCCCAGCTTCACAAGAACCAGGAAAGTGAAAATACAGACGAATCACTGCTTCCCCTCCATTCTCACAGCCAGTTAATATTTTCATATACTTTTTGTGTTTGTTTGGGTTTTTTGTTGTTGTTGTTTTTTTTGTTTTCTTGTTGGAGGGGGACGAGGGGGTGGGGCAGTTTTGCTTTAAACATTTCTTCTACAGCACAGAACAACAGGAGTCCTGGTCTGTGAAAAATCATGACAGCCACTACAAAGCTTTCATCATTTTCATATAAAAAGGTTAGACATTGAAAACGTCCATAACCAGGACACTTACCTTTAGGTAGAAGCTGAAATGGTGCACCTATGTAAGGTCCATCAGCAGTGGGAAGTGTAGCCACTGTCTCTGAAAGGTAGTGTAAATTTTGTTACAAAACACTGAAAAAAGAGTGCTGCTACAATTAGTAACAACTTTTAGTTGAATGTCAAAAAAAGTCTGACTACCTCAAGAAACTGATGAGGAGTGTGTGTGGGATGTGTTAAATGCCACCTGGCTTCTTGTACATGCACATGTATAAGAGCTACTCAGTCCTCTACATTTCTCCAGAAAATCAAAATAAAAGAGTTTTACTTTTGCTTTCTGTTATTTTAGGGTAAACCTGGAATAATTTTACAGCAGTCTCAGACTGCCCTGCTGTTGAATAACCAACTCCGATCCTAATTGTATGAGAATTATGATTTATTATTATTACTACCATTACTGTTGCTGTTGTTGTTTTTATTAAAGACTATTGAGTTATTAACATAAAGCTACGCCCATTCCCACATGTGCACTGCCTCTCAGTGGTCAAGGGCAGGGGTCTCTTGGAGGAAAGCTCATAGTCTTCTTCGCTGTGCTGGGTCACGTTGTTCCTCATTCTGGCAGGTTGGCAGATGTACCCAGCTGAATCCTGCTTCTTGGGCTCTCAGGTGAGACACATCCTAGATCAACACAATACCTCTAACAAGCATTAACAGATTCTATTCTACATCATCATGTAGGTTTGGAAAATTTAACCCGTAATCTCTAATTCAATCCCCAGTTTTTCTGTTACTGTGCAAATTCTTTTGCACCTAAATTATATGATCCCAACCATATACAAACCCTACAACTGCAGGTAGTAATATTACTGTATCTTAATTGTAGTGTGGGTTGTCAGCAAAACCTGGAAAGGACCTTCCCACTTTGGTTCCAGCAGTGAGCCTGTGAAAGTCATAACATATAGATAATCACCTGGCAACAAATTATGAATTGATTCATTTAAACCCCTTGCCCTGGTACCCAACACTTGTTGGTTTATTCTCTTTAATTGTTTCTATAAAGAAATACCATACTAGGATAGGCTCTCTTCACCTAATTGAGGAGTACTTTCCATGGGCTGAGTTGAGAATGGCCACCCATACGTTATCTCAAATGGACTTAGATTTTCTTTGGTTCTTGGCTTAGCCCTTATTCTCAGTAAGGTTAAAGGCAGAGATTGTGTCCAGGGAAGGTTGGCTTTCTGTTCCAGTTTTTTTGTTTTATTCAGTGGTTCATTTTCTCCACCTGACCACTCACTTGGGGCCTGTAAGGGGGTATGCAGATGCCAGTCTATATCAAGATCTGGCTTACTTGTTGAACTACTTTAGCACAAAAATGTGGTCCTCTATCAGACGATATCACTGCTGGTACCCCAAAGCGTGTTATTGTTTCATGTAACAATATTTTAGTTACCTCCCTTGCTTTGTTGGTTCTACATGGGACTGCTTCTGGCCAACCTGAAAAAGTGTCTGTTGTAACCAATAGATATCGAAACCCCATTTTCCTTGGTAGTTCTGAGAAAGCAATTTGACAATGCTGTCTTGGAAAGTTTCCTTTGCCAATTGTCTGCAATTGCACGCAAGAATTATTTTTGGGGTTGTTTTGCAAGCATATCTAACAACTGCTGTGAGACTTGCTTCACAGTAATATACAGGTTTCAAGCTATTATTTGTTTATTCAAAAATTTACACAAGGCCTCAGCTTCCCACTGAGTCTTTCTATGTTCTGCCATTACTAAGGCTCATAGTAAGGCAAAAGGCACTATCAATCACTCATCTGCTGTTCTAGCCCACCCATCCTCTGAAATGTTTCCCTCCAAATCCTCTGTTAATTTTAGATAATATTTAGGGTTTTTATCAGTTTGGATTTCACCATCTGGGACCAAAGTTGCAACCTCAAATGCCCCACTTCAGCTATTCATCATGCCTCCTGGTCAGCATTCCCTTTCTGATGGGCTTTACAGTCCATGATTGCCCCTCTCTTAGGCAATTGTATGGTATCCAAAAGCTTTAGGATTTCCTCAGCATGTTTGATTCATTTCCCTTTGGCAGTCAATAGCCCACACTCCTTCCATCCAGCTCCATGTGTGTGAACTACACCAAATCTGCATTTAATTTTCTTTCCTTTTGCCAATTCTAAAGCTTAATTATAGGCAATGATCTCTGCTTTCTGAGCTGAGGTATCTGGAGGTAAGGCACTGGTCTCTAGTTGATGGTAGTCACTGTATATCCAGCCTTACGTGTCCCTTGCTGAACGCAACTGCTCCCATCAGTTTACCAGGAGTCCTCTACATTGTCCAGGGTGTCACCATTTGACTCAGGTTGAACAACAATGCTCTCAGTCTCCTCCCCCTCCCTCCTAGGTAGGGAATGAGGGGGAGAAAAAGAGAGAGACTTGGCTGGATTGAAAACTAAACTGCACAGCTTTAATTAAACACTAATGACATAAGAAAATATATACAATTATATACAAATATGTGCAGATATGTGCAAAAGCCTCTTGCCTCTCCCCACCCCCAGCAACTCCCACAGCATCTCCTGAGCTGTAAACAGTCCCAAAAAATCCTGGAGCTGCTGCTGGAGAAAGCACAGAGTGATGAGGGTCAGGAGAGCTCGAGCCTGGGGGTTGATGGCGATGGATGGACGGAGTCCTCCCTGGACACCGGCCATTGAGGGGAGAGAAAGGAAGAAGCAGGAAGGAAGTTATCTTCTGTGATCTCTGACCTTCCTCTGATCTGATGTAGATACATGGAATGGAATATCTCTGGCCAGTTTTGCTGTCTGTCTAACTCAGCTTCCTACGGAGGGGTCATAGATCTCCCCATAGTATCTGAGCCAACAGAGTAAAGATGTGACCTTGAATACCCAGCAGTTAGAAAAACATTCCACCGTTATTAGTCTTAGTTGGAACACTCTGCTGCTAGTTAAAAGAAGCTTACTGAAGGAGAAAAAAAAACAGTAAAAGGAAAATTGGCTTCATCCTGGCTCAAACCAGGACACAGGGGTTCTTCCTTCAGATCGGGCAGACTTGAGTACACTGCCTCAATAGTGTCAAGGCAATCATGCATTACAGGTTCTCCAGGAGTGCCACTAAGAAAAGAGACTGGGTTAACAATATTGGTGACAACAATTTCAACATTGTCCTGCTCCACTAAGATTGCTTGGTACTTGAGAAGCTGTTTTGGTGACAGTCAATGCCCCCCTTTTTGTTCAAGCATTTCAGAAACTGTGTGGGAGACTAGCACAGTTATTCTCTGTCCCATAGTGAATTTATGAGCCTCTTGGATGTTAAGTACAACTGCAGCTGCTGCTTACAGGCAGCTAGGCCATCCTTTGCTTACTTCATCCAATTGCATGGAGAAGTCTGCCATGGCTGTCTTGTAGGGACCAAGCTTTTGTGCTAGAACCCCTGGGGCTACTCCCTGCTTCTCATGGGAAAATAGCCAAAAGGGCTTTGAGATATCTGGCAGCCCTAAAGCAGGGGCCTTCATTAATTCTTGTTTGAGTTGCTAGAAGGCCGTTTGTGTGTCACTTGTCCATGTTATTGTTGACTGACTCCTTTTAATCAGTTCATACAGTGGTTTCACTAAAAGTCCATAGTTATAAATCCAAAGGCAACACCAACCTGGCATTCCCAGAAAGGTCTGTATTTCTTTCACCATTTGCGGCAGGGGTGTCTGACAAATGGCCTCTTTTTGCTCTATTCCCAGCATGTGTGCCCTTCAGAGATCTCATATCCCAGGTAGATAACTTGCTGTTGGATTAACTGTGTTTTCTGTGGAGAGACTTGATACCTATTAAGGCCCAAAAAGTTCACATTCCAGCCTGTACAGATTTCCTTGGTCCTGGTGCAAGCAATAAATTATCCACATTGGACTAAGACCCCTTTAGGGTCTGGAGGTTCCTAGGTCTCAAGGTCTTTTACTAACTGATTCCCAAAAATAGTAGGACTATTTTTGAATCCTTGAGGTAACACAGTCCAAGTTAACTGTGACTTCCTCCCAGTATCTGGATTTTCCCATTCAAAGGTAAACAGGAGCTGACTTTTTGGGTCTAGAGACAGGCAGAAAAATGCATCCTTTAGGTCCAACGTGGTAATCCAAACTGGCTCATCCCTTAGTTTTGTTAACAGTGTACATGGATTGGCTGCCACAGGATGTATATCCTCAGTGATCTCATTTATGTCCCTCAGGTCCTGTGCCATCAGGTTTCTGAATTGGTAAGATGGGTGTGTTATACTCAGATTCACATTCTACCAGCAACCCATGTTTTACAAACCTCTCTAATATTTCTTTTATCCCTCTCCTGTCCTCCAACTTCAATGTTTAATCCTTAGGGCATTGTGTCCCAGCCCTGAGTCCTGTGATTACTGGGGCAGCGTTTTTGGCTCTCCCAGGTGTCTCAGATGCCCATACTGCAGGATATACCTGGTCCATTATCTCTTCAGGTCCCTTGGACTTAGTTGTGGTGTGTATCAAGGCCAAACTTTACAATTCAGTTAAATTATTTTGTCCAACTACCAATTCATTTGTTTCTGTTATCAAATGTAATGTTTGTTTCAAATTGTTCCAATAGGTCTCATCCCAATAAGGGCTTTGGAGACCCAGGCATATATAAAAGTCTGTGTATGGAAGTCCTGGAAATCCACCTGTATCTTTCCAATGGGCTATAATACAGCCCAACGGACTCTCAAAATTCCTCCACTCTGTGACCCACCCATTCTGGAGTTCTAATTGTTGTTCTAATTGTAGATTCTATTCTACAACATCATGTAGGTTTGACAAATTTAACCCTTAAGTCTCTAATTCACCTTTAAGTAAGTTTACTACAAAAAGGTTGTTCACAATTGGAAAAAGTGCTTTTGTTTCCTCTTCCAAACCTGCTTGTCTTTGTCCATTGCATTATTTCAGTTTTAAAGATTGGTAGTTAAAGAGAGCTGCATCCCAGAAATGCTTATCTTAATGTCTACTATTTATGATAGCATTAAATTGTTCTTTACAGATTTACTACCAAATACTACTCAATGTATTTTTCAACTTTTTCTATTTATTGATTCCTAAGTTTTTTTTTCTGCACAGTGTCAACTGACAACAAGCTTGTTTTCCTTAGCTACCTTTCACAGGCAGTGAAAAGTACCTGTAACAAAAGTAGGTAGTCTATGGACCCAGCATACTTTGGACACAGGCTGAAAACCACTGATTTTAAAAAACATTAGAAACTATTATTTAACAAAGTGCCATCACTTGCTGCAACTTGTTTATTTTTGCAGTCAGTATTGCAATAAACTTGTAGCCAACAAAGCTCAAGTTGAATATCCAAAGCTGTGGTTCATCTCAAACTGGGGGAATGAATGCATTGGATTAAAAATATTTTGTCAGAGGTTTATTGAGGATAGCTTCATACAGCTTCTTCAGAAATTAAACATATTTGTTTTATATATTAGCATCAAGTACTGTTGCTCACAAGAAATTGATTGTGAATTGAGATTCAGCAATCCTAAAAATATTTTTAATGCAGGGAAAAAATTTACCTTCTGGATGATCATATGCTGCTTTGTTCAGTAGAGTTTGGAGATTTAATATGTGAAATAACAACATATAAATACAAAAAAAAATTAAAAAAAATAATAAATTAGAACATCTGTCATTATATAGAGGTTTGAAATTTACACATCTGATCTTTTCCCATATCCTGTTTTGCAAACTTTCTTGCAGTGAAGATATATTTTGTTAAATAGTTTTCCCCATAATATAGTTGCATGATTATTATGTTTTTTATATATACCTACTTAAGTGGTTACATATATACATGTGTATGCATCTAATTTTTTTTTTCATCAGAGGCTACACTGGCTAGCGTATAATGTCAGAAAAGTGGAAAAATCTTCTTTCTTTTAAATAGGGGACTGTGCTCTATTGCCTGTCTTTCATAATTTCAGGATGGACAGCTTATTTTCCCCCCTTCCATCTACAAAGTATTGTTGCATGAATTCTTTACATGTTTGAGTTGGTAAGTGCCACTTAACATTGTGTTTGGTGCATGAATATCGTACTCACTGCTGCATTAAACCTGTTTGGTACAGGTAAAATAATGATTTCAAAGAACATGTATCAGATGGTCACCTCAGTAAGGTCTTGAAGGCTCATGGTACTGCCACAGGCTCCTAATGTCCCTCTGGGATGTGCCTGGGGCACTGCTGCAGAGATAGGCATCTGGGTCTGGGCCATTCCTGGTCATTCCTTACCTTGGGACCCAATTTCTTTACATACTCTCTTCAAACCCTTGAGGAAGGAGAAAGCCAAGACTTTTCCACCCTGTCAAAAGCGCTGGATAAAAATCGTCTGCATTCTTCCATACTGCAGCACTCATTGGTCTAATATTAGAGACTAGTCTCATCCGTGCTTGCTAGTGGTAACACTGGGGATCATGTGCTTATTTTGACAAGATTCCATTATTCTGCACCTTAATTTGGTATATTTTCTAATAGAAAACTCTGAGACAATAATTTAAAGAGAAAGATTTTTACCTGTATTACTCCTTTATATTCACACAAGAAGACTGAAAGTGCCTGTCGTTTGCCCTTTTGATGGCAAAGTATAGAAATAAATGGCCTTTGTTCCATTAATTCTCCACAAACAGGCATAATTTTTGTTTCTACAGCTGTGTATTCAGTCCCCCATGACAGCTTCATGTAATGATCTTTTCATTCTGCCAAGCCTATCACTGGTTAAAACAAAGGACAGTATTGGGGGAAAACAGTCTAGGTATTTACATGTTGCCATGATTGCAATCTCCTGTAGTTCAGCTATTTCTGGCTCCTGTTTGTAGCTGCTTTTTATTTGTTTGTTTGTTTGTTTGTTTTTCCCAATTTTCTGAGCTAAAAAACACCAGAAGAAAAGAGCAAAAGGTGTCATAATAACAGGCAAGAGTGCAGCGATTTGTCCTCAGACACATAGAAGGCCCTGTTATAGGATCAGTTCTAAGCTGTCCTTCAATTTAGCCCAGCCTTTTGACTTGATGATTATAATGGCTTTTCAGATTCTGATGTCTGCACCAAGCTTCTCAGCCTAAATGCTCAAAATAGATCCTTTTTTTTTTTTTTTTTTTTTTTTCCATGAACTGCTGAATTCTTGATTTCTGATGGTTAGATGCTTTTGAACTCTGTCAGGCACCTCATCTACCTCATGTTCTGTGGTTAAAAAAAAAAATCTTAGTTTTGTTTTCTTGTTGGTGAGTATCATTGCTCTGAGTTGTGAGAAGTAGCTTTTCCCCCAGCATGGCATGCTTCCAGCACACAGAGAGGCATGGGGTGATAAACCTAATGACTCATAAGTGTAACAACCGAACACTTAAATTGCTATAATCATGCCAGGTAGCAACATTTTGATGGCACAGAATGGTAAGGAAATGGAGATAAGTTTATTGCATGAAAGAATATGCACTTGCATTGCTAGAACTCCATTGTCCTGACCTATTTTCTACTTTATGGCCCAAAAGAGATTGACACCACTGTAGAGATATTTTGGTCCAGCCTTTCAAATGAAACAAAACCTGTGTTACTCCAAAGTAGACAAACTGTCTACTGTGGCTATGTCTTCAGCCAGCAACACACAGAGCCCTTCCCTTTGCTGGGGGGGAAGCACACTGTAATTTGGGGGGTTAGCAAAAAGAAGAAATTCAAAAGAGCAGTTTGGAGACTCATAAGAGTTCTGTTACAGTCACCAGGATGTCATCTGTGTCTGTGTATTTCTTTAGCACGTCTGAAAAATTGAAGAGTGTGGAGTGGCATGGAGGTCTTAGTCCTGTGTGAAGATGGCAGGATGCCCATGCTGGCTGGCAGTTTTGAGAGTCCCCACCAAAATGGAAGTGTGTGTGGTTCCACTGAAGGCTGTGGCAAGGCTTCCAGTTATTGTGAAGATCCAGGAAAATGAGGCTGGAGACATTGTAGCTAGTTGTAGCTAGTTTCCTCTCTCATCCCCAGTGTCTTCTCATAGAGCTTGTATGCACTGCTTTTACACACTGAGCAGCAGTTTGGAATACTGCATAGACTCAGCAGTTTCAGCGGTGGTTTGGGGACATGCAATCCATCTCAAGTACTTGAACTGTGACTGAAGTCTCTTCCATCATAACATAGATTATGTGACTGCCTGAAGCACCAGCACATCTCTGCTGGCACTGTTAGTAGCCAGGCACTGCAGTTGCATCCCCATTGATTCCAGCAGAGACAAGACTAGCTCATGTCAACAAAAGAGGCCTGTCTGAGAGAAGGAAAGGTGTGCACCCAAGAGAGGTCTGTCAGAGAGGTCTGAGTAGCAATATCAAGTATGTCATGGAGCCACCAGAGCTGTCAAAGCATCAAAGTAAAACATAATGTATCACAGGTGCCAATTAAATGATTTTGCAGTTTAGTGCTTTGTAGTCTAGGAGAAGAGAATGGGTCCAGAGGGCAGATTCAGTTGAATTTACTTTTGGTTTCTCAAGTATGTAGCTCTAAGGAAGCTGGAGATCTGCCTTGATGAGCTTTGACTTATAATGGCCTTTGCAATCACCTTTTGTTCTAGTGTTTTCATATTCTACAAAACCTGGCAACTCTTTCTCCTGCAAATGCTAAATAAGCTATCTATCCAATAATTACAGAATCTTAGGGGTTGGAAGGAACCTCGAAAGATCATCTAGTCCAACCCCCCTGCCAGAGCAGGCTCACCTAGAGCACATCACACAGGAACTTGTCCAGGCAGGTTTCTCCAGAGAAGGAAACTCTACAACCTCTCTGGGCAGCCTGTTCTAGGGCTCTGTCACTCTCACAGGAAAGTTTTTCTGCACATTTACCTGGAGCCTCCTATGCTCTAATTTGCATCCTTTGCCCCATGTCCTAGCCATACAGGATATTGAGAAGGCTGAGGACCTCAATGACTTCTTTGCTTCAGTCTTCTCTGGTAAGTGCTCAAACCTTAACACAAAGGCCACAGAAGGTGAAATCAGGGACTGGGAGAGTGAGTTACCCCCACTGTAGGAGTAGAGCAGATTTGTGAGCATCTAAAGAAACTGAAGGTGCATAAATCTATGGGACCTCATGGGCACCAAGAATTGTCTGAACAATAACCCATTTTGAAATTGTCAGAGTAAGCAAACAAAATGATGGAAGTAATAAATAAGATAATAAATAGTAGAAACATGGTGTTCTTGCAGATGATTCATAACAAAAAATGCTTTCAAGAAGTGATTGAAAATGTTTTGTGTCTTGATCTGTTTGATTAGTGAGAAAAACTGGATGCCTCACTTTGCATTTTGTGCAAGGCATTTGACAGTGTCCTACATGACACCCTGGTCTCCAAACTGACAAGGCATGGATTTGACAGATGGACCACTTGATGGATAAGAGATTGTCTGGATGGCCACACCCAGAGAGTTGTGGTCAATGTCTCAATGTCCAAATGGAGGCAGGTGATGAGTGGTGTCCCTCAGGGGTCAGTACTGGGAACAGGGCTGATTAACATCTTTGTTGGAGACATGGACAGTGGGATTGAGTGTCTCATCAGCAAGTTTGGTGATGATACCAAGCTGTGTGGTGTGGTTGACACCCTAGAGGCAAGGGATGCCATCCAGAGGGACCTTGACAGGCTGGGGAGGTGGGCCAATGGCTACCTCATGGGCTTGTTCTTCCCCAGTTGCAAGACTCTACACTTGCCCTTGTTGAATTTCATCACGTTTCTCCCCACCCAACTCTCCAGCCTGTCCAGGTCTCCCTGAATGGCAGCACAGCCTTCTAGTGTGTCAGCCACTCCTCCCAGTTTAGTGTCATCAGCAAACTTGCTGAGAGCACACTCTGTTCCCTCATCCAGGTCGTTGATGAAAATATTGAATAGTACTGGTCCCAGTACTGACCCCTGAGGGATTCTGCTAGTCACAGGCCTCCAACTAGATTCTGTCCCATTGACCATAACTCTCAGACTTCTTTCCTTCAACCAGTTCACATTCCATCTCACTACCTGATCATCCAGACCACACTTAATAATACAAGTGATTCTTCTGGAGAAAATTCCAGCACTTCAACGACCTGCTGTGGAGCACTGACTAAAAAAAAGTTAAGATTTGTTGTTGTCCTCCATGAATCAGAGCACAAGCATGAAAGAATAAAGCAGAAATTCATTCTTACTCTGTTAGCATATGGACATGTGATCCAAATCCAGCTGAAACCAAAGAAAAATGTGAATGAAGTAGATAAGTGAATATGAATATTCACAAAAGACTCTTTTATTCATCTTGTTATTTCTGTATAAAATTTTATAATTTAATTCTGTTTAAATGTTACACCTTACAGAGTGGTGGCCTCTGGATTTCTCCATCATCAGAGAATGAACTAAGTACAGCTTCATTTCCACATCTGCAAGTTCTCCTAGATTGGCCCACACAATAAATTGGTGGGTTATATATGACTGAATATGAAATATTCAGTCTTTTTTATGTAAGACTATTTATTCTAATTAAATTTGAATTTCAGGGTAGGAGTTGCCTTTTTCCCACATCCAAGATTTGAATGCCTCTATAAATCCTCATTTAGAAGTTGTAGCTTTTAAATTGATTTAATTGCTTCATTTTAAATCAAAGGCGGTTTCAGAATGAGGTTACATTTATTCTTTTCCCCAAGGGAAACCTGAGAAATAGGAATTTCTCTTGAGTTCCTTCTTCTGCTGGGTGTTTGCTCTTTGCTTTTAGAGCTTTGGCTGAACCACAGAATCTTAATACATTGTCTGCTGTGCTAGTTGAGTGAGGCTCCATGAGGGTCTTGGTCTGGGTTTAAAAATAGTAATAGGAGAGAACCGTGGCTAGCTGGGAATGCTAGATTGGTGGGGCAGATACCAAGATCTGCAAATCAGGTCTATTGAAAAAATGGCAGAGAAGGCAACAAGCAGCACAAATCACAGAGGCAACCAGTCACATGCTTACTGTGTTGGGCGTTGAATCTCTGTCACTCCAGTGGTTATATTTAACAACTTGTGGACTGATCACT
This sequence comes from Chaetura pelagica, assembly GCF_000747805.2. Lineage (NCBI taxonomy): Eukaryota > Metazoa > Chordata > Aves > Apodiformes > Apodidae > Chaetura > Chaetura pelagica. The sequence continues at coordinate 22,616 of NW_009952979.1, read as the reverse complement.
GAAACTGAAGTTTGTTTATGCTGCATGAAGAGTTGCAATTATCTTTGGCTCACTGCCAAATGAGTATACTGATTGTACATGTCACTGGGCCTATTGTTACCAGCACAGTTACAAATTACAAATGTACAAATCATTCTGAAAATCATCTTACAGTCTTCAGTTATAGTTGGTGATTGCAGTGTGCTTGTACCTAAATTCCCTGGAATGCAGAAGGATCCTGCCTGGTGCTTGGTACTGCACCGGATGCGTACCACAGGATACTGTTGGCAGTCTGTACCAGAAAAACACTGAGGATGCAGTCTGGTCATAAGGTGTCAGTGAACAGAAGGGCCAATGCCACTCCGTCAGGGCTTGAGAATGACCATATCACAGATGCCAGCTCAGTTCAACTTTGCTGGAGCTCACTCTCTCTGCAATAATTTAAAGTGTACAACAGCTTTTCATCCTGATTGTAAAGCATGATTTTGGATCCAGTTGAAACAGTGGCTCCAACAGAAAACTGTTCAGCTGAGCAGTGATAATCAAGAAAAATCCTGGACTGAGCCCTACATTAGTATCCACGTGAAGGGCAACTTTGTTTTTCTCAGATTCTCAGAACAACTTCTGTTTGAACTGCAGACATGCCCTTTGAAAAACAGAGAGATTTATTTATAATTGGCTAGATTTGGAAGGTTGCTGTATTACATTATTTCCTGCCTAGAGTTTCTTAATACTGAATAGAAATTATTATGAAAACTTCTTACTTCAGGGCATTTCCAGGCTAGCAAGGCTGGAGAGCTTGTCACTGCTGGTCCAGTTTTGTTTCTGGAGAAATCTGCTAAACTGAGCCAGAGTTCAAGTCCACAAGGGGAACATATATACACATAACTTTCGTGCACACACTCAGTGAGTTAGTTCCAACTCCTGTTATGGGACTTTCAGACTGTTGCCTTTAAACTATACATGAGCAGTTGCTCTGCTAACATGACAGCAATCTTTTTCTTGCAGTGTCCTGTAGAAATGATTTTGCATATGTATCTCAGAGTGAGGAATATCCATATTTTCCTGTTTTGCCAACTCACTGGCTGTCAGGAGGTGGAGGAGGGGATTGGAGACTCAAATCCAGCCTGAAGTGTGGGACTGCAGCCTAAAATGTAATATGGATTCTTTACTTCTGAGCAGAACTCTGGTGCCTTATGCCAGAAAACAATACAGACTCAGCCAATGAGGAATTAGCTATTATTATTCTGGCTTTTTTGTTGCTAACTTATTTATGCTAAACCCATAAAAAGAATTAAAAAATCAGCTCACTTTAGAGGTTGTAGGGAACTGGGCAGAGAGTTGGTACTCAGCTATGATTTCCTGACTCTGGTACTGCATGGCTGATACCTTCCATATACTGAGAGGCTTTCAGAGCTCTCTGCAGGATCTACCTTTACTGCTATAGGGGCATTTAACCACAATAGCAATGGGCTTCATAGGAATACCTTTAGAAACATGCAAGAGCTTCATCCAAAGTCTACTGAACTTAAAGTGTGTTTTCTTTGTTTTAATGGGGTTTGGATTAGACTGTCAGGGAACCATATGGCGCTTCTTCTGACATTTTGTGTGGTAACGATCTGCAGTTCAAGCTTCTGACCACAATTCAGCAATTTCAAACTCAAAACATTTCGGTGTGGAACGTCTGTGCTTCATCTAGCCTGCTTTAAGGGAAGCAAGCTTAACATGTAATAGAAATTAGTATGAAAACTGTTTACTTCAGAACATTTCCAGGCACAACTTCTTGCAGTAATCTCTTTTTGTTCCTGGTGGGGTCATCCTTCCCAGCCCTCCCAGGATTAAAAAAGACTTCATCTCCCTTAGACCCCTAGGGTATATTAAGATCAGGACTAAAATTCAGTGGAAAAGGAAGTTTGCATCCCACAGAAGCTTCAGAATTTCAACATTCATTCTAGTTTCAAATAAGATGGGGAGTTGACATTGCAAACCTTTTCAGAGAGTGAGATATTTCCCAGACCAATAATTCAAAAACGTCAGTAGTTTGTTTCAAATTGTGTCCACCAATTACTTTGAGCTGTCGATTAGAGGTATGATAACCCTGTTCACTGTTTTGCCCACCAAGCTGATTGAGCAGCCTTCCATGATGTTTATTTTCATGACAAGTTCTCAACCATCCCTAGTCAGATGAATATGCCCATTGGTCAGTGTCTCAGCTAGTTCCTCTAGCTCTGTAGCTTCAGTGAACTCACTCTTCCTGATAGCTGGGTCTCTCCTTGCATGTTGCATCTTTGACATCCCTGATAACAACCATTACAAAACCTTCCCTCTATGTTTTGTTCTTTTTATGGGTGGATGCCTTTCCCATTCCTTGCTAACTGTCTGCAGATTTCTGAGGGAGATGGTGATGTATTTTGATCCATACTTTCCTCTTTTGCAGTGAGTTCTACACAGCCTTGGCAGGGGTTGAAAATAATGTTATGGAAATGACATATTTGCATCTCAACTCAGCCAAAACTATGTTTTTTCTGCAGACAGAGACAAAAGTTAGTGGCCTCATGAACTCCATATTTTTTCAGGAGCATGTCAGGATTTTCTTCTCTGATTTTATCCTTTCATGAAATTCCAGCCTATAGAATGTTTTCTTTAAGAGCTACTAAAAACTACTGTAAGAAATCTAAATGAATGTGAGTCAATTGCAAACACTACGAACATTTTTTTGGAAGTAAATAGCACCATAAGATGGAAAAGGGAAAGGAGGGATAGAGGGAGGCAGGGAGGAACAGAGAGAGGGAGGGATGCAGGCAGGAAGACGGGATGGCAGGAAAGAAGTCAGGCAGGCAGGAAGGCAAAATGGAAAGGGAGGGAGGAATGAATGGAAGGAAAAGAAGGAAAGGAAGGAAAGGAAGGCAGGAAAGGAAGGAAGGAAAGGAAGGAAGGCAAGGAAGGCAGGAAAGGCAGGAAAGGCAGGAAGGCAGGGAAGGCAGGGAAGGCAGGGAAGGCAGGAAGGCAGGAAGGCAGGAAGGCAGGAAGGAAGGAAGGAAGGAAGGAAGGAAGGACGGAAGGAAGGAAGGAAGGAAGGAAGGAAGGACGGAAGGAAGGAAGGAAGGAAGGAAGGAAGGACGGAAGGAAGGAAGGAAGGAAGGAAGGAAGGACGGAAGGAAGGAAGGAAGGAAGGAAGGAAGGACGGAAGGAAGGAAGGAAGGAAGGAAGGAAGGACGGAAGGAAGGAAGGAAGGAAGGAAGGAAGGACGGAAGGAAGGAAGGAAGGAAGGAAGGAAGGACGGAAGGAAGGAAGGAAGGAAGGAAGGAAGGACGGAAGGAAGGAAGGAAGGAAGGAAGGAAGGACGGAAGGAAGGAAGGAAGGAAGGAAGGAAGGACGGAAGGAAGGAAGGAAGGAAGGAAGGAAGGACGGAAGGAAGGAAGGAAGGAAGGAAGGAAGGACGGAAGGAAGGAAGGAAGGAAGGAAGGAAGGACGGAAGGAAGGAAGGAAGGAAGGAAGGAAGGACGGAAGGAAGGAAGGAAGGAAGGAAGGAAGGACGGAAGGAAGGAAGGAAGGAAGGAAGGAAGGACGGAAGGAAGGAAGGAAGGAAGGAAGGAAGGACGGAAGGAAGGAAGGAAGGAAGGAAGGAAGGACGGAAGGAAGGAAGGAAGGAAGGAAGGAAGGACGGAAGGAAGGAAGGAAGGAAGGAAGGAAGGACGGAAGGAAGGAAGGAAGGAAGGAAGGAAGGACGGAAGGAAGGAAGGAAGGAAGGAAGGAAGGACGGAAGGAAGGAAGGAAGGAAGGAAGGAAGGACGGAAGGAAGGAAGGAAGGAAGGAAGGAAGGACGGAAGGAAGGAAGGAAGGAAGGAAGGAAGGACGGAAGGAAGGAAGGAAGGAAGGAAGGAAGGACGGAAGGAAGGAAGGAAGGAAGGAAGGAAGGACGGAAGGAAGGAAGGAAGGAAGGAAGGAAGGACGGAAGGAAGGAAGGAAGGAAGGAAGGAAGGACGGAAGGAAGGAAGGAAGGAAGGAAGGAAGGACGGAAGGAAGGAAGGAAGGAAGGAAGGAAGGAAATTCAAACAGTGAACTTGAGAACATTTTGTATTTCAGGCATTACTTAATAATTTTTAAGAGTTTTTAATGACAATTTTGTACTATTCCCAGAGGTCTGTATGTGTCTTAAATCAGATTGTCTAACAGAATAATAGAAAAGCTCTTCAAAAACCTCAGGGAGAAATAGAAAATTTATTTAATTTCATGAAGAATCACTACCATGTGAAGGAAGATTAGAACATATTTTGTCCATATCACATAAGTTTTGTTGTTCATAAGAGGTCTCCATTTTTCTCATAGTTCTATTTGGAATAGAGCATTTAAGCAAAAGGATTATTTTTATTCTGTACTCTGGCAATGGCTCTTCATCTGAAAAAGAGCAATGAACTTCAATAAAACTTCATTTCACACCTGAGATATTCCTGGTGGCTTCCCCTACAAATTGTGACCTAGCTCCAAATTGCTTAATTTGTAATTAACTTTAATCAGAGTACGGCCCATGGAAACATGTGAGTTAGTGATTCATAATGTTTAAGAGGCTTTAAAATAGTAAAGATTGGTTTTGAAATTGGTTGTCTCATACCTGGACTTAAAATCTAGCTCTTTTCACATCCAGGCACTTCTCATGTTCTTCTCAAAATAGGCAGAGGCTTGTGGATTTGGATACCACTCTAAACCGAGCTGTTGAGGGAATATAAAATATCTTATGAACAGGTATGAAAGGGAATTCTGGCATTTCCTCTGTTACCTAGGTTCCTCAGAAGAATACTTCTCACTATGGATGCTAGTGAGCTTTAATGGGCTTGAAGAAAATTCATCTGATGTGTAGGCATGAAGTCATGCAGTGTTCAGATCATGCAAGTGAATCTTTCACATCTTGTCTATAGTGATATTCATGAAAGTTAAAGAAAACCAGTCTGTGTCTATCAATGGTGGTTTAGCTCCTGCAGGAATATTCTTACTCAGAAAAAAATAGGCAAAAATCTTACATAGTATCACCAATATAATTAATGTGTCTGTATTTGGAAACTCTATGAAATAGTCACAGTCAAGATAATCTTGTCTTTGCTTCAGATACATAACCATCATTTGCCATGGTGTTTCTAATGTGGTAAAATGTCTCTTGCAGTCTTGGTATGACTAGATTTTCAGGGAAATAAATCACTCATGCTTGACTGTTGCTCTATCAGTCTTCATTAATTCCTGTGTAAACATCATCATATAATGCTGAAGCATAAAAAAATGACCGAATTCTGACCCAGTAGAAATTAGTGAAGTCAAAGAAATTTAGTAATAGCTGTCCTCAGGCCTGAATCTAAACCTATAATGATTTTAATTAAATTAATTATACTATCAATAAGATGGATAACCAAAGAAACTTCTATTGAGCCACTCATAAAATAATGATGTTAGAACTGGGAATGAAATTGCTGAAAGTTACTACTGGATATAAATCAAAGCCTGCATTTTCATAGACAGACGGAGACAAAGTGTCAAATCCAGACTCAGCTTATTAGTGATCTGCCACTCTGCATAAACAGATTTGAACAAATAAGGAATATTAGTCTGAATGTGCAAGTGGACAAGTTAAACATGCAGCTTTTTTGAACCTGGATGGCAAGTGCTTTGTTTGCTCTTATCAGTTTCTAGGACCCAGGTTTCTGATTTAACTGAAAGTCAGAGATGAGGGAAATTTAAACCTGAAATAAGCAGTACATTTAAAATTCCCCATGTTTATATATACACTTTTCTTGGCTATGAGTCTTAGCACAAATTCTTTAGAAATAGAACTTATACACAAAAAATTTTGCAATTACTTTGCACGCCAGAATGCTAGAAGGTCTTTCATTTTCTAGTATGTATAAAGATAATTATAATACTGTACGGGCTTGCTTAATTTCTTGTATTTCAATTGTTTATGTGCAAAAGTCATAAACTGGATGCAGAATTCAAAGTTCAAACAAAAGGCCTATCTTAGAACTGTGCTATACACATTTATATTCAATTTATTTAATTTTAAATGCATTTAGTTATAAATGTATATTTTATTCTCCTGAGAAGTATAGGATTTTTTGCAATTGAGAAGCCTTGTTTGTCTATTAAAGTTTTAACATTTTGAACTAAACAATTAGCATGTAAACATAAAGTCGATTCAGGTCAGGTAATTGCATTTCTGATTCTCCATTCTGTTTTTTTAACCATTTCCTCCTTCTTTATCTGATCTTTAACAATGTCTGAATACAGGCATTGACAGTGTGGAATGGGATTATTTTAAACATAATTAAAGCCACATGGTTTTCCTAGCTGCATAGCAGGTAAAATTTCACTGCGATCTCAGCCATGTCACTATGTATCTCCACTGCTCTCTACTTTTATCTATCCGTCTGCTTGCTATCTGTCTTCTTAGCTATTGTTCCAGGCATTTTTCTTTGTGAAACTCTAAATGTAATTTCTGATAGGACTCTGACCAAGAAATGTTCACAGTGCCCTAGAAAAACAATTTTCAACAGGACTGTCTTCTTTCTCTGGACTACAAAAGCCCTTGAATACTAACCTGCTCACTATCTCACATCTGAATTCAGTTCAAACTCCCAGCCAGATTTGCTCAGCCTCTTTCATTGCTGAGGTACTTTATGGCCCTCTAGAGATGCTGAGAGAAAAATTTGGTGGTAATTAATTGCAGAGGTGGATCAAGCAGTCAGTCAGTAGGTGTTCGCACTGAACTGCGCATCTTTCTTTCTTGCCAGATCGTTGGCTGTGACCACCAGCTGGGAAGCACCGTCAAGGAAGATAACTGTGGGGTCTGCAATGGCGATGGGTCCACCTGCCGGCTGGTTCGAGGCCAATTTAAGTCCCAGCTCTCAGCAAATAAGTGTAAGCTGTCCCTTCTGGTAAAGTGCCACCTTCCCTTCTTTGTGATATATGCATTTCTTGCAAGATACCCCTCTCTTTCTCAGGTAGTTGAGTGATCATAGTCCAGTTGTCTCCATAGTTTCTTCCCTCTTGAGCTAAATGAAGACTCTTGACTACAGTTGCTTGAGTTGCTGAAGTCAAGTTGCTCTGACTACAGCTCTGTATATGGGGGTGGACAGAAGACTGTGGAAAGGCATCACCATTATATTCCCCACCTCAGCTAGCTAGTTGCTTGGGAGGAGAGGGGAAATGAGAAGTACTGTCTCTACCCACATTGCTCTGGCTATATTAGCTGGCTAGGCACAGGATTCAGTCCACGCTGCTATGAACAAAGTGGTTTACACTGCTGTATAGCAGAGGAGAACCCTGGGAGGATGGTGGTGCTCTCAAACTGTTGCCCATGGCATGTCTGCCTGAATGATGAGCATGGTAACTCAGTGCTAGGGTGGACTGAGGTGCCTAAGATGTCAGGAGGTGTCTACATGGATGGGTGTAGACAGAATGAGCTTTCCAGCACGCTGTCTGACCCAGCATCAACTGAATGGTAAAGTAGCATTAGTGTGCCCCAGTGACAGGGTTATCTTATCCTGGATCCCAGGCAGGCTTTTCAGCCTGATTATAGCACCACAAGTAGAGCTACAAAAATTCTGGAATGAGAGATAAGTCAGTATGAAGGAAGAGTATAAAGGTAAGTGTACTGTCATGCTTATGTAAACAAATCTAAGTAATTGTGTGCTAGCCAGAAAACATGTGCCCAGCAAGTGACATTAGAGTTTAATGAGACCAGCTCCACCATTCACAAGGACTTTTTCCAGTGCTAAATAGCACATGACCTAAAAAATTAAAATAGGAGTGTAATAGCTGCTGATGACTGTGTGCACTCTTGTGGGTTCACAGAATCACAGAATCTTAGGGGTTGGAAGGGACCTCAAAAGATCATCTAGTCCAACCCCCCTGCCAGGCAGGGTCACCTGGAGCACATCACACAGGAACGTGTCCAGGCGGGTTTTGAATGTCTCCAGTGAAGGAGACTCCACAACCTCTCTGGGCAGCCTGTTCCAGTGCTCTGTCACTCTCACAGTAAAAAAGTTTTTTTAAGTTGTTCCATCGCCTTTCCAGGGATGGAGGTGAGGCTGTCTGGCCTATGGTTACCTGGGTCCTCCTTCTTGCCCTTCTTGTAGACTGGAGTGACATTTGCTGTCCTCCAGTCCTCAGGCAAATCTCCTGTTGCCCACAACTTACCAAAGATGATAGAGAGTGGCCTAGCAATGACCTCTGCCACTTCCCTCAGCACCCATGGGTGTATTTCATCTGGACCCATCAATTTTTGGATGTCCAGATTGCTTAACTGATCCCTAACCCAATCCTCATCCACCAAAGCAAACTCCTCCTTCATCCTGACTTCTTCTGGGACTTTAGGGATCTGGGGCTCCTGGAGTCTGCAGCAGTAAAGACAGAGGCAAAGAAGGCATTCAGTCCCTCTGCCTTCTTTCAATCCTCTGGCACCAGGGCACCCACCTCATTCAGCAGAGGGCCTATATTGCCTCTAGTGTTTTTTCTATCTGCAATGGATTTGAAGAAGCCCTTTTTATTGTCTTTGACCTCACTTGCAAAGTTTAGTTCCAAGGAGGCCTTAGCTTTCCTAATTGCCTCACTACATCCTCTGACATCAGTCCTATATTCCTCCCAAGTGGCCAGCTCCTCCTCCTGTAATCCATAGATTCTCTTTTTCCACTTGAGTTTGCCCAGCAGTTCCTTGTTTAACCATGCAGGTCTCTGGGCTCCCTTACTTGATTTCCTACCCATTGGGATGCTCTGATCCTGAACTTGCAAGAAATGGTCCTTGAATGTTGACCAACTATCTTGAGCCCCTTTACCATCTAGTGCCCTGTCCCATGGGACTTCTCTTAATAATTTACTGAAGAGGCCAAAGTTGGCCCTGTGGAAGTCCAGTGTTCTGGTCCTGCTAGGTGTTCTGTTCCTCCCACACAGGGTCCTTCACTCCACCATCTTGTGATCACTGCAGCCAAGGCTGCCATTGATAGTCACCACTTCAACCAGACCCTCCTTGTTGGTGAGCACAAGATCCAGCAGCACTCCTCTCCTAGGTTGTTTGTCCAACATTTGTATCAAGAAGTTATCATCAATGCATTGGAGTATCCTCCTAGACTGTGAATGGCCCCATGAGGACTAAGACCTGTAGTTGCAAGGCTGCTTTGAGCTGCCAGTAGAAAGCCTCCTCAACTCCCTCGTCCTGATCAGGAAGTCTGTAATAGATGCCCACAAGTGTATCGCCCATGCCAGCCTGCCCCTTAATTCGTACCCACAGACTTTTCACTTGCTCCTGGACAGAACTCAATACATTCTAGTTGCTCTCTCACAAAAAGAACAGCTCCACTGCCTCACTTTGCTGACCTGTCTTTCCTGAGGTATAGTTCTTGCTAGTGGGAATTACATGACAAAGACGTGAACAGTTCTAATAAACAGATAGTAGAAGGGGCTTCATTCCTTTCATGTGTACTGCCTCCCCAAAAAAAATGATGTTAGGCATGGACACATTTTCTTTCCCAACTTCTAGTGATAGAAGATGGAGGCAGAAAGGACAGAGAAAGATGAAGGAAGAACATAGGCATCCTGGTTAGTCCAGGCTAGTGTTCTCTGAGCACCTATTCCATGACACAGTCATAGAGTCTGGTAGATTTTTTAGCATCTTTCCGCACCTTATCTTCCTGTCTCCCTTCAGAACACAGCTGAGATTGCTGCCTCTTTAGAAATGCTGGCCTAGCTAACTTTCACAGCAGCATATGATCCACATGTTAATTCATACTTCAGTTTAAATTCAGTTGGCAAAGCTCCCAAGGGCTTCATAAGTGCAAAATCCTACTCTAAGACCTATTTTACGTGGCAGTCTAATGGCCTTCTGTTTTTCATCGGCTTTCTGGTAGTAGGATGAAAAGGAAAGCAGAATTATAGCACTTCTAGCCATTAAAATAAAAGCTGTGAAAGGGAAGTCATGTCTGATGGCAGTGGGAAATCATCACATATCATGGGCTGGGTCATGGAGAGGCTGTATGGTTCAACTGGGGAATAGTCAAGTGAAGGAACAGGCTGTTCTGGTTAAACATCAGAATAGGCTTGTACTTCTCTACCTCACCACAAACACCAATTCAAAAGACTTGGAAGAGGTTTAAGTGAGGTCATGGTGAGACAGAAAGATATTGGTTACTCTTGAGATCCAGAAATTGTTGTGAAGGGATTTAGAATAACAAAAATCAAAACATTTTGATTCTTCTAAATAGAAGGTTCTTATAACATTTAAGAAGTTCTTTTAACAGCTGTTTAATGTTCTCTCTTAATTCATAGGGTTGCTTAATTGATCAAAAAGCTTTCTTTTGACTGCCCTGTAAGCACCTATTTCACTGCTTACTTGAAATCAGATGGGAATTTCTTTGCTTATTTACTCCATGCATTTTTGCCTTCTTGCAGTGGATGATACCGTGGTTGCTATTCCTTATGGAAGCAGGCAAGTTCGCCTTGTGCTGAAGGGACCCGATCATTTATGTAAGTAGAAAAAGTTAGTCTATATTTGCTTAAGAAAACCTTGCTAACCCATAGTGTTCTGTTTACCCTGTGGTGTCTGGTTTCCCTCTCTCAGATCACTGATTTCAACACAGGGATAAGTCCTGCCCTCAGAAGATCTTTTCCAAACCAGTTACATCAGTGGTGCATGGTCTTTTCAGAGCAGAGCTTGGCCCACACTGCAGAATCCTCTGGCCTCTGTAATCTTCCACTCATTTCTATTTACTTGGCTCATTTCTATTTGACTGGCTCACTTGGTGCCAAATGCTTTTGTTTAAAATAAATTAAATATATCTCACTGAGTGAAGAAATATCAAGGACACTAAAGTATAAGCTTCCCCTACAACTGAGCTTAGCCATCAAGCTACTTATGGCTTTAACATATTTCTGTTATGATAATCTCTCTCACTCCCATAGATGCAGACACACATGTGCATATCACAGACACACACACACACAATCTCAGAGTAAAGACCAGAAACAACACGTACAAATCAAACCATGCTCTGTAGTAGTGATATTGCTCCAAGAAGCCAAGCCCACTGAGTGCTGCTAGCCCATCACTTGGTGGCTAGAACATTTCCATGCTTCATCTGAAGGGGAGCAGTATATCCCAGCAGCTGTGTATCCCTCTTCTCTCAAAGAAGAATCTCAGAATTTGAGAACACACTGGGAGAGATGAAGGCAAACCCATTTATTCATTAATAAAAAACTCCTTGCATCCCTCACTCTTACCTTGCAATGCAGTAGCTACTCACAAATTTCTTCTTTGTCCATCAGCAGCAAATGAACACTAGAGTGCTGGTAAATGGAATTTACTGTCAGAAGAAGCACAAGCTGTAATGCATAACCTCTCAGAAGAACAAACTATTGTAGGATAAGAAGGGCCCCCATTCTCCTTTTTCAAAAGGTGATAGGAGTGTCCTGCAGCACAGACCAATTGGAGTCCTCTGTGTTTGTCAGTGTGAATGCAAGCATTAGAGTCCGCAATGAGATGAAATACCAAATCATCCCCATTCTCTCCAGATTTCTTTCTCCCAAAGAACTTCTACTGAGTGGCAAAGTAAGAGGTAATTTATCAGTCTTATTCTGTAGTTCACTGCTTGTGTGAAGAAAGTAGTGGCAATGCCTTTAATGGTTGTAAATAGAGCTGTGAATGAAGACCAGCAGACTACAAGTTATAAACTATAAAAATACATAAATAATATTTTTCTTAATAGTTCAAATGCTGTCTGTACTTGCGTTGTATGTGGCCCTTCAGATATTCCTGAGCTGCTCTAATATTATTACTTTCCCAGCAAATTATTTGCACTTTTCCTTTCATTCCCATCTTCCCTCCTAGTGTAGGTGTTCTCTTCCAAGGTAGAAAACCTTCATACTTTTGTTAGTTTTTCCTTGGAACTGAGTTACAAAACAGCTTAGATAGAAATGAGATTTTAACAGGACAGAGTGATCTAAAGCTGTCTTCACTCAAGCTACATCACATTTCAGGACAAAAAGATTTGAATCAGCAAGCTCTACTTCAGTCAGTGGTTGAGATTTAGATTAACTGCTCTATGTAAACATGAGTAAGTCCAAACACATCTCTTTCTTGTTTCAGATGTCTCCAAGAACCTTTCTTGGAGAAGGATTCACCCATCAAAGGATCTTATGTATGAGCTACACTCAGTTATGGGGGGAGGAGTGTTTTACCCTCTGAATTCTGGTCGTGGGAGAAGTCAACAGGAGGCTGATTATATATAAATAAGTCTTAAAACCATCTTTATCTTTGATCAATGCAGCCTTGTCCATAAATAAATATATGGCCAACTGCATCACAAAAGAAGTGACAACTCTTGCTGAAAACCAAGGAATTCATTAATGCACAGCAAATTCTTAGTTTACTGCCTCAGCAACTTTCTTCATGAATTAATTCCCACGACCCATCCTGACAAGTAGTCTAATTACTGCAATTGTCTTTTCCCCCCTAATTAACAAATTAATTCAAGCTAATGTAATGCTAAAATATTTACTGTCCCTGGAAATACAGTTCCATCACAGAATGATAGTATGTCCTCATCTAACTCAAATTTTGCCTTAACTGCTTCTCTGTGTGGGAGACTTTGTGCATGATTTCACAAATACATATGAAAGTATTACAGCTTTGCAATCCTTCATGATGAAATGCATAATCACTTTGAAATAACTGCAAGAAACAGTTTATTGGTGAACACCCTGTGGAGCATAACCTGGAGTTGGTGGGGAGGCTAGCTAGATAATGGAACAGGTCCATTTTCTGACTGTTTGTTTCCATTTAATAAATAGTTTAATATGTTTTTTAAATTATTTAACAGTCAGAAGTAGCTGCTGCCAAACTGTCTGAATTAACGCCCACTTTTGGGGAGCTCTGAATACAGAGAGAGTGAGGTGGAGAGCTCAGGAGAGTTCAGCATTCACCTTCTATTCCTACTCTGCTGGGATGGATGAGACCACTTCTGGACAGGGGACAGAATTGCTGTTATACTGATCTTTCTTTTCTGGATATCTTGCTTTCAGTTAATTGTCTGCCACAGCAACATGTGGTTAGTGACCCACCTTTGAACTGAAAGAGTGAAGAGCAACTTAACAAAGGCAGCACTCATGAGGAAAGGTTTGTCATACTCTGCATCAGAGCATGACTTACGGAGAGCGAGTTAAATGACAGCAAAAATTACTAATTAAGAATGGATTAATGTGACTGGAAGAGAGTGAAAACATGACCTATGGGTTACAAGGTGAATCCGGAGCTGGAAATGCAAAGGTTGAAAAAAGCCAAAAACAGATGGGGGAGAAAACAGAAAAGGGAAGTATGGGAATGTGAACAAACTGTGGAAAAGAACAAAAGAGTTGCATTATCCTAAGTTAGAATGCAAATCTACACCACCACTCTTTTTTATTTATTTTATTTTTCTGCTCTTGCTAACTCTTAATTCAAATTATAATGCTCTAGTTTCCTGTTTGTATTTGTCAGATTTGGAAACCAGGACTCTTCAAGGTGTGAAGAGTGAAAATAGCCTCAGCTCCACAGGCTCTTTCCTTGTGGACAATTCTAGCGTTGACTTCCAGAAGTTTCCTGACAAAGAGATACTGAGAATATCTGGGCCTCTCGCTGCAGATTTCACTGTCAAGGTGAGCGTCATTGGTCGTTGACTTCTTAGAGCAACATAATGTAACACAAGATGCATTAGAAAGATGAGAGATTTTTTTAGAGAGGCTAGCTCTTGTACTGTGCATGAAATTCTTTAGATCGAAATACCTGATGAAAGCTTAATTGGACACTCTTTGGGACAGAGACTGAATTTATGCCAAGAAATACATACCCAACATGTGCCCTAAAGAGAAAAGATTAACTCATTACAAGAAAAGGCAGATTACTTTTTGCATGAGCTGCTGAGGTACATATAAAACAAGGACACGCAGCGTACTTTGTGACAAGCAAAAAGAAGGAAAGTCTGTAAGTGTGGCCCATATTTTGGGGGTTTTATACTAGTGTAATAGCACAGAAGACTGTGACAGAGTGAACTGTGAGGTCTCCAAACTCCAAAATAAATGGGATGACTTTGCTTGAGAAGTCATGGTGTCATTTTGAAGTTCTGCTTTGTGTTGCACTGCCAGTAAGAATAAAAGTTGCTTCCTCCCATTAGAGCATTTCGTTTTTTCCAGGTAATATGAAGCGCATTGCTGGAAACAATGCACACATTCTATAGGAAAACACACATACAAAAATGAACATTTGGGAATTACAATGAAATAAATCCTTTTCCAGTAGGGCCAAGGATCTTGAAGGATTTCAGCTTTAAAACTGTAAAACCTGTATCATGTCCAGGACTACATAAATTTTTCACCATGAACCCCAGAGGAAGATGACATTTGCTTTAACATAGAGCTGATGGCAGCTAGAAGTTTGAACAGTGAAATGGAAAAACGCAATAAGGTTGGGTTAAGCTGGGCTGAACCAGGCTGGAATGGGTTAGCTCAGGAAGCAACAGAGCCCTGTAGACTGTCCAATACCCATCTTGCTATGTTAGCGGCACAAAAAGCAAGCTGAAATCACTGGAACTGCTTCTCAAGAAGAAGCTTGACCTGAAGAATACATTCCTTTCTTCTTGCAGGTCAAAATTAAAATATGCCAATAGAACAGATGCTGATCAATTAAAAATGACTAAACAATTTTACTTGTGTTACAGATGATATCCAGATGATGGACATCAGTAAACAGTGTTTCTCACTGTGCATTATGTGTGCTGTCTATGGATTTAAGGCAGCGTTGTCAGTTAGAACATAGTGTTGGGGACAGCTAGTTAAGTAGAGCAAAGGCCCTGAAATGGTAATATGAGGGTTGGACTGTTCCTGGTATTTCCACTGTAACCTTTTATAAGAAGGAAAATACCTTTATCCCTGGTTGCATTTTCATCTCTATCAAAGCAAAGTAAGAAGCACTGGTTAAATTAGAGGCAGTACCCTATTTGTATGATGACTGTCTGGCCAATATAAGTGTACAAGATGGCTAGGCATAGAAAGAGTTGAGATTGAACTATTTTAATAGTTCTGTTGTGTGTCTGGAACTCTTGAAATCAGAGTAGCATGGCTCAGCAGGAGTTAATTTACTGGCATATCTGTTGTCTTAAATGGATATAGAAAAAACAAAAAACCATGCACAAAAAAAAACCAAACAAAAAAATCCAAATCAAACCAAAACAAACCAAAAACAACCCACCACCAAACCTCTTCACAATTGTAGGAATTTTTCTAAGGTTTGGGTCAGGACTTAAAAATTCCTTGCATTTGAATCACAATTTTTTTCAAATAAACAGCTGTAGAAGATACTTTAGATACTACTTCATGCAACAAAAATATTATTCTATACCATTTAAGTATTTTTCTAATTAAATGTTTTAGCTTCTGGAGGTTTCATTTGTTAGGGCTTGTTGGATATAGGAGTATACTAAGAAATAAGGCTAATACAGAAGTATCAGATTCATGCATATCTCTACGTTATGTCAGACTTCTCTTTCCATACTTTCTGTAGTCATTGTAGCCATTACTATTTTTTTCTTCAGCTTGTAAAAATACTTTTCTAAAATTAATTAATTAATTAATTAATTTTAGATTAATAATAATAAAAAATTAATAATAAAGGCTTCTCTTATTCACAAGCTGGTATTAGCAGGCTTTCCTTTCAAAATGGGATCTCTTTGGGTATCAAGATTTACTCTTCCGGAAGAAAGCAGTGTTTATGCAAAGAGATCTAAATTAATTTGTACATGTTGTGATAGAACCAGGGGCAGTGGCACTGAGCTGAAAGAGGGTATATTTAGATTAGAGGTTTGGTTTATACTGGAAATTTATTATTTGTCTTCCATAGCAAAATAAAAGTAGTAAACTATTTGTTATAAAATATATTTTGTCATTATTCATAACATTTTTTGTTAGGAAGGTGAGGTATTACAACTCAAGACCGTAAGTTCTGTCCTTTTATTTTCCTCACTAGGGTCTTGGTCCCCACCCGTCTCTAGTTCAGTTCAGAAACTTGAGAGATCTAGAACTTGTGTAAGAATAATAGGCTGGTTTTTATATAACGAAATTTCTGTAATTCAAGGAGTTTGTGAGAGACTGACTCTTCCAATGATGTGTAGAATAACACAGATAGCATTTAGGGTGATAATGGCATCCACTGTGAACTGAATTATGGCTAAGTTGGTATGCCAAATATATCAGCAATGGCTGCACTTTTGGAAGATGGCAGTGGCAAATAGGTGACAGGAATTTTAAGAACAACATAGGTTAAGGAAAAGTGTCCATTAGACAATTAAAAAATAACATTCTGGAAAAAGATGTACCAGACCATTTGCATTTGACAGACTTATGTACTACAAGAAGAAAAACAAGAGCTAGACATTTTGAGCAAGCAATCGTGAGTCTGAACCAGTGAAGGAAATAGAGTGAAAATGGTGGACCCATGCAAGCTGCCACTGATCTGCTGTGTTACTAAGGTCACATAGTCACCTCTCTGTGCTAAAAAGTCTCCTCAGTTGATATTGTCCATTTCAGACTCAAAATAGAGAAACTTGTAGTGACCGTTTCACATCACACATCTCCACTCCTTTGGGAAGTGTGAATCAGTACTGTCAGATGGAGTCTACAGCTGATAATGTAATGCTGACAGTCATCACTGGTTGACTATTTACATCAATCAGTACTGCAAATATGAACTATCTGAGTTACAGGCTTACTGAAAGAGCCAGTAGGGATTGGCAGGGATGTGGTGGGTTTTAAACAAGGTCTAGTAAGTAGTGTTGTCCAGGCTTTGGGCTGTTTTGGCGGAGCAACCACTGTTGGTGTAGATCTTGACTAGACGAGATTTATGTTGGTTTTCAATACCTGGTGTCACGATGAAGGTTTGTTCATAGGACCTGCATTGACCAACAGACTTGCATCAGAGATACATAGGGTTGGATTGGGTAAATGTTTGCCTGGATGCTGTCAGTGGTATTTGGATTAGACTGGTGTTGTCTTGTGTAGTGCCAGGCTGGCAAGATTTGGTCAAGGGCTGTTACCAGAAGAGACTGCCTGGCTATTTTTTTTTGTAATGGTGGCTCAAGGTACTGCTAGCTAATTTAGAAATGGTGTGGACTGAGTTCCTGTGAGCAGAGTTACTCCTGAGATTAGAATTTTGGCCTCCAGTTGTCCAAAAAGTCAAAAGATAGAGCTGAAAACTGGATACTGAATTACGCATAACAGTAGAGCTACCCAGACAATTCTTATCTCAGTTGTGATCTAGCACTGGCAGAAACTACTGGTGAGAGAAATGCATTTGACTAGATTCCAGGTTAACAAAAGAAAATAAGGTTGGTGCTTACCCTAGACTTCCTGGGACTTGCAAAGGCATGCAGGAGATAATGCATGTGTGTGCAGCCAGCTGGCAGAGGGGTTGATGGGCCTTGCCAGTCTAGGGCCAGGACTGGATTAAATAATCACTTTTGAACTAAGAGCATAGAGCTTACCTTGTGGAATGAAATACTTGCTTTAGGGCAGAGGCCAAAATATGCAAATCTGCTCAAGCAGCATATGGCTGGCGTATTGTTGGATTTTAGAGGTATTACCATATGAGGATTGGGGATGACAGTAAGGGTCTTCTGCGTAAATTAGTTCTGATGCTGGCAGAATTTTCCAGAGGGATATACGCCTCATATCTGGGAGAAGGCTGCAAGGAAGTGGTGAAGACTAGTCTTCGAACAACCGGTAGGTCAGAGTTAGGATGGTTCTCCTGGGTGTAGCTGATCAAAAATTAAGGCTGAGCACATAGAAATATTAATAGTTAAAGTTTAGATGTGACTGAGTCAAGTTTTGTGTTATCAGAATCAAATGACCAAAACTTTTCTTAATCTGAAAGAGATCATTGAAATGTATAGTCCTTTCATCATATAAATATGACCAAACATTTCTGCCTCCTGAAATATGTGTCTCCATGAGGTCACTTCTGTAGAATGCTGAGTGCACTTAGCTGGAAACAATTCTGTAACATGGTCTGTATCACTGGCCTTTATAAACCTCTGTTTGTATTCAATACTGACTGCAGTAGTCATTATTCAGTAAATTAGCGATCGTCATGAAAGTCACTCATTTTGATTTCCTGAATTCCAAAAATATTCAATTATAATTTATTTCTAGGTTAAGTTCAAAAGTAATGATGAGCCTGAAAAAAGACATAATAGTAATTTATCTTTACTAGATCTTATGACAAGCTCAGAAAAATTCTTCCTTTTTTTTCTATTTTGACAAATGTGATAAAATATGCAGAAAGCCATATAGTAGTCTTTCAGAAAGCAATGTACATATTCTGTACCTTTGTTTTCTGTTCAATATCAATAATTTCCATTAATAATTCTTAGAACATTATAATTGTCCTAATCAACATATTCCATCTATAAGTACATTGGAACTGCAGTACTAGGTCAGGCAAAAAGTCTGCTTCACTCAGGTTTCTCTTTCAGAGAGGAACTGGTTTTGGATGCTAAAAGAGCACAAGAAACAGGTCAGATTTACCTTCTTGCAAACTCTCCTTCTTGGCCTTCATATTCCGTTTGGACTGTTATGTCTGATGACTTAAATGATCCAGTCTTCAAGAATTTCTTTAGGCCCTCTCGTGCTATATTTGCCCTTTTGATAACATTTATCTTATGGGATTAGTTCCACTAAAACTGCACTGTATAAAATAAGAAATGCCCCTCTTTTTTAAACCCTTGGTGCACTGTTTGCACTGATTCCTTCTGGTTTTCCCACTCTTAGAAATTATTACAACTCTTTACCTCCTTTCTCCATTATTACTATACATGACACCTCTCTTACCATCCTTTGCTCAGGAAGAGCAAACTACCCATGATGATCAGGAACAAATGTATTCCTCTTGGCTATATAATGTTCTGTCCATTTTCCTTCCTCTCTGTAATATTCCATTAATCTTGTTAGCTATTTCTGTACACTGCCTTGACATTTTCAGAGGAAAGCCTGTAACAACTCTACTACCATTCTTAATAGAAGTAGCTAATGTGGAAGACATTGTTGCATATAATAAGTATCTACAATTGTTTTCTTACATTAGCATTTTTTATTTTTTAATGAACTTGCATTTAGTCTGCCAAAGTGGTGAGTGCTTTCATGGACAACTTCACTTTTAGCTGCTATTAATTATTTATTTCATTAGTGAGCTTGATCAGCTCGTGGTTGTCCCTTTATCCTCTTCATTTGGGGGTCCCGCTAACAACTCATAACCTAGCACACGTCCTGCATAGGTCCTTCATCAATTGTAAGAATGGGTTATAGGATCATTCTATTACCCAGTCGTTTGTGCTTTGGAGGATCACTGATGTGAACTTCGACCTAGAAGAAAACCTTTATCAGGGTCCCTTCTGAATGTCTGGAAAAACAAACCACAATGCTTGGAAAGTATCACCCTTCTCAAGGACCTCTCTGTGAGTTATCTTTATTTTCATTCTACCTACTGACATATGTAGAATGAAGATTTATATATACATAAAATAATGTACTATAACAGAGATAGAGATTACTGGTCAGTGGTTTCATGCACTACTCATGAGCCTTTTTCTAAAAATGCTTTTACAATTTTCTGTTTTCCAGTGGTTTTAAACAATAACTTGTTCATGAAAATAGGCAAAATGTAATCATAAATGCTTTACATTCCTGTGCTCTTCAAAGGGTACATGATTTTGAAACTACCATGTGGGTGCTGTTTGGATCTGGAGATGTGTTACCATTAATCTTAAATACTTTTTTAAAATACTGACGATCTGAACTCTACTGTCAGGTTTTAATTTGAGGCAATGGAGGCAGTTTCTTAAATGTATTATTTTCTATTCCTCTGATATATTTTTCTTTGTAATTTTCCCTTTTCTTTTTCCTGATACAATGTGTAAATTCCCCAATTCTATATTCAAAAAGTGGGCAGTTTTAACTACTATGAAGCTTTGGTGCCAACCTTGTTCAGTTTTCATAATTTTAACATTTTGTCTGTTTGTTTGTGGGTTTTTTTGTCAGAAACATTTCCTTTTTATTTTGTTAATTTTATTTTTATATACACCCATCACAACAGGACCCTATTTATTTATTTTTTTCATTACTTTTTAAAGTATTGTTGTGATTCAATTAAGGTTAAAAAATGTTCTGCAGTGGTGATTCAGCTGGCTTGCTCAAAAGTGAATTATCTTGCCCTGGGAGCACGCTGGTGGAGGTGAGATGGTCTTTCCATAGATGAGTGGAGCATTATGGGTGGTATACATGGAAAAGATGCAGCAGGGGTGGTTTTGGTGTCTTTGGGATGCCCTTGGTTCTGTGGAATACCTTTGGTCTTCTCATGTAAAAAGCTTCTGCTTATGTTGCACTTATTAATGTGTTCTCATGACTGTTACAGCTGATGTAGCAGGCTCCTTTGCTGCCAGCTATCCTAGCCAGTCCTTTGCATGGATTTTTTATTTTGTTTTTTCTTGTGGAGACTAATGGAATTTGCAAAGAGATTTTGACCTTCTAGCTTTGTATTTTGGCTATACCAGAGATTTAGTCTGAAGGTTTTTTAACAGTTAAACTAATCACATAAAGGAACCCAGCTTAATCCAAGATTGGGGTATGATGAGCAGTTCAATTCAGAGATTCTTTGTAAAGCATGTAAATTGGTAATAATGTAATTTCACAATGATTTCCCTGGCTGATTTAGAGTCTGTATTGAGAAGCAACAGAGGGAGTTCATCCAACACAGGACCATCACAATCAAGAGACGTGAATGCAAAAGTGGACAGTAGACATGTTCCCTGGAGTTCAAAGACAGAGCTCCTTTCAGCATTCCAAGGCAATTAAAAGGCAAGCTCAGAGGAATCATGGTTTAACCCTGTGTTAATTGGTGTGCTTGAAAACCTTCAGCCTCTCTCAGGATTTACATTTTTTGTACTTTTAATGTTGTTTTAAACAAGCTTGTAAAATTATTTTGCTATGACAAAGTCTGGCTCTTATTTCTATTTAATGAACACATTGTGAACTGCAGCAAATATCTTGCATATCCTACTTCTTTTTCAACATACAATATCACTACACTCAAGCAGGATTATTAAAGCGCTCTCAGTAGAGGAAGGAAAGCATAATACAAAAATTTTGGGTTTAGAGACATGAAAACCACAAAATTATGTAGGCCACATGAGGATAGTTCTCTGCACCCTCATCCGCAGTTTCTTTGTCTGTTATTTAGAAGACTGCAAAATTTAACTTCTTATTAATAAATCAAACCAAATTATTTGGGATTTTGTGCTTGCAGAATGTGTACGTAATAAATGTGGAAAAATCCATTGCACCTCTTTTAATAAGCATGGTGGCATGAAGCTAGATCACAATATACCAGATCAGATTTTGTAAGACAAAAGACAGTACGCAACAATAAACCAG
The DNA here is from genome assembly GCF_000747805.2 of Chaetura pelagica. Lineage (NCBI taxonomy): Eukaryota > Metazoa > Chordata > Aves > Apodiformes > Apodidae > Chaetura > Chaetura pelagica. The sequence goes on along the minus strand of NW_009952979.1, from coordinate 1,151 downwards.
TTTCCCAATCCCCAATCTGGGACACACACACACAAGAAGGAAATCGTGTCTTTCTTTTCCCCTAACACACACAACGTCATAAACCAAAAATATCATCTTGAAGGCACTTTTTAGGGTTTAACCTTACAATTAACATTGATAAGTTCTTGGTTATCATTGCTGGTCATAAACTGCTGATTAAATTTCACGACCACCCAAAGTAAATTTAGTGCAGTTTTGTAGACCAGGTCATGTGTTTTTCAGGAAAAAACAAAGAGTTCAAGCATGCCAAAGTCAAGCATGAAAGTGCTGGACTTTGGGGGACTTTGTTTATTTGGTTGGTTTTATATGAACTGATGAAATTTGGGGACTGTAGGAAAAACAACACAATACAAAAATTAATTGAGATATTGCAGTCTCTTGCTCACAGGACAGATCAGAGCAATTCAAGAGGATTATGCTGCTTTTGTATTCCTATTTTGAAGTCCGTTTTTTTCATTCGACTTTCAGTGGATTTCCCCAAAACCAATACTGTATTTAATCAATCCCAAACTTCATCTGAGCAACAGATTGTGCCTCTGTTGCACCAGTCATTTACAAAATCAATTAAAAGCAAAACAAAACAGGGTACAAGTGATGATTTTTTTTCAATGTCTTTCTACAAGAAAATGAGTATTTCTGATGCTAGGGCTGTAGGCTACACAGTTAATTTTTGGTGGATAGTCTGAGGAGTTTAATTTTAACCAGCGCTTTATAAGGCTGGTGATATCTTACATGTCTCATTGGGTCTTACAGGTTCTTAGGCCTACTCTGATGTTTGGAGTACTCCAAACTCCCTTGAAACCTAAAAAAACCCAAGGATATTCTCCAGAGGGTTGCAATGAACAAGTGCATGGCTGAGTGCTTTGCAAGATCTGAGTACTTCTGTTGTCTGCTATTAATAAATTTAGGTAGGATTTAATTTAAAACATAATGAACTGTTGCCATTTCTTCTGGTTCAGTGACCTAAGGATGAGTCCTCTAACTCACAGTTAGAGGACTAACTGAAGATTTGCAAGTAATGACAGAGCTTTTTGAAGCTCTGGCAGTTCTCATAGCTAGCAGGGACTTGTAAGTACTGCAAGGGTAAAAAAATTCCCCATACTCCAGAGCTGATTATTTCAATGTGTGAA
>NW_009952978.1:572622-574553 GCF_000747805.2 Chaetura pelagica | reverse complement strand
GAAGATGAGAGCTACGTAGACGGCGCAGAACGGGGCAGAAAAACCCCCAAAGTGTAGCTCTTCCCTGAGACCTGGCAATCAGCGGCTCGGTTGCTGGCCAGAATCTCTGTTTTGACCCCAGTTGTTGCAGTCTTTAATGAACCTGTGTCACAAACTGGCACAATTTGTCAGGATGTTAAAACACTGTTAGCCTTCCTTACTGGAAAAATTTGTTAATGGAACCAAGGGGTCTGTACATGGCACTTGCCTCTCAGGAGCAGCCTCTGTAAGCTGACTTTTAAGGTGGAATACTGAATCTCGCCTCCCACAAATTTAGACTGAATGCAAATTTATAGTTTGATGAATAAAAATGGTTTATTAGGGAATTTAACACAATTTAGGAGAGGAAAGGTTCAGGAGAGATAGGATCTTTGAAACATCAAATACTTATACATGTACATATATACATGTATATATACATATATAAACATATATATGTACACACATATATACATATATATAAATACACCTTAATATTTACACACCCAGATTAACAACTATTATCTAAGAGGGGAGGAGGAAGGAGGGATATGCTGACGCCTCTGCTGTACAGCGTCGTGGTTTGTGTGGAGGTAAGTCAGGGCAGCAGTATCTTAAGGAGGGAATGGTACCAAAATACTACCCCTTACTTTATTCCTGAGATAGTCTAGGTATACGTATAAAGTGTGGATGACTTCCCCTGCAACCTGGTCTTAGAGCTCGCAGGTCGTGGGAATAAGTCTCACCACAGGTGGTTAGCAGGCAGGAACCGCAGGCAGGCAGGCACCACAAGTTAGCAGGGACCGCAGGCAGAGAGGAACTCCCAAGAAGCAGGCAAACCCCCAAAAGGCAAGCAGCAGCAGGTTCAGTACCCGTGCAAAGAGTGGCGGCAAGCAGCAGACAGACAGTTCCTTTATGGCTCTCAGAGACCCGCTCTTTCATCCCAGGTTGGCCAGTCTCTTGTTCCTGGGTGTTCCCTGACCATCAAGCAGGGACTTTTTCCCGTCCTGCTGCACCATCCCTGGGCAGGCTCTCTGTTTCCTCACCATTGCTCCTGCCTGGCAGCTGGTTACTTCCTCATGGAGTCCAAGTTGTCTTGTGGCAGAGAAGGCAAGCAGACAGGAGAGGGTTTAAGTGCCTGACAGAGCAGCCATTTTAAATCAGTTATGACTGCTGATCTAAAGGACATAGTATGTTCATGTGAGGAAAAGTCCGGTCCTTCACAGCCTGACTGCAGATGGGCTTGTGGACAGGCCCAGATAAGCACTACAATGCATTTTCACAGCCCTTCTCTCCAAGATTCTCTGTCACAGAGGAGAAGCTGCAAGCACCCGTCAGAGCTTACCTGGCCCAAGCTGCGCACACTTCACCACGTGGGGAAGGAGGTGGTCAGTGAGGATCTCAAACCCTGGCAGAACACAGACATGCAGCCATCAGAAAGCCAGCAGCACACCTGGCAGGTCTGTGAGTCTGCTGTGTCCTGCTCCTGGAGGACAAGACCTTCTCCCCTCCCCTCCTGCAGGCCCTGTTCTCTTCCCAGAGGCAAGGAGGAAGAGAGCACCTGCAAACTGCCTCTGAGGTGGAGCAGGTGTCAGTAAATCCAGTTGTTAACAGTGTCTTTTAGAAAGGAACAGGAAACTAGGTCCAATGGCCACAAGCCTACATGTAGCCTCCAGCTTCTTTCAAAAAGTCCCCCAAACTGTTGCTGTTCTTTATTCTTTTTTTCCTCAGCTTCAGCACGATTGAGTTCAAGAGCCCATCAGGGACAGTGACTGGTAGAGAACCTGTTGTGGGGAGAACAGAGACAAACACCACTTCAACACTGTCATTCCTCTGAGCATGGATCCTGAGCCCAGTTATACCTGAGAAACTGATGATAAAGGGAAAACAGAAGCAGCAGGTGTGAAAAAGAG
>NW_009952978.1:545279-572049 GCF_000747805.2 Chaetura pelagica | reverse complement strand
CAAGGACAAGGTGCCTCAGGTCTGTGCTGGGAGCTGAGAAATGCCCCCTCCCCTGTGTGCTGAGTCCCCCTGCCCCAAACAGGCTTCAACAAATCAAGACAAAAATAAATAAATACAAGAAAATATTTTAAAAGTGACTTGGAAAAAAAAGTCTTGAAGAGGGAGGAGAGCACACAGTTTCCCCACCCAGCACAGAGGGTCCTGGTCCCCTCACTGCCATGGAGGGCAAGGGCATGGGAGTGTGCAAGGGCACTGGGGGGCATGCAAGGGGAAAAGGGGGCATGTGAGGGCTGTATGAGCAAAGGGTAGGGAGTGGGCAAGAGTTTGGGTGTACCAAGGGGTGTGTGGAGTCACAGGGGTGTGCCTAGGGGTGTGCAAGGGCTAAGGGGCCTGTGACATTAACATGTGCACAGGGGTGTGTGAAGGCCCCGTGTGCACAAAGGAAGGGGTGTGCGAAGGGTTTGAACATGCAAAGGAGTGTGCAATGGCAGAGGAGCGTGTAAAGGTCTGCAAGAGACCCGGGCTGTCGAGGGGGTCCCGTCCCAGTAGTGGAGCTCGGGGGAGGTGACCTTCTAGACAGTCTGTTGCAGGGCCAGGAGCCACCACGAGGACTCAGGAGGGACAGAAACATCCGAGCAGCCCCTGTCACTCCACCAGCCCTGGGGTGGAAGTCACGACAAGGGCTCCCAAGTGGTCAGAAAAGGCTTTATTGCACACCAGCCTGGCTAATTAGGGGTAGGGGATATCCGGGATAAACATCCTAACGTCTAACGGGGAGGTTAGATAACTACACTTAACACCTAACAAAGAGCTGAGATAACAACTCTTAACAACAGTGAGGTATGAGCTCCTAATACCTAACAGTGAGGTAACAAGTCTCCAAATCTTACCATCTAAGAGCACCAGAGTGACGGCGCCATTGGCGTGTTCCCACCAGTGCTGCCTGTCCTTGGAGACTGGGATTGCTATTGAGTTGTAAAAGCCTTTTGTGTGACCTTATCTGTAGTTTTAGGGATAGACCACAAGGATCCTTGGGGAAGAAGAAGCCATTCATCTGATGTCTGCTGTTGCTGTCACCAATTTCACTGCAGAATCAAGAGAGACTAAAGGAAGAAAGGATAAGAAGACTCCAAGATGAAGCAATGGATTTAACACAATAATGGGTGGACACTTATGTAAATTAGTTCTCTAAAAACCAAGGAATAAGTAAACCTCCTGCATATGGACAGGGAACTGATTGGTTAGCTAAGGCATGCAGGGTAGCAGAAGTAGAAACAATGTTAGCAAGGACAAACCCTTATGGTATAGAAAGTAGTATGTTCTAGTAACAGAAGATTTTTGCCTGGAATGAGCGATTCTTGTTTACACCAGAATGGGGGGCCATGCCTCATTCACTACATCAGTACGTGCAAAAGTGCAACATCAGCATGTGCCAAGGTGTATGTGAGGACTGTGTGCACGCAGGAAGAGTGTGCAAGTGTTTGTGTGTGCGAGGGCCAAGGGCACGCGGAGGCCTGAACCCCAAGTGGTCGGCAAAGGCCAAGTGTGCAAAGGGCAGAGGTGTGCACATCTTTGCCTGTGCCAAGTGGTGTGCATCCCCACTGGAAGCATTTGGATACATGGCGGGGCGTATCATGATTACTTTAAAGACGGCTCAAAAGGAGAGTTGCTGGAACTGCTTCCAGCTCTGAGCCTTCCGCGCCTCCCATAGCCAAAGAGGGCTGCTGCCCCTGTGAGGCGCTGCCCAGCCACGAGGCAAAAGGGAAAATGCAGGCCCATCCGACATCTTCCTCAGCGGTGTCTTGCAAGATAGAGGAGGAGGATGGCGAACCTGATGATCCGCTTGACCCTGGACAAGTCAACCCGGAGCAGAAGCCAGATCTCTTTCCTCCTGATCGGCTTTTGTGTGCTGTTGTTAATACTGACGGATTCTGGAATAAGTGTCAGGAGGAGGCATTGCTTGCTGGTGATTTACAGGCTGTGACTGCATGCCCTGTTACTTATCATGGGGCTCGAGACATCCCAGACTTTTAGGAATTGTCATATTCCGTGTTAAAAGACCTTCGGAAAGGTGCAGGAAAGTGAGGCTTCCTCTTCTCATAAACTTACTTTTTTAGAGGGAATCAGTAATACATGTGCTTTGACTCCGCATGGCTGGAAAGCATAGCTCAGAATGGCTTCAGCAACAACATAGTGCACTGCTTGGCTTTCTGACTCTGGAGAAGCTTGTGCTGCTCAGGCTGCTACTGATGTTGATCAGCAGAGAAACACTGGGCTTAATCATTTAGTGGGGGAGGAGGATCACACTGCTCCTTGGCATCAAATCAATTATTCCTGAGAAGTGTATGAATTGATTGCTAAATTAGCTTTATAGGCACTCAGAAAGGTTCTGGAATGGGACAACAGGGCTGACATGTCCTTCTTTTTACACCTTTTTTTGGGGAAAAAAAAATGTTGTGGAAAAACATAAACCTCTTTCATCTAGTCTGCAAGCAAAGACGGAAAGACTGAAGTACAAGGGTGATTAACTGAAATTCATTTGCCTTGCCCTAGAAAATCTAATTACATCAGAGCAGGGGGAAAAAAAAAAAAAAAGGTTTTGCAGATGTAGTCACAAAAATGTGAATGTCAGATAGCATAGTGCCCTTAATTCTGATGAACCTGTTAGGGTGCCAAAAAGCATCAGGTTAAAAACAGTTTTGTGTTACCTTGGGCACACTTAGACAAATCAAATTAGTTAGAAACATAACAGGATTGGTCTGGTGCTTGGAGAAAAAACAATACTAATGCCTTGATAAATTTCCACAGCAGCATCCACAAAGTTTGTTGCAGTCTGCTTTACTCCTTGAGAAATTCTGCCAAGAAACTCTTCAGCATAGCCTATGTGCAAGGCAGAAGCAGAAGAACAAAACACCCTCAGAATGCAACATGCAGGAAATTTACTTTTACTTTGATCATCAAATGCCTGCAGTCCCATTCTGTTATCAATTAAATTAATCCCAGCTGAAAAGTATGAAAAGATGAGGTTACAGGGAACAAATTACTGTCTGTGTCAAGAGGGAAACAGGCTTGGGAAAGGGCACTTTGACACTTTGCACTCCCCCTCCTCTGAGCTGAAAAGTTGTTCATCTCCAGATAACCTAAGTAAAGTAGGTAGATGTGTGAGCAGCCCCAGGACAAGACAAAGACATGATGAGGTCTGCACTGACTCAATGGAGAGATACAGATCAATTCCGTAGCCTTCTTTCTTATGTCCAAAAGTCTCTCATGCTCTTGTTTCCTTGCACAGAATCTCCTTGGCTGGAAGATGCAAATAATTAGGAAGAGAAGAAGAAATGTGGAAAGAATGGTTGAAACAAAAGCAAATGAGAAGGATTAAAGGAAACAGAGACTATTTAATTATATTGCAATATGACATAGTACTTTCAAGATTATTTTCTCCTCCTTGTGTTAAAATAGAAGTTGCTACTGACCTGCAAAAATTGGTTCTGGTTATGCTCTGAAGGTGTTAGAATGCACAGCATAGTGAACTATTGTTATAAAACATGGATTTAAAGGATTATATCAAAAGATATGGAAGACAGAGAACATGGCTCCTCCAAGGTCTAATTATGCTTGACCTTCTATGATGGAGTGACTGCATCAGGGGACAAAGGAAGAGCTAGAGATGTCATCTACCTGGACTTCAGAAAGATCTTCAAAAAGGTCCTCTACAACATTCTTCCCACTAAATTAGTCAGCTTTGGGTTTGATAGATGGATTATGGATAAGGAATTGGCTGGAGAGCCATGACCAAAGATTACAAGGACTGGCTCAATGTCCAAGTGGAAAACATTAGAGAGTTATGTCCCTCAGGGTCCATACTGTAACCAACAAAATTTAATTTCTTCATCAATAACATAAACAGTGGGATGGAGTGCACCCTCAGCAAGCTTGTTGTTGACACCAAGATGAGCGGTACAGCTGATAGGCTTGAGGGAATGGGTGCAATCCAGAGGGACCATGACAAGCTTGAGGAGTGGGCCAATGTGAACATCACAAAGTCGAACAAGACCAAATGCAAGGTAGTGCACCTGGGGATTGGGTCAATCCCCACTGTTGATAGAGAACTGTGTGAGGAATGGAGTGAAAGCAGCCCTGAGGAGAAGGATTTGGGGATACCGGTAGGTGAAAAATAGGGCATGAGTTGGCAATGTGCACTCACAGCCCAAAAGTCCAACAGTAACCTGGGCTGCCAAAATAGAAGTGTGGCCAGCAGGTCAAGGGAAGTGCTTCTTCCCCTCTACTCTGCTCTCGAGAGACCCCACCTGGAATACTTCATCCAGCTCTGGGATCCCCATCACACAAAAGACATAGACTCGTTCAAGCAGGACCAGAGCTGCGGAAATGATCGGCGGGCTAGAAGACCTCTCCTATAAAAACAGACTGAGAGAGTTGGAGAAGAGAAGGCTCTGGAGAGATTTTCTTGTGGCCTTTCAGTACCTAAAGGGGGCCTACAAGAAAGACAGAGAAAAAGGTTTTTACCAAGGCCTGTAGTGACAAGACAAGGGACAATGGTTTTACAATAAAAAAGGGTAGATTTAGATTAGATACAACTGTTGTTCTGAAAGTAGGGTCCATCACCTGGTGTGCAAGAAGCTGATCTACGCCCAGAGTCTTCAAATACGTGCAGGTAGGACTAACAGTAGAGGCAATACAGGCCAACTGCTGAATGAGGTGGATGCCCAGGTGGCAGAGGATATAAAGAAGGCAGAGGTACCGAATGCTTTCTTTGCCTGTCTTTACTGCTGCAGACTCTTCTGAGGAGCCCCAGACCCAGTTCTGCTGGGGAACTGAAGCAAGTGGAAGAGGAGGAAGAACAAAGCCCCCCATCACAAAAGCACCACAAAATAACATGTTGGTTTCACTTAAAATACCAACTCAACCTCCAGCAGCTTATGGCTCCCTATTCACGTGAGAGCAGAGAGGATGTTGTCCTCTACCTGCCTCCAGTGTGGATTCGTGCACTTCTTACCTCATTTTTCCTTTATTTCTGCCTCCGAAAATAGATTGACCTATGCCACACGAGTTTTAAGACTATTCAGCTGTTTAGAACTTCTTTTGGAGGAGGGTGTGCCAGTGGTGAGTGTTGGGCCACCCCAGAGAGCCTGAAGCCCCCAACATTGTCTCCAGCATTGCCTGGCTACAGGTGATGTCACAATTGCCCCCTTTGACATCAGCCCCATTGCCTGTAAAAACCCTGCTCTGGGGGGTCACCTTGCCACTTTCCGTGGGATCATCTGTGGTGAGGAGGAGGAGAAGGAGGGCTGCCAGCTGCCCATCTCTCCCACCCAGCTTGGTTCACCCAAGCAGAAGGGCTTCCATCTCCCTAAGGATACTGCCTTCCTCACTGTAGTGCCAGGCAGAAGAGCAGCAATGGACTCACTTGACCTGCTACAGCTACTGGACCTCGCCTTTGGGGCACCTGAGGTCCAGAGCCTCAACCTGCAGACCCTGTACAGCCTGCTCCAGGCCATGGTGGGGCAGATACAGGGCCTGTCAGGTCAGGAGTGGAGGCACAGAGCGGGCTGGGGAGAGAAGGAAAGTCAAGCAAAGGAGAGTGGGATCTCCCAGGTAGAGGCTCTGGCCAGACCTGTCCCCAGGGAGCTCCCCTGCCCGGTCCCCCCTTCTGTGTGCTCTGCACTGCCTGTGTACTGCCCTTAGACCGTGCTCTGATTTAAGCCCAAGATCCTGGAGGGATGTGGGTCTCTCCTTTGGGAAAAGGGTGGAATTCTGGAGAGGAAGAGCTGGGGCTGGAATGCTGCTCCACTTGCTCTGGGTCCTCCCCACGTTGCCATCAGCAAGTGGTGGTGGGTCCGACCCAGCCCTCAGTGCCCAGGACTCTGCTGGTCCAGGGCTCAACACCCCTGGACCTCTGGCCCCATCTCCCCTGCGGGTCACTCACTCCTGTTGACCTCTCCTCCCAGGACGCGCCTGTGCTCCAGGATCTTCTCCGGCAGGTCGGCGGAATTAAGAAGGAAATCAGGCTGATCCGGGAGGCGCTTGGCTTGGTGAGCTGCTGCTGGTGTCCCTGGGGGGAGCTGGGCTCTCCCCCTGCCCGGCCCCACTCCCCCAGCCCCCCAGCCCTGCCCCAGGGAGGGATGCTCCTGGGGGGAGCAGGGGAGCTCAGCCCACCCCACCCACAGCCCCCCCGCCCTCACTGCCGAGAGGGCAGAATCGGGGAGAAGGGCACTTTTGATTGGTGGAGGGAGGTTTGGGGGCAGCACCCAGCATTGTGCACCAGGAGACGGGTTCCAAAGGGGAGCAGGGAATGTCATGGCTAGAGAAAACAGGGCCTTGCTATCCTGTCCCAGGGAGTCACTCAGGGGGGTGATGATCCCCAATGCCTGGGCTGCTGAAACTCTGCAGGCCCAGAGGCCAGGGAAGCACTAAGGGGGGCTGGGGAGGGGCTGGGGGTCGTGGCACCTGGGAAGGGACTTCTGCAGGGGAGGCAGACTTTGTGCCTATAACCCTGTTCCCTTTTGCCTTCTCTTTCCAGTACAGCAGTAGGGACCAGTCTACCCCTACCAAGGCCACCACATGGGATGTGGGCACCCAGTATGAGACCACCCTGGAGTCCATCACCCTGCAGAGAGAGCCAGGGTCCCCTGGCACACTGACTGGCGTCCCAGCGATGCAGCCAGGGACGCACAGCACCCTGAGCATCACTCTGGAGACAGAGACAGGATCCCCTGACACCCAGAGCACTGTCTTGGGGATGGAGCAAGGGACCCCCAGCACTCCAAGTGCCACCTTAGAGGTGCAGCCAGCACCTCCTGAGACTCATGAAGAAGGAGCAGAGGTGAAGCCATGCTCCCTCCACATGGAGGAAGCTCATCCTGGAGCTGAGAAGGTTCCCACTTTGGCCAGCTCCGATGGTCTGGGGACACAGGTGGCTCCCAGCACCCTGAGCACCACTCTGGGGACAGAGCCAAGATCCCCTGACACCCAGAGCACTGTCTTGGGGATGGAGCAAGGGACCCCCAGCACTCCAAGTGCCATCTTGGAGGTGCAGCCAGCACCTCCTGAGACTCATGAAGAAGGAGCAGGGGTGAAGCCATGCTCCCTCCACATGGAGGAAGCCCATCCTGGAGCTGAGAAGGTCCCCACTTTGGCCACCTCCGATGCTCTGGCGGCACTGGCAGCTCTTGACCAGATCAGAGAGCTCAGCCACCTCTGCGCTGGCCTGAAGCAGCAGGTGGTCCAGCTGGAGGCCACCAAGGTGGACCACGACAAACTGGAGAAGCTGTGCCTGCTCTTCCTGGAAGGAGGTGGGAGCCTTGGGTGTCTGGTGGGGGGGTGTGTTGAATGGGGATACCCTGGGTCATGGGCTCATTGTGCTCATAGCCTGGCCCCAAGGATGAAACTCCCTCACTGACAGTGTGTTCCTTTGGACCCCATCTCTAGACAAGGAAGTCATCTACAACATTCTGTCTGACCTTCAGGGCCAGGTGTCCTCCCTGCAGGGCCAGGTGTCCGTGCTACAGGGCCAGGTATCCTCCCTGCAGGGTCTGGACAGTGGCCTGCAGGGCCAGAAGAAGAAGGTGAGCCAGCAGCAGTTCCCAAGGGGGCTGCGGGGACACTGGAGGGTTGGATGGGGAGGGGGAGGCCATGCTTGGACAAGGCAGGGGCTATATCCTGTCTGTGCCACTGCTGCTCTTCCCAGATCAGGCAGCTGGAGGAGGCACTTGGAAATCTGGGGGTGGCTGGAGCTGACCGGAGCATGGATGCCAGTGACCAAAGCACCCTGGAACTGGAGTAAGAGGCTGGGAGAGGTTTCCCTACCCTGTGGAGCTGCCAAAGAGTCTTGGAGGCTGAGAGCATCCTGTTCTGGCAGCCAGAGACACCCCTGAGAAGTCCCACAGAGCCTAAACCTGCCTATGTTCCCATCTCCACTGGTCAGGTCCAGGCTGCAGGACATCAAACAGGAGCTGGAACACCAGCAGGTCTTGAACCTGGCTGCACTGGAGCAGTCAGTCACCAAGACAGCCAAGAAACTGCAGAAGAAGGTGAGGATGTGGGGGGGAGCTCCCATCTCCCACTGGCTCAGCAGGGTGGTTCTGGCCAGGGTCCTGTGCCAGACCCCTGGCTGGATGGGACCATTGAGCCTCTGGGGCACCTGGGCTTGTTAGCCACATCCATTCCATCTCAGAGCTGAGTCCTTCTCCCCTTCCTGCAGCTGGACAAGCTGGAGGCGATGGTGGAGAGCATGGACTGGCAGCAGCAGGCAGAGGTGGGGACAGAGGCGCAGGCAGCACAGCCAGCCTGCAGCACAGACACGGGCACAACGCCGGGCCAGCTCCAGCTCTACAAGGAGCACCAGCAGCTGCTGGACCCCTCGATGTTGCAGCAGAGGGTGGGCAAGATGGTGAGGCAGATGCCAGAGAGGAGCCAGGTAGGAAGCCTCTGGCGTGGGGATACTGGGAGAGAACTGCTGGGCCCCCCTGGCTGGTTGTGCTTCACTGTCATATGGGGAAGCTCCTCGTTGCCCTCAGACTGTCTTGTGCAAGTCTGCAGCATGGAGAAAAATTAAAGCCTTGATGCAAATGTCCAGTTGCCACTGATAGCCTGTGGCCACTGGCCAAGTAACCTCAGTCTGTCCCCATGGGGCAGCCAGTCCCCCCTTGCATGACACCACCTTGTCATCGTCTCTGAAGCAGGATGAAAGGTGGATGAAGGGCATTCAGGTCAGCATCGTGCAGCTACAGAAGCACTATGAGCAGCTCAGCTTGGTCACGGAGAGCTTCATGGATGAGCATCAGCAGAGGCAGAAAGATCTCAAGGTTAGTGGCTGAAAGCCCCATGGGGTCAGAGCAGTCTGCAGGTAGAGCCCCAGAGTGAGCACCAGAAGGGATTTGCCCCCCTGCCAACCTGCTGGCAGCCCTGAGGAGGTTCTAAATGACTGTCCTGGACGTTTTGGCTGGGGGGCTGGGGGTGGTGAAGGGTACTCGGCTGGCCAGAAGGCTGCTCTGACCTTGCCATGGCATCATGGGCTGCTTTCTGCATTGAAAGGCTCTGTGCCAGTCTGTGGAGAGGCTGAAGAGGGAGAAAGTGGACAAAGAGGACCTGATGCTGGCAATGGATGAGGTAGGGTCTGGAGGTGCCCTGGCACCAGCCAAGAGGATCCAGGGCAGGGTGATTGGTGGTGGTATGGGCCTGGGAGAGGAAGGATATCCAGCCCAGCTGCAGGTTCTTCACTGGGTTCCTCTGCCTGCCCCCCTGTCTTCCTTTGGTGGATGGGACTGACCCCCCAGGGGTGATGGGGCAAGTGGGTCCACATAGCTGCCTTTCCCTCCACCCCAACCCCAGCTGACCCTTCCCGTTCTGCCTCCATCCTTTCCCCAACGCTCTCCTGCCTTTTCCCATTGCTAGAAAGTGGACAGAACTGCCCTGGTGGGCACAGTCAGCTGCAGCCAGTTTGAGGCCAACATGGAGTGGCTGGAGGAGAGGAACCAGGAAGTGCAGAGCCAGATAACAGACCTGGAGGAGGCCTGCCTCCGAGGCCAGCGACAGCTCAGGGAGCTGATGGACTCCAAGGTGAGGGCTGGCTCATCCCCACCATGCAAAACTGGCCCTCTGGGGGCTTAGCTGCCAAAGGCAATATTTCTGCCAGGGTCCCCCCCCTCCCAGCTTCCTGCCCAGGGGACTGAGATGTCCCATCCTGGAGGCAGCTGGATGAGAGTGTGCATCCATTCCCAGCTGGACCGCCTGGAGCTGATGCCTTTGAAGCAGCAGCTGAGGAAGTATGGGAAGCTCCTCCAGGAGCAGCTTAAGGAGAGGATGCAGCTGACAGAGGACCATGGTGTTGCTGGGAAAAATGTGATGGCACTGGGGATGGTGGCGTGGCTGCAGGGACAGCACTGACCCCATTCCCTCTGGCTACCACAGCTGGTGCCACGGGGGACCTTGGCACTGGAGCAGTTTTGGCAGTGAAGCATGGGGATGCTGAGGAAGGAGCTGTGCCTTCTTCTCCCAGCAGCAGAGGGTTGCCTCCATAAAAGGGTCTCTGAGGAGGGGGCCCCCTGCAAGCTGGAGCCTTCTGTCCCAAACCTGGGGCATGGATGCAAAGCCTTGTGGGGTGAAGGCAGGGGACGGGGGGTGGCTGGGCACACTCATCACCCTTCAGCCAGATTGGGACCTTCCCTCCTGGCAAGGCACAGGGGGGTAGTTAGCACGGAGGAAGCGATGCAGGCAGTGCCCAGGCACTCACTGCTGCCTTTGAGCTGCCCACCTGCCTGCAAGCAGGGCTGCATCCCCCCCAGAGCTCCCCCAGCCCTTGTCTCTCCCCTCCAGGAATATTCATTGCCACTGCCTGTCCTGTGACAAGCCCCACAACATTGCGGTGCCCGGCCGGTGAGTGGCACCCAGCAGCTTCAGGGGAATGGACGGGGGGTTGATGGGCATTGGTAGGTGCTCTGCTGTCCCAGACACAGAGGGTTGGGTGTCTGTCTGGGAGGTGTGACCCGCTGCCCCAGCAGCGGGGGAGGGGCGTTCCCACCCCAGGGACATGGGGCGGGGGGTGCTGTGGGGTACAAGCCCATGGGTTTTGGGGTGCTGCCCCAAGTTGGGCTGGGTCGTGTGTCCCCCATCACTCACCCGTGTCTTCTGCCCTCCCCAGGCGTGAGGAGGCCCTCCCGATCCTGCCAGCACTCCCCTCCCAGCAGGTTAGGCACCACAAGACTAACATGAAGTGGGAGACAACCAGGCAGCACGGACACAGGTAGGGGAGGGAGGGACCCATCCCTGGCCCCTGGGGTTCAGGGTGGCCCAGCCCTGGTCAGGGACAGCTCTTTCTGGGGCTGCAGGGAGAGCCTGTGCAGGGCAGGGGGACAGAGATGTGCCTTGGAGGCTCAGCTGTCCTTGCATCAGCTCGGGAGGGGTAGGTTCCACAGCCTCCCCTGTGATGCCCCTTGCCATGGAGCCCAGCTGGGTGCACCTCCCGGCCACTGCCCTGGTGCAGGTTGACACACGGAGTGCTGCAGTGCCAGGCACTAAGCACCTCCGTGCTGCATCCATAGGGAGCAGGTGGCCGAGTGGAGGTACCCCAGGGTGCCACGGGACAGCGGGGGCCAGCACACCATCACCCGCCCGCAGCAGCGTCCCCTGCGCCTGCCGCCCCTCGAGCCCAGCGCCCAGTAGCTGCTCCAGCTCAGCGAGGTAGGGATGAGGGAGGGAGACGGTGAGCGAGAGGGGGATGCAGGGCTCCGTGCCTGAGTTTCCCCAGTGAGAGCTGGGGGGAGCTGCTTGTGAGGCAAGAGGGGCCTCAGGGTTCATTCAGCCTACTCTTTCCTTCCCTGCAGGATGAGCTGGAGATGCTGGACCAGGACGGCCACAGGAGCCAGCAGGATGAGCAGCTGCCTGGGCTTAAGATCAGTAAGGCTGGGGCAAGAATGCAGGGGCATCCTGGGAGGTGGAGACAGTGGGGTGGGCAGGATGCCGTGGGGCCAGGTTTTCCCTGCTCCATGTCACCCCTGGCTCCCCCTGGACTGGCTCCCAGGCTTCCCAAGGGATGAGCCCAGGCTGTCCCCAAGGCAGACGAGGGACATGAGGCCAGTGTCTGCCCTCAGCGACTACTCCCAGGCACTGAGGATCCTCTCACCCCTCATGACCCCAAGGGCCCCAGATCCACCAGCTCAGCAGCTAAACTAATACTCAGTAAATATTTTTTACCAAAAAAAAGTGTGTTAGTAGTAGCTATAAATCAATCAAGATGTGGTACAGACACCTTCTTTCAGAAGGGTAAATTTGATTACATTATACTACTCACTGACTTCCCCATTAAGTAAGCAATTATTTCAGAAAATCCCAATTTTGCCTTGCCTATTATGCTATTGTTTCATTTGCCATCTTATTCCTTTCAGAGGATTCTAGGCAATCCTCCTTTAGCAGGGGAATTGGACTAGATTATCTTCTAGAGGTCCCTTCCAAACCTGACAATTATGTGATTCCATGATTACAGGTAGCAAACATTCTCAACAGATAGTGTGCTTGTCTCTTCTCTCCTAATCTCTTCCTTGCAAAGTAATACTGAATGGTTTTTGAACACCAGGTAATACTGATTCTGAGAAATTCTGGTAGAGAACAGAGCAATGAGTCACTGTTAAGCAGGTTATTCTTTATTGCAGTGCTGGGGGATCTCTCCTAACACGCACACCTGGCTGGCTTTGTTGCCACTCCTACTACAAACCAGACATGAATATTCATTAGAAATCGGAGAGCTCTCTTACATATTTGTGACTTTCAAATAGATCATTAGCATACTGTCCCGCCTACACACACGTGCACTTTCAGCTTTCGGTGGTCTTGGTGGTCGTGTACTTCATCATAATCACCTTCACCACTGTGCCCTTTCTGTGAACTCAGCCAAAGAGCTGATCTTGCTCGCGGGGGCATCTGGTTCCTGTGATTAACTGCTGTTCTTGCTTGCTGGGGTACCCTGTTCCAGTGATTAAGTCCGTTGTCTTTAGAGCTACATTGTGGTTAACTACATAGAGCTCCAGAGCTTACTTCTGCACTAGTTTTCTAGGTTAAGTGCCTCACAAACTACACGTATTACAGCAACCCTGTTTCAATACAAAACCAAAGTCAACAAAAGCTGTGTGATGCTTTTCCTTCTCAAAATATTGTGCTTGTTTTACAACAGTTTTTACAACAACTGCCAGTAGTTGTCTAGTAACTGCTATCCTTCTGAACTTGTAAAAAATAACCTTGGATGTTTTCCTGATGATGGCATCAGCCAGATACGCAACAGTTAAATTCTCCCAAAATGAAACACAAAGGGTACCAGAGTTGTAAAATACCTGGTAATTTCAACTAATATCTAGTGAAGACAAAAAAATATTTTGGCACAAAACACTGGTATTTAATGATAATTTTTATAAACTTCCAAACAAAGGAATGCTTCAGCTGTTCTATTCAAAGAGCAGAAAGGCTGTTTTAATTAAAAGTTACAGGGGGAGAACTAATGAATTATCACTTGGTAGCTTCAGCATACCTTTCTCAGAAATTAAAGTCACTTCAAGTAACATTACTGTCTTGACACACATGTTGGCACACTACCATGAACAAGTTCCCCTTCTTACAGTATTGCATATACTAGTAATGTTCCACCTAAGCTAGAATGAAGTTTCAGTTGGTTTATTGCAACAGGTCATTCAAAAAAGGCTTTGTACTCCCTCCAGACTGCCACAGATGAGTGCTTTTGAAAGGTTTGTTCCTTGAAAGCATACTGCTTCATCAACAGATTTGCAGTCTTTTTGTCAGTGGTTAGTATTATTGTTCCACTTGAGGTTTTCTGTGATGGTTTTGCTCTAGAACAGGTAAATGAAGTATTTAAAGGAGAGGCTGACTATGATGCCACAAGAACAAGAAGATGAACAGAGACAGTGGTCAAACTTACTTTTACCATTTCAAGTTACTGTAGTTGCTTACTGTTTCTAACTTGAATTCACAATATTGTAACAGGCAAGTCTGCCCTGAGAACAAAAGCTTCATTTGACTTCATGGTTAAGAGGGACATGGGATTTCACTCTAATTTCTCCATCAAAGAAGCCTTACACTAGCCAAAAGCTCTCCTTTGAGAAAGCTAAGAAAAATGCTTTCACCTAAATAACTCAAAGGTTAGAGCAACCCAGACTCCAGATGCAAGCCTGTCAGGGCTGGTCCTTCGTGGGCTCCCCCTACCATGCCTCAACAAGGCTAACCAAGCCATCGACAGGAATGCAGCCAGGAGTTGCCTAAGGAAACTACCCTCAATTAAAAATTGATGTGAGGGTACACAAACAGGTGCAGATACTTATGATTTGACTACTAGGTTTTATATTTCAATTTACTTTCCTTTAATTAAAATATTATTATTAATAATCTGCTGCTGCTTGTTCAAAAACCTAAAAATCTATGCTTCACCCTGAACTGAAATATTTATTTGTAAATATTCTGCTTTACGTCTAAACAGCCAACATGTCCAATAAAACAATTCCTTCAGTTGTGCACAAGATACAATAATCATAGCTGTACACTGCTGCAGAGAGCTGGACAAGGTGTATTTTACAATTATTTCCATCAGAAAAAAAAACAAAACAAACCCAGTGACAATGCAAAGGTTTTTTTTTTAATTTGTTTTGGGTTTTTTTGTCAGTCCTGAGTTTTCCAAACAAACTGAACTGTTCTTATGCTCACTTGTTTTCCTGGTAAAAACAGTAAATGAATCTAGAAAGACATACAAAGTGTTTTCATTTAAAGCAACGCAGCATTGCGTAGTATGTGATAGCCCAGAAACAAATGGAGGAGAAAGTGTGAACGTTATAACATTTAAATTGCATAAAGGTAAAGCATCATACTGAAGTAAAGCAAAGTGGAATAAAAGTTACTTCACAATCAAGACATCAGCAGGACAGATAAAACACTGTGCTGGAGGAGTTTTTAACAGACAATTCTTAGCTTCTGTGAATATTCACTGCAAAAAACAAAAATCTGACAAACACCAGTTGAGATTGTTGCATCAGTCAACCACAGGTTTCCTACTAAGGTAACGGGCAAAGCCAAGAGCAAACAAGACAAATGGCATGAAGGGTGAGTGGGTATTTTGGGTTTTCATTTGTTTTAAATCAGTTTCATTAAAAAATAATTTTGTACTTTGGCACTGGTTAAACTTATTTCTTGTCTAGAGTTTTGTTCAGTCTTCCTAAAAACTTACTGTCTGAAGCCTTGTTGGTTGCAAGTTGGTTGGCTGAAGCACATGATGCAAGCTTCTGTATCCTGACCCGTCTGCAGCAGCAGAGGAGCAGGCAGTCCCCAGCAAGAGAGTGTGAGCACTAGTAGACAGTAGTTCTAGCTCAGGGCACTACACACACAGACTTCTACAGAAAAGGCTGAGCTACTTTGCCTCTGTCTTTCATAGTCAGACCAGCTACCCTCAGGTTGTTCAGCCTCCTGAGCTGGAGTATGAGGACAGAGAGCAGAACAACTCCAGGAGGAAGTAGTTCACGAGCTACTTTTGCATCTGGATATGTTTAAGTCTATGAAGCCTGACAGGATCCACCTGAAAGTACTGAGGGAGCTGGCAGAGGAGCTGACTAAGCCTCTCCATCATTTATCAACAGTGGAGGTCCCAGATGACTAGAGTGGGTAATGTGATGCCCATCTGCAAGAAGAGCTGGAAAAAGGATTTAGGGAACTACAGGCCTGTTAGCCTGACCTCAGTACCGGGAAAGATCATTGAGCCTGTTCTAGTGTGAGGTGTCCCTGCTCATAGCAGGGAGGCTGGATCCTGATGATCTTTTAAGGTCCCATCCAACATTAACCATTCTATGATTCTATTAAGTATAAACACATAGGCACGGTTACTGGATCAGCATAATACAAGTACTTCCAGGACAGTACTTTTACTCTTCTGTACAGTACTATTCACAACCTCCCTACACAGTTTTATCTATTTTAATCTTGAGAGCTAACATCTCAGTTCCTACTCAGACAGGACTCTAAGAACACTGCTATGCTAAATTATTTCAACATGCATTTGAAGTATTTCTTTGGGACGGTACCACAATGTTTTGGATAAAAATATCACTTTCCATAGCAGCTTCTTCAGTTGAGACTGCGACCATATTTTAACACTAGAGAGTCATGAATTCCATTAATCTTGATCTAGGGAAATTTAAATTAAATGGAGCAGCTAGAAGGCTTAATTCCACCTGTGTTTAGATTTGCTCTTCTATGTCCATCTTTATAAAAACTGACAGAATTCGTGGTTGCCCATTTATTAATACTGCCTACACAGGAACACATGACAGCTAGAGCTGACCTTTGTCAGTGTCCAGTCTTTAACAGCTGTACAAAAAGCAAAATTGGGTTGTGCACAGGGTGGAAATGGTACGAAAGGCAAAAAGCTGCCATGTATTTATCAACTGTTACTCATTTTCTGAAGGACACCTGTTTGCAGTCTACTCTTTCCTCTTACTGCAAGAAGAGCTACTGAGAGTTCATTACATATGTATTCTGTTGAGATGTAAATGAAATATTAAGTTTATATTAAAAATGCATATTCAAGAAATCAATACAAGAAATTTCTAAGTACCCACATTAGATCTTTATTTTGCAGCCCAAATCTCAAAATTATACAATTTAGATGTGACAAAAACTTCATTATTTTCCATTTTTCTATTCCCAGAAAAAAATTGATAACCACAACTAATTTCCACTCAGGTATTTACCATGGTCCCATCCCATTCTGGCATAATACTTGCCCTTTTCTTCCCATAGTTTTCAAAAGTATCTTCCATGTAACAGACCCAAAGGCTGAGCTCGAAAACTCCTTTCACTGCAAGTGACCCAAAAAATTGTATGAAAAAGTAAACACAGATTTAAAAAATAACATGTATATGTTCTTCGGACGCTATCTCTTCAAGAAGTCATAATTCACATTCTATACAAGTGATGAATTGAAAATATTACATTGCCTGAAGTACCCAATGTATCTGGCTTGATATAGGTCAAATACCTTCTTTTTCAATTCCAAAACCTAGTTCTAGGGGAATGAGAAGAGATTCTCACCGGGCAGAGGTGTGCAGCATTTCAGAAATCATTTGGATGGGAAAGTGGTTGTCAACCACAGCCACTCTGAGTTCTAAAAGAACCACAGTTCTATTAAGCAAAAACTGGCATGCAGATCACACAGGTAAAAGGGGCAGCCTGAGGTAAAGCTGCATTGCTTGGATCAAAGCAAACCCAACCCTTTCTTAATTTGTCAAAATATGTGATCCTAGTCTTGGATAAAATCCAAGAGGAAAACACAACTTTGTCAAATTAATATAAAATCAGTGCACCCTTTGTAATGTAATGGTTTATTAGCCTTTTTTTTTTTTTTTAAGTACATCAAGCTACTCAAGCTTTTAGTGGCTAGATTAAATGATCCAATGATCCTATTGGCTGCATTACTAGCCAAATGGTATCTGATTTTAGCATAATTGAGGATGGCCTAAGATTCTGTAACTAAATCAATGAACTCCTTACTTTGTAACAGACGGAAAATACAGCCTTGGCATTTTCTACTCATTTACTATTACTATTCCATCCACAGACAGATAATGAGCAGTTGTTAGAACCTAAGCTCTATGGTAACAGGCAAGCTCCACTTTTACTTGGTAATAATGAGAAAAGGATTGAAGTGTCTTCAGATATGCATGTGCGATACTAGTTTTAACTCAATATAGACGTTATATCAGCTCAGCAGTTGTGTCTGGTTGTGTCTGCACAAGCAATTAGCAGCAGTAGTAGGGCAAGAGAGGTGTTGCCAAACAGCATTCAAGTAATAGCAGACAGACGGTGACTTTTTTTTTTTACATTAGCATTGGTTCAGAGCCCTGTCCAGCAAACTGTATAGTCACACACTTAGATCCCCATGGCCACTGCAGCAAGATGAAGGCTAACTTGGTAGCCCTAGATCCCTTCCTTTTAACTACTTCATTTTCTGTGTTTTGAGGGTCTCTTTAACTGCATATGCAAAATATGTTCACAGACAACGTATTTTTACATTTTTTTAAATTGTGTCAGATGTTGATTTGGTATTTTAACCAACACTATTTAGAATACTGACACTGCAAGAGAAAAGTAAACAAGACAGAAATATTAATTATTTTGGTACAGCACAGAAGAATTTGCTAACTAGAAGACACATATTACACCTTGGAGAAAGCCAGGAGTTTGGCATCTGCAACAGAAAAATATTTCTGCAGTAAAGATCATTCAGTAGGGTAGCTTTGGTGATTAAGGCTTGTGACTTTCACTGAGAAGGAATTAAAAAATACAGAGGAATTAAAAATTAATCCATGTCTATAATGCCAACAGAGAGGAAACGCTTGAGGTTTTGTATTTTAGAAACAAATATTGTATGGTGTGTGTATATATATATTTATATGTATATCTTTGCTTCAACAATATGTATTTCCTAGCTGAATTTTAATTTAACTCTGCATTACTGAATCAGTATGTCAATTATTCAAAGGACCTAACTATCTCAGTCTTAAAATACTGAGTTCTTCTATATACATACACACAGACAACAATCAAGCCATCTTGGCCTAAGCGATGTCCGGTATCTGGTAACAAGTTACAGTGGATGATTTTGCTATATAATTTATTCATATTCCAGCAACAGTATTTGTTAAAACTTTTGGAAGCTAGTAACTCTCCTAATAATAATTCTCTTAAAGTCTTTAAATTGTAATCAACAAACTCTTGGCTTGCATATGAAGTGTTTCTTTAGCTCACCAATTACATGGATATTTAGCCTGGGACCCCAGGAGTGAAGACTGACTATCAAATCTGAATGCAACAACAGGCAAAACAGGTGGTACTTTAGATGCAACATAAACATTTACCTTAGAAAGATAATATAATTGTTTATGTTTCCTTCTACTCTTTGGCAAAAGGATATGGAAAATGCTTTTTTCTTAGACTTGTCCTGATGTTAACTTGAGAGATAAATTATAGTGCCAAGTTTAAAAATCCAGGGGTAAGAAGAACCAAGCAGGACCTAAGTCCCACACAAAGTAAAATATAAATTAAGAAAACTGTTTCTTCAGTACTGACAAACAAATGTGTCCGATTTAAATACGTCATTTTCTGATTATCTTTTAAGATAAAGACAACACATTAGCTATATATACTTCATAAAGTTATTTATTAAAAAAAATAATAATCCTTTTTTAATAAGTGCTAATCACCAGAAAAAACTGTCATTAAGAAAAAATAGGTTTGTGCATATATATAATTTTTACTGTACAGATTTTGCAAAGTAAGTGTTTGCATAGATTTCACAGTGCTCCATTATTAATGTCTAAAACAACCTATCCTCCAGAATTCTTTAGTATTAATAGGAATGCTTTGGTTCATACATACTATAGTAGATAGAACAAATAAAACAATAATTGCATTTTATGACTTAGTGGAATAGCTAATCTTCAAGTTGAAAACAAACTTTGCTTACAAGCAAAGATAACTAAGCCTTACCCTTCTTGATCTGAACAAGGCAAGACTCCTCAGAGCTCTACAAAGTTCTCCATGCTGCCTTGTCTTGCTTTCATCTGCCAGCTTCTAAGTAGAAAAATTCTGAAAGATATCTGCACCCTCAAGCCAGTTCCGAAAACAGGATAGCCCTTTGTCTCTGATCTGTTTTCTTCCCTTGTCAGTAATGACTTCTCCAGTTTGTTTCACAATCACGAGTTTAGGAATTGCTGTAATGTTGTATTTCTTCTTCAGATCACTGAGAGGGAAAAAATTAAAACACACCATTAGGCAACTTTTTAAGGAAACTCCTAGTCTCCCATGAAAGGTACTCAAGTCAGTAAGCAAATAACTAGTGCCTGGGCTTCCTTAGATCTTGAAGCAGAGCACTGGGTAGTATAGCAAGATGGACAAAGCTGCATCTAGGAGTTTACATGGTGAAACTTAGCTCAGGGAGTTGCAAGCACCCTTACTGTAACTGCTCTTCACTGCTGCCTGTAGTGTCCACAGCAGCAGAGGTTGACTCTGAGAGACTGTAAATAGGCTCACAGAAGGAACTAGACAAAAACAGATGGCTTCTGGTTCCTTTTTACTGGCTAGAAGGAAGATCTCACTTCAAATAGAATTACACATTTATTCTTGTACAAAGGTGTTCAAGTGTGCCAATCCCATAGGGCTAGTACCTATAGTCTTCATTAAAGCATGATGCATAATCCTTTAGTGGAAATAGAAGAGCTTGCAGAAATGCCTTAAACTCTCTCAGTGACACAGGCCTTCTAGAGAAATGTAAGCAATCAAAAGATTTGGAATAAGAGCCACCCAGTCAACCTGCCCAATAAGAAAATTTCAACTCCTCTGTTCATCACATAAACAATAGTCGCCATTTCTTTATGTCCAGATTATTTACCAAAAAATTGTCTTAAATAGCCCACTGTTTTATAACAAAACAATTAAAATCCAGTTAGAAATTTTAAAGCCATACAGCAGGGAAGTTCCACAAGCAAAATCAGGATCTATTAAAAAAATTGATAAGTAACTCAGGAAAAATTAGTAAAAGACACATGAAGGAGGGAAATTTAATGGGATCAGACTCAATACACAGAAAATTAATAAATTTATTAGTAATACTGGAAATAAAAATAATATCTGAGAGAAAAACCTTGAGGACATAAAACATGCAAAGGGAAACAAGTATACTTGCTGACACTGGCACACAATAAATAAGCCATGACTACTAATTACAAAACACAGAGATGAAAGTGCACAAATAGAAAACTATCAGCCACATGAAGTAATAAAACAGAATAAATTGTTTATACAGAGGATTTGAAAGACATGAGTAAGATGCAAATAAAAGAAAGAGCCAAAACCAGGAAAGAGAATCAGAGAATACTACACAGTAAGCCATTACAGTTGAGCACAACACAGGTAACAGAAGGCAAGGTTAAAAACACTTCCAAGGAAAACCGCAAGGTACATGCCTCTATCTTTGCAGAAATATATCATCTTCTACATAAGAAATTTGTCTGACTTGGAAGGGTGATGTTTCAGTGCAAACAAACATGTAAAATTCAGGAAACATATAAGCCAGAAAAAAACAATTTTACAGCTAGGACTTAAATCACTGGCACTGTCAACTTTTTGGCATGAATTTTGTTAATTCACAACAGAGGTAATTAAAAGGCAGTCAATGAGCTCTGAGCTCATTAAACATCTCAGTTGTCATCTGATAAAATCAGACTGTGTTGAGAGTACTGCTCTACAGGAGAAGCTTCAAGTGTTTCCAGGAACTTCAGAACCAGTACAATGTCCCATGTCCAATCAGAAAGAAAAGTAGATAAAGAATGTCTGAAGTTTCCTGCTTTGTTTATCAGAACACTGCAAAACCAAATTATTTCCAAGTACACGGCAGCAACAAAAACACTACTTTCATTAACACTAAATGTCCAAAGAAGAAAGGAAGCCATTTGTTGAATACAAATAGGCAGGCACAGAAATGGGTTTAGACTAATGGTCATAAAGTCAGAAACATACTGGAGTGGTTTCCCATCCTTTTCAAACTAAGGTAAAAGGTAGGAAAATCATTACATACCTCCTACCATGTCAAACTATTCATAGGTCATCCTTGACACATCTATTAATTGTACTAGATGCTAACATTAGAGAGGCATTAATGAAGCACTATAGAGGCTAATGAATTTGTAATGCTCATTTTGGAAGGCAGATGTTAAAGAAAATATCTTTTAGCAGATCACCCTCAGAAGTGATGTTCCAGAATTTTATCACTAGGAATGCAAACTATGGTGACAAACGTGCTGGTATGTAATAGGAAAAGGGAGGAACAAAGTCTACACCTAAGATGCAAGTTGTGAGGTCCAAAAGAAATCCCATAAAAATGTAATCAGTTTTGAGGAAGAGCTCACGTTTCAGAAAGAGTATAAGAAACAGGTACATGAACTGCAGTAGATCATCTAAAAGTAAAAACCTTCCCAAAACAAATGTAATCTGTTGTATGGAAATATACCACCTTTCATTACCTTATATTAAACTGAAGAAATTAAGCACCTTTAGAAGAAACAGAGGATAGAGACATAACAAGCAATAATGGAACATCAACCTCCAAAATATGAATATCGCTCACAATAAAACTTAAACACAAAACGGAAATGTAGGGACTGAGCACCATCACTACAAAAAAGAAAATCTGCTTTGTGAGGTTCATATACCAAAGAATTTTGATTAAGGAAAAAAATAATATTTGTAGGCATTGTTAAAAAAAATACAAGACATTAATATATAGACATCCTCTATGATTTCCTGGGAAAGAGAAGCTTTAAAAATACAGAAAATAAGAGTCCACTAAAATGCTGGTCCAGATCAGTAATTCCAGAGTCACATCTTTGCATCTGTATTTTTCCTTAATCCAGAAAAAAAAAAGTATCCAGAAGTGAAGAACACCCTCTACCATTACGTTGGCTGAGCCATAATGCAGGAAACATTAAAGAAATAGCAGGTTTGTTCTCTTGTTGAATTCTGAAATAAAAACAAGCAACCAAGAATCTCCATAGACCTTTCTGAAGTCTGCTACAATCAGAGAAAAAACATTCCAAATTAAGTTCATGTAGAAAGCATGTAAAAGACTATCGCTCATACAAATTCTATGGCAACCAAGACAGGTGAAAGATGCATTTTACTTGTTCATTAGACAATAAAACAGCTTGAGATGCCTAAAAGTGTGGTAATCAGAGACACGAAGAGTACGAAACTGAAAGTAATTTGCTATGCAAACTGAAAATGAACACTTCACTTTCCTAATGGAATGCATATATAGCTTATTCACTCCATCAGGGTATCTTGTTTACACAGCTTCTGGGCTGAAGGTTGCTTATGTGAAACCAGGCTGAAGTGTGCCCCATTTTTGCTTATGTTTGTGTGCAACTTGTAGAACAGAGGCTCAGGAATGTTCTTCAGACAACGATTCTTAATCACAGGGTATGTGTGTACAGGTCCTTACAAAACAACTTTTAAAAACCTGTTAAGATGATCCTTTCCTAGAGGGATCTCCAACACTGTGATTCACCTGCAGAAACTAGATATGCACCATGGGACTAACTCCAATGACAACTAATGGTATCACTAACCATAAACAGGAACATGTGCTACAAAAGGAAACTCAGTTCTCTTACAGTAAAATACAGCAATGTAACAAATTACATTCTTAAAAATGAGTTGCCTAGCTATCCCCAGGTAAGTGTAAAGGTACACAGAGTGTCTTACTGGCTAGAAAATTCTAAGACCCAAATAGAGCAGAAAAGGAAGCTATAACAAGTAACTTTTGTACAAACACAAGGAATGTTTAGTAAATCAGATAGCAGACCTTGGCCATGCAGCTTAGAACATGGGAGGACAATTTTTGTTTGCATATGAAATACCAAAAAAATGAAATTAAGATTGAGGCAAACCGGAAATCATTGCAAATATTAGGTCTTGTGATTATTATAAAACGGCTGGATGGAAGTTTCTGAGAGCACAGACTTTATATTACTGGGTAGTACTGTCAATGGCTGTGATGGAATCTTCTTCATAGAAGCTTGCATGGTAGTGTGTTTTAAATTTATCACCAGTGGTGGTAACACATGAATGTTTTACTTATTGATGAACAGTGCTTACACAGAACCAAGGCCTTTTCTGTTTCTCATGCTGCCTTGCCAGCAAGTAGGCTGGGAGTGTGCAAGAAACAGAGTGGACAACTGGAACTGCTGACCCCAAGTGACCAAAGGGATATTCCATACTATATGACACTCGAGAAAGCGATCGATATTAGGAGCTAGGGCATTTGATTTCCCAAGCAACCATGTGATGAAACTTACATTTTATACACTTGTGAATTGTGATATCTAAAATTATTTAAACAGCTTTCACCAAGAAATGTTTTCACTTGAAAGTGATTGACACCTTGCTAACCTGCTTCTAGCAGTATACCCTGCATTACACAGCTCTATGCCTATTTTCTTTTAGCTGACAACTTTCTGCATTGCTACAGTATTAGTCACATAAAAGAAACAAAACAAGAACACCATATGGATGGGACTCAATTTCAAAGCGTCTGTTGAGATCTTGCGACAGCAGTCTAAAAAGACTAAAAACAGGCCAAAGCTCTTAACTGCTCAGATTCTTCCATTCTTCTGCCTTCCTGTTTTAGCCCTCACCTCCTACCCTTTATTCCTGTAAGTGCAATTCACCTTCATGCCTAAAGCATTCTAACATAAAATGTAAGCATATCCTTTTCATTTTCCTCTTTCTGAAATTCTTTGGAATTCTCATTTTCCCTGATGTGTACAGGACATGAACTCAGTAAATATTTGTGTACCTGGCAGCCTACAAGAACTGCTAGCATGTGCTGGACACCCACATCGAGAATTTTGCCTTTCACATCAGGGCTCACTATAAACACAGCAGTATGTCTTTGTGTATCATAATTAGAACATCAGACCCTATTACATGTTGTTGACATGTTCTGCCCTTCTCCTGCTCTTCCTCTCTACTATTTGCTTTCTCATCCTACTGCTCACTTCTACTAGATTGTCTTTGCATACCCCTGCAAGGATCAAAAGCCTGTGTCTCAGGCAGCAAAAATCAACATTAAATCTGCAAACAGCCAAGGCATCAGGAGCAGTATTTCCTGTTACTCATGCCATAGACTACATGAAGTAGCGCAGATGGAGTCCAACCTCTGGGAAATAGTGAGGATTGACAGCATGGAAGATTCTTCAGATCCTGCTCTGAATTCAGTGTTTTGTTTGACTGCAGGTGTGTGCAAGGTATTAAACTTCATATACAACAAATATGAATGCAGGCTATTTCTTAACAAGACAAAATTAATCCCCAAGAAATTCCATGCTTCCATTTGTGAAATGTGTTTTAGATGACAAATTTAAAATTGGCTCTATTGCGCCTACAAGAGACTTAAATCTATGCTGCAACTACTGATCTTAAACACTTAAGTCATCAGCTATTTTAACTTCACTGAAGATACAGAAATGCCATCTTTACATATTCCACAATAGAAGTGATTAAAATTATTTACAATGGCACTTTCAAATATTAATGAATAATAAGTATTAGTCTGCAAATGTTAATAAATATTAATTACAAATTTATTTATGTTAGTCAATTTAAAAAAAATATTTTAGCTTTTAACTAGAACCTAGATAGAATCAGAGTTCAGTGAACACATAACTGTCTGCTCTAAGCCTACAGTGATTCAAAGAGAAGCTGCCAGTTAATTCAACCTAAGTACCTTGAACACACAGCCCTTTGTTACATGCAAGAAACACAACTTGAAACACATTGCCTTTTCTCATCCTTCTGCACTTTTTTCTTCAGTAAACTACTTCAGATGTTACGAGCTCACAGGTATGCCTGACAGGAAGAGCTGTGTCTCTCTACAGGATTCTGCAGGGTGTGATGGGCTGCCACAGAAAAGCCAATTAAATTATCTCTGTACTTTCATTCCACATGACTTGGGCAAAAGCTGAGTCAGAAATAGACTCATAATCCTCAGAGGCTTAAAATGTAAGGACATTACCATGGTCTATGTTGAACAGTTTCCTGGATACAGTAACTTCAAGTGCTATGTTTCCATAATGAAATTTGCCTGAGTAACTGCCAGGGGAGCCTTTGGAGAAATGAGGCAAACAGCATTGCTATTTAATCTATTTTTAAGTCAACATAAACCACATAATTGGTCGCTGACAACCAGGAACGAGCCCACAAAGGATTAAATAGCTCTTGGCTTCAGGTTGTTTGCTCTTGAGATTGTCAAAGTGCACTGCCTAACCTGCTCCACATTGAGTGAGTAGCTAGGGTAATTACACAGTTCTATCATGGGTAGCACACAGGGATGATGTAGAGTTAAATGAATGCTATAAGATAAGAGAAACACTAGAATAGAGCTCTTAGAAGAACAAATCCTGTCGTGACTGTAATTACCCAGTCTATGCTTAAAGTCTCACTAATTTATTGACTTTGATGAAGTTTTAACAATATTTTTCACAATCTACTTACACTTTATTTAAATGGGAAAAAAAACCAACACCTTTCCCAGTATTTTACACAGTCTACAGTTATAGGCATTTCAGTGGCTCTAAACATCTTACCTATGCCTCTGTAATCCCAATCTATACTTCTTGAGAAGAGCTAAATCCTACTGTTGACAGCCATTCCAGTAAATCTGCACCCCTGATTTAGGTCATCACAATAGTTCTTGGTATTATCCTTCACCCTGCTATTTATACATGATTGTGTCTTTTCTTTTTGTTGTTTTGCTGAGCAAACTGTCTACAGAAATGCCCATTTAGAAAGCTATCAGCACAATAATTTTACTTCCCATTTACTATGTGCATTTGCTGCAGCTAAACTCCAGCTGTTACTACATTTCTTTTTCACCTAGCTTACCCGTATGTGTCTGAAAATCTTCATAGTTTGCTCTGCTCTCCTTTAAATTATTCAGCTATGAGTTTTGCTGCATCTTCATTTGCCTTTTTTCCAGGGTATTAATTAGCTAGATAACCCAGAACAACCTCAATAACTACTGCTGTGCTGAAAAACAACCACTTGATCCTTGTTGGACTCACTATTCATGTAATCTTATTAATACTTGGGTCTTTATTAACCCTTCTCTAAAGATCTTTTAATTCCTGAATTAAGTATGCAAAACTAGCTTTCCTTCATAGAGTGTTTTACAGATGTAACAGGCTAAAGCCTAGTTATTTGTGTCAAGAAAGAAAGTTGTTAATTTGAAGTTAGCTCGGGGTACAGCTCCATGGGAGTGCAGGGATACCCAGCTAGCAGCAGCCTCTGCTCCGGAGCAGGGGAAAGCAGGATGAGACTGACGGGACGCTGAACTGCACGCTTCACCTAATGCAGGACGCTGCAGCCTGGATTTCAGATCGTACAGAGAGAAGAGAAGGAATGGATCGAGAGAGCAAGCGGAGGTGCCGGGGACCCTTTTTTATCAGAGACCTCGTTGTTACACGGTATTGCTGTTAAAGCACCTACGCCTCGGACCTCTCCCATGCTCTGGAGGAGCGGAGCTCGCTGAAACGCTGGAGGAGACGGGGGATCAGGAGGGGCCAACCCACCCCGCCCCCGCGGCCTGCAAGTGGGTGCGGGTCGCCGCCGGTACTCACTGCTTGTAGGGGTCGTGGAAAGGCAGGGGCGACCAGAC
>NW_009952978.1:542524-544572 GCF_000747805.2 Chaetura pelagica | reverse complement strand
GAGCGGGAGCGGGGAGCGGGGGCCGGCGGCGCGCCCGGCCTGGGGAGTGCTCCGCGTTTCAGGAGCTCACTGAAGCCACTGAACATTTAATAAGTCTAAGCAGTACTCACTTTGATACCAATGCTAAACCTCTTCAGCTTGTCTCGGGTTTCACCTTCTCTCCCCTGAAGAAAGAAGGGTTGGTCATCGCAAGGCTCGGTCACCTTTGGTACTGTCCCACATATGGTACTGAATCTTTTTCTGGCACGGAAAATCACCGGAATTCTGCTTCTAAAATGAACTGTGTGATCGCTGTCCAAGCAGAGGAAAAACCATCATTGTATTCTAGTACATTTCTCATGGGTGTGGTTGAATAATGCTTTTTTCCCAGATGCTGAGTTAGAAATTAATAAAATAGCATTGTATTACAAATATGTGATCTCTTTTCAGCCTAAAGCAACCTACCAAAAGGAAAATGAGAAAACATTTGACTATAAGAGAATTAAATTACAATTTAATTTAAGGCTCATGATGGGGTGATAACCACACCTAGTACACTGTGTCATTTCATTATTTGCATAATGCCCTATTAATTTTTTCGTTATCTACTGCCATTTTCTGGCACGAGTGAAAGAAACAAGGTATCATATTTATATGAAAGCTAATCTTTACAAATCAGGCCTTTTTATTTATATCCTAGTACATCTGACTAAATACTACTCTGGTATTTTACTGGGGAAATAAATAATTGCTTAGGTCGTTGGCAAAGTGTTTTTTGTTCATATGGTATATTTCTCTATTTTCATGAACAGTTGATTTATATGATTTTCAAATCCAAGTATCTGCCGCCAATGAGGGATTGACATTTGAAACAACCTAATCCTCCCATCTCTTGTATCTCCCATCCATGCTTTCTCCACATTTTGAGTGCTGTTTTGTGCTGCTCAGCCCTTCAGACTTCCACCTGATGTCAAAAGTAAAAGACAAAAGGAGCTGTTGAAAGGCTGCCAATTCTTAAAATCGCACAGAAGGGCAGTTCAGGTCATCTAAGCCTTTCATTTACCTAGCTGTCTGCCTTTGTGAGACCATGTGTGAAAAAGGATGGAGTTGGAGCCTTTAGAGCCTGTAGAGTCACAGGAAAATGGAAAAAACTTGCCATGTAAGTTCAGGCTGCCATAGAACCGTTGTTGGTATTCCTACTAATTTCTCCATCAGCCAGTGAAAGTGTGTTTTCTCAGATACTATGAACTGAAGCAACAACATATGAAACTTGCAACTACCCCACCTCTACAGCCTGGTTAGCCAGATATGTTATCTATCCAGTTGTGGATGGAAGTGGAACGTCCTAATGTCACTTAAAGAATCACTGACAAAGGTATCAGGAAAACGTGATTTTAGTATAGATTTGTTGGCTTGACAGAGTTTGATGGCAAGGTTCACTCTCTTACTTACTATGTGGAAGGGGTTGGAATTGTATTGGAGTGACATCAGTGGAGGAAATTTAATTTATTGTGAGTCAGGATCTGGTTGCACTGTGATCAAGGAAAAGAACGAGGAAGATCCTTCTGCTGAGTTACGAGGTCTAGAGTGGACCCCCTTGTTTTCTAAACTCATTCTCAGAGAAGAGTCTAGGGTATGGCTGTATCCACTTCTAGCCCCAAACTTGATGAATGATTTATGACTAAATGGTTTAGGTGTAGGGATTTCAGTGTAATGCCTTAACACACAATTCTGGGTCTGGTGTGATTCAGAATGGCAGTAAATTGATTGGTACTATTATAACAAATCACAAACCTAAGATTATATTATTTTCTAGCAACACTTAATCAATAATCAAAAATTTGTCATAATCAACACAGTGGTTCAATTAAAATTTTTACACAGTTTCTATAATAAATTGCTCACATATACAGATATAGAGGTTAACGTCTGTTAAGGTGTTAAATTTTGATACTAACATTCAAACTACACAAAAAGAAGTGAATTATCCTCTCACAGGCCAGTGATATGGAATTATAGTAAAGTGTTATAATTCAGTCTTTTTGCCGCAGAATGAAAAGTGGTGGACT
>NW_009952978.1:508626-542511 GCF_000747805.2 Chaetura pelagica | reverse complement strand
CTTTCCCATTGGATAGACCAACTTCTTTTGTGAGACCAGGTAACAGCTTGGTGACATCCTGCAGACTCAGAAGGGCCTCACTTTCAAGCTTGATATTTCTAGGGTCACAAGAGCTTAGAATTCACAGAATCTTAGGGGTTGGGAGGGACCTTGAAAGATCGTCTAGTCCAACTCCCCTGACAGAGCAGGGTCACCTAAAGTACATCACACAGGAACGCATCTGGGTGAGTTTTGAATATCTCCAGCAAAAAAAGACTCCACAACCTCTCTGGGCAGCCTGTTCCAGTCCTCTGTCACTCTCACAGTAAATAAGTTTTTTTCTGATGTTTATATGGAACCTCCTATGTTCCAGTTTGCACCCATTGCCCCTTGTCCTATCACTGGACATCACTGTAAAAAGCCTGGCTCCACCCTCCTGACACTCCCCCTGAACATATTTGTAAGCATTGATGAGGTCACCCCTCAGTCTCCACTTCTCCAAACTAAAGAGACCCAGCTCCTTCAGCCTTTCCTCATCAGGGAGATGTTCCACTCCTTTCATCATCTTTGTGGTTCTGTGCTGGACTCTTTCAAGCAGTTCCTGTCCTTCTTGAACTGAGGGATCCAGAATTGGACACAATATTCCAGATGTGGCCTCACCAAGGCAGAAGAGAGGGAGAAGAAAACCTCCCTTGACCTACTAACCACACCCTTTCTTAAACACCCCAGGATGCCATTGGCCTTCTTAGCCACAAGGGCACACTGCTGGTTCATGGTCATCCTTGTGTCCAGAAGGACCCCCAGGTCCCTTTCTCCTACACTGCTCTCCAGCAGGTCAGCACCCAACCTGTACTGGTACATGGGGTAGTTCTTCCCCAGATGCAGGACTCTACACTTGCCCTTGTTGAATTTCATCAGGTCTCACTGAATGGCATCACAGCCTTCTGGTGCGTCAGCCACACCTCCCAGTTTAGTGTCATCAGCAAACTTGCTGAGAGCACACTCTGTTCCCTTCACCAGGTTGCTGATGAAAATATTGAATAGTACTGGTCCCAGTACCAACCACTGAGGGACTCCACTAATCACAGACCTCCAACTAGATTCTGTCCCATTGACCACAACTCTCTGACTTCTTCCTTTCAATGAGTTCATGACCCACCTCAAGCCCATACTTCCTCAGTTTATCTACGAGGATGCTGTGGGAGACCGTGTCAAATGCCTTACTGAAATCAAGATAAACCATATCTACTGCCCTACCATCATCTATCCACCTAGTTATTTCTTCATGGGAGGCTATAACATTGGTCAAACATGACTTTCCCTTGGTAAAACCATGTTGACTGCTCTTAATGACCCCTTCATCCATGATATTCCCAGAGATAGTGCCAAGGACAAGTTGTTTCATCACCTTTCCAGAGATGGAAATGATGCTGACCGGTCTATAGTTACCTGTGTCCTCCTTCTTGTAGACTGGAGTGACATTTCTATCCTCCAGTTCTTAGGCACCTCTCCTGTTGCCCACGACTTACCAAAGATTCCATCCGGACCCATCGATTTATGGATGTCCAGATTGCTTAACTGATCTCTAATCCAATCCTCATCTACCAAAGCAAACTCCTCCTTCATCCTGACTTCTTCTGGGGTTTTAGGGATCTGGGGCTCCTGGAGCATCCATAACTTTCCTGGGCCACCCTCATAGTAATGATTTGCTTCCTAATGTCTAACCTAAATCTACCCTCTTTCAGTATGAAACAGTTCCACTCATCCTACCACTAGAAGTCCCTCCCCAGCTTTCCTGTAGACTCTTCAGGTACTGGAAGGCTGCTATAATGTCTCCATGGAGCCTTCTCCAAACTGAACAACCTCATTTATCTAAGCCTGTCTTCATAGGAGAGATGCTCCAGCCCTCTGATCATTTTTGTGGCCCTCCTCTGGACTCACTCCAACAGCTCCATGTTCTTCTCATGTTGGGGGCTCCAGAACTGGATATACTACTCCAGGTGGGGTCTCATGAGAGCAGAGAGTGGGAATCACCTGCAGCATCTACTTGGGATTGCCCCAACCCATGTGCAGGACCTTACATTTGGCCTCGTTGAACTTTATGATTTGCACAGGTTCACCTCTCAAGCCTGTTAAGGACCTTCTTGATGGAAACCTTGTGATGTGTGTTGACAACACCACACAGCTTGGTGTCATCAGGAAACTTACTGAGGGTATTCCAAATCCTGTTGTCCATGTTGCCAACAAAGATGTTACCCAGCGCTGGTTCCAGTAGCAACCCATGATGAGCACCACTCACCACTGGTCTGTACTGGGACAACAAGTTGTTGACCACAACACTCAGAGTGTGACCATCCAGCCAATTCCTTATCCATCAAGTTGTACATCCATCAAGTCCATGTCTCTCTAATTAAGACACAAGGATGTTGTGTGAGACAGTGTTCAATACTTGGCACAAGTTTGGGTAGATGACATCATTTGCTCTTCCCTTGTCCATCACTGTAACCCTGACATACAAGGCCACCGAATTTGTCAGGCAGGATTTTCCCTCAGTGAAGCTGTGCTGGCTGTCACTAATCATCTCCTTATTTTCCATGTGCCATCGCACAGTTTCCAGGAGAGTCTGCTCCACGATCTTTCTCGCCACAGAGATGAGGCTGACTGGCCTGTAGTTCCCTGGGTCTTCTATTTTTTCCCTTTTTAAAAACAAGATCATGTTTCTCCTTTTCCAGTCAGTGACTGCCACTTTACCAGACTGTCATGATTTCTCAAATATGGTGGGTAGTAGCTTAGCAACTTAATCGGGCAGGTCCCTCAACTCTTGTGGATGTATCAGGTCCCATGGACTAGTTCAGCTTTGTGCTCCTTAGACGGTTTCAAACCTGATCTAGCCTTGCTGTGGGTCGTTCTTCATTCTCCACATCCCTGCCTTTGCTTTCTGTGACTTGGGCTGTGTCGCTTGAGTGCTTGCTGGTGAAGACTGAGGCAAAAAAATTGTTGAGAACCTCAACCTTCTCCATATCCTGGGTAGCCAAGTCTCCCATTTCCTTCCAGAGAGGGCCCACATTTTCCCTGTATTTAAAAAATATGTATTAAGAGCTTGTATCAATTACATCACATTTTCAATGATATAGGGCAGCATGCTGAGAAAGAGACATAAAAGAAATTAAATGGAAGTAAAAAAAACATTAAAACTTGTTAATTACTGTATAATGTATATGCTCAAGGCAGTGTAATTCCATACAACTCCAGTGGAAGAGCTAATATTCCTATAGGCTATATACAAGTTCAACTAGGAGAACATTCTGAAAGCTGGTCAGTTAAAAGTACACTTCGCTCCTTTGTGCACCTTTTCCACAGATGACACTGTTCTGAGCAGTAAAGGATTTGATCCAATAAGCAATCGCTATATGCAGTCTCTTAAAACATGCAATATATGAATTATACTGGATTTTAAAATTAAAATATATTAAATGCAAGGTTTCAATATACTTGTAACTGAGTGGTCTACAGGAAATAGAATCACAGCATAGCTGGCATTGGAAGGGACCTCTTGAGATCATCCGGTCCAACCCTTGTGCTAAAGCAGGATCACCTGGAACACATGACACAGGACTGCATCCAGGCGGGTTTTGAGTATCTCCAGAGAAGTAAACTCCAGAACCTCCCTGGGCAGCCTGTTCCAGTGCTCTGTCACTCTCACAGTAAAGACATTTTTCCTCATGTTTAGATGGAACTTCCCATGTTCCAGCTTGTGCCCATTGCCCCTCCTCCTATCACTGGAAACTACTGAAAAGAGTTTGTCTCCATCCTCCTTGCACCCACCCTTTAGATACTTATAGACATGGATAAGGTGTCCTCTGTCCTCTCCTCTCCAGGCTGAACAGACCCAGCTCTTTCAGACATTCCTTATAAAAGAGATGCTCTAGTCCCATACTCATCTTCATTGCCATCTGCTGGACTCCCTCTAGTAGTTTCCCGTGTCTCTTGAACTGTGGAGCCCAGAACTGGATGCAGTGTTCCAGATGTGGCCTCACCAGGGCAGAGTAGAGGGGGAGAATGACCTCCCTTGACCTACTAGCCACACTCTTCCATATGCATCCCAGGATTCCATTGGCCTTCTTGGCAGCAAGGGCACATTGCTGACTTGTGGTTAACTTACTGTCTGCCAGGACTCCCAGATCCTTCTCCTCAGGGCTGATTTCCATCAGCTTTCCTATATCAGAATATGTTAGGGGTTGCCCCTTCCCAGGTGCAGGACCCTACTCTTGCCCTTGTTGAACCTTATTAGGCTCCTCTCTGCCCGACTCTCCAGCCTGGACATGGACAAAACAGACTCCCCTTGGAGAAAAGTAATAATTTAATTTCACACTGATCAGATGCACACAGGACACATATATTACTCCCACCCCTTCCTTCTTCCCGGGCCCAAGTTACCTTGTTTTTGGCTTCTCTCATTCTCAGCTGCACAGGGGGCAGGGGATGGGGTTTAGAGTCAGTTCACAGGGTAGTGGTTCCTGCCACTCCTTTCTCCTCCGGAAGAAGCATTCCTTACCATCCTCTCCTGCTTCCCAACGGGGTCCCTTGCGTGGGAGTGAGTCCTCCAAGAACCTCTCCTTCATAAGTCTTCCCATGAGGTGCAGTCCCTCAGGAGCAGACTGCAGCAGGCTTCCCACAGTCACAGGCTGCTCTGGGAACCGTCACTTCCCCTGGTGCGGGGTCCTCTGCAGCTGCAGATCTAAGTCCATTGGCTACAGGTCCACATTTGGCCTTCCTGGCGCCTTCAGAGCATGTTCCGCCACGTTCCTCCATGAGTGCAGGGGGCAGCCTGCCATGGGCTGCAGGGAAACTTCTGCTTCAGCACTTCCTTCTCATTTTTCCTCATCAAACCCTGGATCTTCGCTTCACTGCTCTTACCTTTCCAGCTCAGCTCTTCTACCTTGCTCTCTGCTTTCAGGTCTTGTACCCCTTTTTTAATATGTTAATCGCAGAGGCACATCTATTGCCCCTCTAATGGCTCCTTGGCTGGTTTAGAGCTCTCAGTTTCTTGCCAGAGCCACCCTTGGGGTCCCTCCCCTGCTACCAAAAAATGGTCAAACCAAACCAGCCCAAAGTCACATATATATAATGTGAAGTTATAAGGCAAAAGCTGGCTAAATTTATTCAAAGGAGAATTTTACTTGCAGGAGGGTTTGTTTCAGCTACGTTCAATTTAATCACTAGCACACCATGTTCATTTTACTCTTATTAAAAAATGTAAGTGACAAACCTAATCAAGATAAACTTTGGTTGGGTAAAACTATATGGAATGCAATCCTTGAAGAAGTCAGATTATAAACTGACCTTGGAAAAACCCATTGTGTGTGGATATTAGCTGGTTGGAAAATTAGACCCCCAAGGAGACATCAAGGAAAGGAACACACAGAACAAAGGAATCACACCAGTGGATTAGTGTTAAATATATAGCAATTATTGATAAAAAATAGATTAAATAGAGTGTGATTTTTAAATCACTTTCATAGTATATATCAATATGATTGACAGAAAAGTGTTATTATAATCTGAGTTACTGATGAGAAGACAGAGAAAATGAATTTCCACAGTGCACATGAGGGGAAAAAAAATACAGGAATCTTTTTAGTCTTAACACAATATATTAACCTGTGAAAAGAGACCAGTGAACAAAGAAATACTGAGCAAAAAAAATTCCATTTTACCATACACAATCTGCCAACTAAAATAGTTATTGGATATTCAAAGCATTCTTTACAGCTGCCACATTTGTTACATTGTTTCCTCAGCTGGGATCAGGAGACTCAAATACATTGGTCTTTATTACAATGTCAGCAATAGCACAAATACTTTGTGAATGTTTCTTAATGACTGTGCTTGGATATACTTCCCCTAGATAATCCCTAAACAAAAAGAATTAACAATTTTATTTTTTTCAAGTAGGAAAATTAACCAAATAAGTACTTAGTAGGTTCTTTAAATTACAATTTTATTACTGTTATTCAAAGTGTCTAATGCCTATCCACATCCTGAAGACATCAAAGGCTAGCTGTAAGGGAATCTTGCTTTCCCTGGATAAGAGAGATAATGGGATGTAGCTTACCATGCTTAATACGGAGAGATCCATCATCGAGTCAGGACTGAGTGAGAGCTGCAACAGCTACAAACAAACCAAAACATTTTAGGTACTATATAGGTAAGG
Source organism: Chaetura pelagica (assembly GCF_000747805.2). Taxonomy (NCBI): domain Eukaryota; kingdom Metazoa; phylum Chordata; class Aves; order Apodiformes; family Apodidae; genus Chaetura; species Chaetura pelagica. Next base: position 536,318 of record NW_009952978.1, on the reverse strand, counting down.
AATATCCTGTGTCTTTTAAGCAACAGTTTATTACAAATAACAGGTAATAATTATTATAGATAACAATTATTACACAACATTTGGAACATACCCCTGGAACATATCCAGATTAATATGCATTCCTGGTGTAAATAAACCATAGCATATATAGCAAAGAGGAAAGAATAGCATTACAAAGACTTATAAGTTAGCTTGATTAGAGAGAATGCAAGGAATATTTTTTCTTTTAATGAGAAAATATTAAAACCTATTTACAGATTCTAACTAAGCAAGAAATCTATTATAAAAAGACCAACAATTAGGGCTACATTCCATGCATTGTTCCCTGGGTTTGAAGTTATAGCAGTGCTGAACACTGGGAAAACAGCAAAGATATATTAATTTCTCCTTGCAGTACGAAAAGCTGGATTCAATCATACTTTTCCTCTAACTTTATCCTGGCTAGTGTGTATCAAATTGTCAAATAGTGTTAGTCTAAATATCAGCGCCGTGTGTAGCATTTCTGACTTCTGACTAGGTACAACAGGGAAGCAATTCAGCATTGTCTAATACATCACCAGTAGCATGGCAACAAGGAAGAACATTTGTGTCTGCAGCAGTGGATAAATACTGACATAAAATTCTTCTCAAGTTCCTTTGGGTTCAGACACTCCTTCCTCTTTACTCTTCAGCCTTTTGGCAGTTCAGTGTAAAGCAGATATTTTGTCACAGAATCATAAAATAGAATCATAGAATGGTTCAGGTTGGAAGGGGCCTTTGAAGATTACTTAGTCCAAATCAGTTGCAGTAAGCAGGGGCATCTTCAAACTGATGAAGTTGCTCAGAGCCCCATTCAACTTAATCAAACACTTGTGTTGATGACCATCGAGTCTAGTATCACACAATTTGTGACAAGGCTTCTGAACAGGTGCATCCCTTTGACAATCAGAATCATGCAACATTAGATCCTGCATTTCTATGCCTTATGAGAAATGTAAGGCTGTGTGAGAGTTTTCGCAGAATCCAGGTTAGTCCTCTACATTCACTAGCAAGCATCATCAAATCCCATTTGTTCCCAGAGTTTTTGATGGAAAGAGGCCTTATCATCAGAAGCACTCTAATCTCAGGGAGGGACTCCAGAGATTTGGTGGTAGTTTCAGTTTCCTTGCATAGGTAATTTGATAGGCATATACAAAAGTAAATGTTTTCTACTATATAAACACAACCTTCTCTGGCACAATTTTAATAAGAGGCTTCAGTCATGGACAGAAGAGCCAGTATCTACTCCTGCCAAGGTTGTTTGCAACATCTGTTATAGCTAGACTGACTTTGAATGGTTTAATTAATCATAGAATCATAGAATGATTAAGGTTGGAAGAGACCTTAAAGATCATCAGGTTCCAACTCCCTACCATGGACAGGGACAACTCCCACTAGACCAGGCTGCACAAAGTCCCATCCAACTTGGCCCTGAACACCTCCAGGGAGGGGGCATCAACAACCTCCCTAGGAAACCTATTCCAGTGCGTTCCTACCTGATAGTGAATAATTTCTTCCTGATTTCTAACCTAAATCTCCCCTCTTTCAATTTAAAACCATCATCCCTTGTTCCTTCACTACCCTCTCTGATGAAAAGCCCCTCCTCATCTTTCCTGTAGGCCCCATTTCAAGTACTGAAAGGCTATAAGGTCTCCCTGGAGTCTTCGCTTCTCCAGGCTGAATAGCCCCAACTCTCTCAGCCTGTCTGCAGAGCAGAGGTGCTCTAGCCCTTGGATCATCTTTATGGCCCTTCTCTGAACACTGTCCAACAGCTCCGTGTCTTTCCTGGGTCAAGGGCTCCAGAGCTGTACTCAGTACTCCAGGTAGGGTCTCACCAGAGCAGAGTAGAGGAGCAGAATCACCTCCCTCACCCTGCTGGCCACACTTCCTTTGATGCAGCCTTTGATGCAGTTGGCTCTCTGGCCACACTGGCAGGTCATGTCAAGCTTCTCATCTACTACCACACCCAGGTCCTTTTCCTCAAAGCTGCTCTCTATCCATTCTCCCCCCAGCCTGTATTTGTGTTTGGGGCTGTGCCAACCCAGGTGCAGCACCTTGCACTTGACCTTGTCAAACTTAATGAGGTTGGCACTGGTCCACATCTCCAGCCTGTCAAGGTCCCTGTGGATGGCCTCCCTTCCCTCTAGGGTGTCAACTACACACAGCTTGATAACATCAGCAAACTTGCTGAGGATACAGAATCCAAGAATTTCAGGTGATCATTCACAATATTAGGTCTGATGAATTGAAAGAGTTACATTTTCCCCACTTCATCTTTAAGAGAGATACATGAAATGACCTATTCTTTCATTAGATAATTACATTAATTACAGATTCATAATGTGTAACACTGACACAGACAGAGTACGGTTTGATTTCATAGCCTTGCTTGGCACTGCCCACGTTCCAGTTTGCACTTTCTTCATTAGAAATAAAGGAACAGGTCCTAGTGAAAAAAAAAAGGCAAGCTGGCTGAAGTGTTACAAAACTGAAAGCTAGAATGCTTTCCTGCAAATAATCAAGCTGCCAATGCTGCAATGTTGCAGCTGCTAGTAGGAGTTCCTAACAGGAGTTTTGGAAGAACACACTGACCCCACTGCAATCATTTGACTCAGGAGTTTACAGACAGTCTTCAGAGAGAGTTTTATGTCTAGTATGCTCATTTTCATAATAAATCTTGGGGTTTGCTGTTTGCATAAAGATAATATTATTTTAAAGCTGGGATTCAGTGTCATTCTCCTTGCACAAACCCACAATACATAACATCCCTTAGCCTTTAATCTCATGTTCTTTTAAAATAATCAGAAACAGAAATAATTACAAACTAAGACACTTAAAACATGGTGTGTTCTTTGCACTGAGAATGAAACATCACCAGAAATTTCACATAGGTTGAAAGCTCCACTACAAGAAGAAAAAGCCTAAGAAAAGAAGCTAGCAGCTTGGTCAAGCATGATTTACTCTTGGTAAATCCATGTTGACTACACCCAGTAATTTCCTGTTCTTCAATGTCTTTAGAAATTACATCCAGAACAAACCGCTCCACTACCTTCCCACAGACAGAGGTGAAACTAACTGGCCTATAGTTCCCTGGGTCCTCCTTTTTGCCCTTTTTGAAGACTGGAGTGGTGTTGGCCTTCCTCCAGGCATCAGACACCTCTCCTCTTCTCCATGACCTTTCAAAGATGATCGAGAGTGGCCCAGAAATAACATGTCTTTCAAGAACAGACTGCTCCAGTGCAGGTCCCCCATGGCCTGCAGTTCTTACCAGAAAACCTGATCCAACATGGGCTCCTCTCCACAGGTCACAGCTCCTGACTGAAGCCCACTCCAGTGTAGGCTGTCCATGGGCTGCAGCTTCCTTCAGATTATGTCCACCTGCTGCAGCATGAGGTCCTGCACAGTCTGCAGTGTGGGTATCTGCTTCTCTGTGGTTCTCCATGTGATGCAGGGGAACAACCTTCTCAGCCATGATCTCTGCTATGGCACCTGCTGCACCTCCTTCCCTCCTTCTTCACTGCCCTTGCTGTCTGCAGTGCTGTTTCTCTCCAGTTCTTCTCATTCCTCTCTCACAGTTTTTGTGGAGCCTTTTGTGCTCTTTCTCTAATATGCTCTCCAGAGGCACCAACAGCTTTGCTGATGGCCTCAGCTGTGTCTGTTTGGGCTGGCTGTGTGCAACACTGGGAGCAGCTGCTGTCCTCCTCTCAGAAGCCACCTCTACAGCTTCTCTGATGGCAACACTTTGCCAGGTACACTCATTATGACTCATTTAAATTCCTGCATCTCAAGAATAGCTTAATCCTAAAATTTGTTCTATGGCTGAAACTATTCAGAAGATTAGTTATTTCAATTCAATTTTATCTTCTTCATATTCAAGAATGAGAAGGCTCTTAACTCTGGGTTGCTGTAGGAACTGATCACTGAAGATATGACACAGTGAAGAGATGGGAAGTCAGACCCAGGATGTAAGGACCTGGAAGCTCTACGGATTATTTGCCACTAGAAAGGCAAAACTGTTGTATCCATAGATAGGGAGTTAAGTTTTAAAGAAGCATCAAAACCATGTCTTCAGTGTTCACAGTGAAACCACACCACATCCTGCATCTCCGATTGGCTGTGGCACAAATTCTTCCAATGAGATGGACCTGGACCTTAAAACAAGTAATGGATTTAGAATGGGACAGGACTGTCCGTGTACCACAGCATCAAGACAGAACCTTCTTTACCTGTTAATCACCTGGCAAAGAGAGCACTACAGCATGGCACAGGACCAAACGTAATCTGCTTTTGTGATTAAAGGATTATTGCTTCAGAATTAAGAATTTTTAACCTTAGAGATATGGTAGAGAGTCTGATAAAAAGTGGCCTCATTTGTTGCTCTGCTTTGCTGAAGCCTGCTAGCTCACTGCCATCCCAAAGAGCAGTTCAGGATTTTGACTGGTTGGCCAGGTGACTTCATTCCATTTTCTGTGGTGGTTATTCTGCACCTTTATCCTGCCAAATAGCCATTCAAGATTAATAATTAACCCCAGTAAAAACACAAAACAACACAAACCAAAACAAACTTGAAACAGCCTTAGTGATTCCTAAGATGCTTGCTAGACATATTATCAGACAGTTTACAAAAAAGCAGACACTTGCAGAATTTAAATTTCTGTGTTCATCAGCACAGTGCATACTTTGTTCTACTCTGACTCAAGTGGACAAAGTCATTAGCATCACTTACCTTTACAAACTGTGTTTAGTACAAAAAAAGGTTTTTACTCCACAGAGGAGCATGTCAGCAGAAAGTATGAAGTAAAAAACGGTTTTCATTCGTAAGACTGTGTGTATCACAGGTTTTCTGCAGTGAGATTTTTAGCCCTCTTTAAGCATTTCCTTCCTTCCTCACACAACTCTGTTCTGTAAAAGTTGCAAGATGCCTTGTAAGAGTATGATTGGCAAGTAAAAAATAGTAGCAATTTTAGGTAGTTGTAATTTTGTAATCTGTGAAAGTGTTTCTTGAACTAAAATCAAGAATTTGGAGTACATATGATGTTTATTTGGACCATGTGCCAGCATAATTTATTACATCTTAATTAATCTAATTATGTTTTAAATATGAGAATTTCCATGTATTAAACTAATTCTGATGAAGCTAAAATGCTATGAATCTTCTCCAATGCATGCTGCTGGCCGTTATATCAAGTTAAACACCAGGAAAATGATGGTTGTATTTACAGCACTAGAAAGTATTTTTCACCCTAGGCAATAATTAAACTTAATTTTCTTTTCTCCTCAGGAAAACCTAACACATATTATATATGAGCATCCTCTTGGTTAGTCTTACTTCCATTCTTTTGGAATAAATTCTTATTCTCAGTTCATCATCAGTAGATAATGGGTCAACTTTTTTTATTCCTACCATCAAAAGTTTTGAATCAGAGTAGTTAGCTTTTCCACTTTTTTTTAGAAAACTGCATTGAAACTTCACTTTTTCATTTTATTCATTCTATCTGCCAGCTTCTGAGTAGATAATACACAGAGCCTCACTAACAATAGAAGTCAAGTTTGTGTCAGGCAAGAATGAATATCCACTTAAGATAGAAGACAAAGTGAAGAATGCCAGAGATTAACAAGGATTCACACAGGACAGTTTCAACCTTCCAAATGAAATGTGTGGTAATGTAAAAAAAGTTACTTGTAAAACTTGCTGTTGCTGTCCTTTTTACAGTTTTGAGCACAACCTTTGAATCATTACAGATTTCTTCTCTAATGTATCTGCTATTAGTGTTGATTTATTTTATTCTTACAGCTTAAAAGGTTACTTTGTTCTTTAATTCACTTAATTAATGAGAGTTAGACACCTTCTGTAAGTTAAAAATGGCTACAAGTTAGTAAACAGTGTCGTAATACCAAATTAAATAGAACATTTATGGAAAGCATGACAACTAGGTGCTCCCAGCGCAGGCCTCCACCAGTAAAAGCTGTCTTTGCAAATATAAATTAAAAAGTCATCCCACAGTCCAGTTCAAAGGTGAGTATATACCATGCGTAGCTAGTTAGAGCAAAAGGACTAACCATCATCAGTCCAAAATCCAAATGTTCAAAATGTGTAAGGATCTTACTTTTCTTTTGTCATACTCTAGAGGATGAGGTGCCCTACAAATACAAACATAAGGAAAAAAAACCTCCCAGCCCTTTCACCTTCCAGAATAGTAGCTGTTTACATAAAATCACTGTAAAATGAATGTGCATTTATAGTACTGTAAGGCTGTTGATTATTTTATTAACAAAAATATGCCTCTCAAATGTCAGGTCTGGGTGATACATTCTTAGGAAGTAAAAAAAGAAGTTTGCTCAAATCAAAGTAAATGTGCAGATAGATGTCTGTGTTCATTACCAAACCCAGATTTGAGCAGATCATTCTTCAGTGCAGAGACCTGAGGAAGAATGTGGCACCAAAAAGTTGAGTAAGGACTCTAGAAATCAGACTCCACTGAATACAAGTAAATTTGAGAATTATCTGCACTTGATCAGGTGGGTGGGATCAGTGCCAAAACATGTAGGTTTTTTAACTGCAAGGCTACAAAACCATTTACACAAATTCCATGCAAGTAAAGTTACACAAATTCTGTGCAAGTCAAGTTACACAAATTGTAGCTGGTTTCCGAAAAATAATGTGCAGAAACATCTGATTTAATATCTAAGCAGAAAAGGGAAGTGTGAAGTAGACATTGCCTTACACTACTTAGACATCAATTACCTTCTGTTGCGCATATCCAGTTCTACACTCTGAATTTGGAAGAGGAATTGAGGAATTCACAGGGCAGTAAACTCTTAAAACAGGAAGAAGAGAGCTTGGAAAAAACCACTTAGTAGCCTGAATACCTTTCCCAGGCTGTCAATCCTGAAATGAATTCTAATCATAAGGTATCAGCAGAGATGTAACAGCAAGGCCAAAGCTTACTGAAAAAGAAACTAAGGGTTATATTGAAAACAAAAACAGAAAAATCTTCCTAAGGTACAAAGAAAGGAGAAAATCTGTTATTGTCCAGTTCTTGAGGATGCAAGAACATACCTGTAATTTTCTTGATCTATTCTTACTTTTCCATTTAGACCATAAGAATCATAAATTGCAGCAGCCCAACGTGCTCCAAAGTATTCTTACTAAAGTTTATCCTTTCTGAAAACAATGGAGTCTAGTAAAGTTATCGGTGGCTTAACTACCTAAAGCAGGAACACTTAAAAATTATTAATTTCAAAATTACTCACTGAGCCTCACTGAGTAGAGAGGTTATTTTTCCCTGAAATTACAAGCTGTTCATATGCACGAGGAGGAACCCAACAGAAGTGAAAACTAGATTATAAGCAACATTAAAGCTGTAGCTCGGGAAGGACTCCAACCCCCACCCTCCAAAATCTGTTGGGCATCACTGTCTTCAAAGCATTGACATCTGAGCTGCTTGTAAATGAGCTCCTAAGTAACCCGCTTGCAGGAGCAATTCCACTACTGCAGCAATAGAGAACAAAAGATCCTTGTTTTTTTAAGGCTCTTTCCTCTATAAAAAGACATGCTACATAAACTCAGGTTGGTTTATTAGTGATAGAACAGAACATGTTCTCAGGCATTAGTCATAAAATATTAGTGCATCTATTTTTAACTGTAATTAATGTACCTAGTTCACACAAATTTAACATTTGCTTTTTGGATGCAAAGTCTTCTTGAAAGCAAAGCCTTAAGACTCTCCCTAACCTGCAGATGTACACAGTATAAATCTTCACTGGGACCAGGCAACAGGACACTATAAACAGGGCATTGAACTAAGGGTGACTGAAGAGTCATGGGTATTCATCCCAACTACATGCTGGCATGCTCCAAGATCTTCAGTACACATCTAATGATGTAAAAAATGTATTTTGGGTTATCTATATAAAACTTTCCCCTTCATCATCAGAAAAGAGGTAGGAATAAAGAAATTCTGTTCCATATGGAAAGTATGCCCTAGTAATTGAACAACATAAAATAATTACACCTACACGTGTTAATTGTAACAACTTACATAATTTAAAATCATCTCCAGCATGGTGATGTTATCTGCTCTGGTCATCACCTCTAATTTGGAACAACTTTGCTTATTTTTATAGACAGTAAAAACTGCTAAATTGAATTTTGAATTTTATTAACTCAAAGCAGATAAATATATCACCAAAATACTGCCAAATGCTTCTGTGGCTCCTTGGTGCTGAAATACTCCGTGTGTTCTGGAAACAGACTACTTCGCAGACTTGCATAATCTCCTAGTGGGGATTTCCTTTTTCTGTGTTTAGTAAAACAGGATTTAAGCAGTACGATTTAACTTAGCCAAGTTCCACCTTACCAACATTTATACCTACTTGGAAATAAGAATAAACATTTGGCTTTGCAAGCAAGCTTATTTCATAGGGCAAGCATTATACCAATCTATATAGTTTAGCATTAAAATAATATATTCTTTTTAACTAGAAAACTGAAGACACTGCTTCTTTGCAATCTGAAATCACATAACTACATTTTGCTCATGAGAACAAAGTTTGCAGCCGCAAGTTGCACATAAAGGTTTTATTTTAAATGTTTTAAGGATAGAGTTACATCATAATTATAAAAATTACTTACAGAATTAAGTAACAGATTTAAAATGTTTATACTTCTAAATGCAGAGAACAGTGAACTGTCTACATTGTTCAAAATAAAATAAAAATAATGAAACCAAGCTCTAAAGATGAAGTCATTACCTAATCTTAAAATGCGAACACGAAGACCTTTGAACTATACACATACCAAGAACCATCGAAATTGCACTAATGATGTAAAATACAAAAAGTACAGCATTTTCAAGGAACCAGAAACTGTTTTTACCATAATTCTTTTCCCTGAAGGAACTAGCCAAGTCTATCTAAAGATAAAGCCTCAATTTTTAAATAATTCACTTGGAGAAGTCTTCTACCTGTTGCAACAAAAAGGGTTTTCCCCAGAGTCTAATTTAACATAGTTTAGGGTTTGTCACTCAAAAGAAAGAGGAAAAATGTAGTGTTTTGCAACCAACTGCAATTTTATTTTTTCTTTAACAGAATACATGGTCCCTTCAAATGCTGTATGACACATACAACTGGAAAATTACCTTCTGTTGGCACTATGCTCGTCTCACTGGTGCATTTAATCCTACTAACAACCATTAAAACAGCACAATAAGCAAATTCACAAAAAACTGAACACAAAATAAAACCAGAACAAAACAAAAACAAACATTTTAACATGCAATTTCAGTTTGTTACATTGAACGTTCTAACCCTCTAAGCATGCAAAAAAGGATGGTCTGCATTTAAGGTTTTTTTTCCTTTTAAAAAGTTTTACATGGCAGCCTGACATCACACACACGCACACACACAATATACAACAATACTACAGCAGGTAAATGTGAAAGGCGAATAACTTTTATACAAACAAAGATCCATGGCTTGTGCCATCACAAGCCCTATGTGAATTTGGGAAGTAATGTTGAACCCCTATAACAAGGAACCAACATTTAGTTACCAGGGTAACGCAAGCACTGCATGCAGATCTGAAACATGAGCCTAAAACAAAGCCCAAAGCAGATGGGCAGGGAGTGGAATTAGTCTCAAGCCTCTAAAAGGTGTTTTAAGCTATCAAATAATAATAAAAAATAATAATAAAAAGAAAAAAAACCCCACACAACAGACAATGGGTACACCTTAAAACAACCATAAAATTTACAGTTCTTAAGATTATAATCTAATTGGCAGAATATGGGGTGTATTCAAGAGGCTTGCAGAAAATCCACAAATGCAAGCCTAATGCTAAAAATGTTCCAGTAGACCTAAACCTCAGTTATTTCAAAACAAACCTTGTATTCCTCAGATATATAGCCCAAAGTTCACTGTACTAGGTTATTCATGTGTCTTGTGTATAATCAATACACTCAATCATTCTTGTGCCACAAATATCAACTTGGGCTCATGGAGCCAGGCTCAGCTTTGAGATTTACATGCAGGACTCTTAAGAGTCAATAGAAAGCACATAACAGATCTGCAGAATGAAAACACTGTTGCAAATCTGCTCACTTTGTTCTAAACACAAGGAACATTTACGACTCAGGTATTTAGTGCTTAAGGACTGCATTGAGAAGCTATTCACTGAAAGACAACAGCCTGCCTTTGGTTGCCCATGATGAAATACTGGACATAATGCAATACAGTAGCAACAGACAAAGAATCATCATATTTCTATGGAGGCATAATGAGGCACAAGCCTTAAGGCTAAAATATTAAATCAGACAAAAAATTGACAGAAAGGGGCTTAAACCACTGAGTCTTCAGTATCAAAAATACCCACAATAGAGGTCATCTGGATCTCTGATGTCTGATTAACAGCATCTCTCCTGCATCCTTCCACTAATGGCATACAGTTGGACATCAGAGTATTTATTTCTTTAATTAACAGTGTTGACTGTCTTCACATGCTGTTATGTGAAGCAGTTCTTTGGAACTTGCAGAGTTCTGCCTTAATATAATATGACAATTGTGTTGCTGTGCTGCTCACTGTTGCAATTCTGATACTTTTAAAAGCTGCCACATTTAAAAAACCCTAATCTTCATTCACAACTATCTTGCAAGATTAGAAGCGTGAAAGGCTTTTGCTGTTGTGGGCTGCTATTTACATCCACAATCTAATGCAGATGACTGAACCACTGAGACTGCCTATAGCTTCCATTAGATAGTACACCACTGGCATGCAGAACTCTAGTGTTCATAGAATGAAATTCACTTTAAAAGCATACCTCAAAGCAAGTACAATGTACACCACAAAAGGCAACAACAGGTTTAAGCTGTAGATTTGTCCAGACACTCTTTATGTGGAAAAGCAGAAAAAAAACTAAGTTGGGAAGATGCCTTCTTGATCAAAAATTATTAAAGACAAACCAAACCAACAAATGGATGCAACAGATTGAGCAGAAGGCAACAAATGCTCCTCCTTCTCTAAAATAAGTCTTCAATTTAAAAGGACACCCCCTTCCACTCCCCTGGCATGAGACTGTATTTACCATGTAAAATATTAACTACCATTAGGCTTCCAAGTCCACACATACTCAGGTTGCTATGTTCTGATATTAAATGAGAGACTACTGATTGCCGATGTGTAGTCTAAAGTATTCTGAAGTAGCATATATACTGTTAAAGTTGTGGCACCAAGCATTTGGATTTTGCTAAGAAATGTGTAACACGAACAAAAAAAAGAAGTGTAACATTTAGGATTGAAGGCAGCCTTGTTGCGTGTATTTTACTGGTTCCTACAACTTGTAAATATGGGCCATTAACCTGCATTTTCTACTTAACCGGTTATACAGATTAAATATATTTTTTGACAGTTTAAAACCTTTTCACTGAAAGGTGCTTACGTCAAACACTTTATATCCTACTGCCCTGTAACTAGTAAAAATGCTCAAATATTTCCCTGTACTGCATGTTCTTAAAAAGCAAAATTTGAAATAAAGTGTAGAAACACAGCAGATTGATGTTACTTGGGTTAGGCACTCCTCAGTGCTGAAGAAACTGCTTAAAACTTTCAGAAAAAGTCACTTCTGTCCCAACCCTGAAAACAAGGACTGCCAGTAGCCAAGAAGTAAAATTTAATGTTAGAGAAGAAAGCATATAGAAATATCAAACTGCAATTGCATATGGCAGTTGAACAAGTGAGTGCAAGGTTGAAGAAAAAGTTAAAATCTATGAAAAAAATTTAGATTAATAATTACAATACTAGATCAACTTTACACAGCTTGAATTTGTAGCTGTTCTTTGCTTTTAACTCCCTCCTGCCCAAATGTATCAACTTCTTTCAAGAAAAGGAGTTCTCTTACACAAAATGTGTCATGTTTTTTTATATTATTCTGAACAAAACAGTTTTGCTGGCAGAGATTGTGGGTTCGCAGGGACATCTAAGCTTTCATTAAACTGGAAAGCAGTCAAGTCTTTGTGTCTACAAATTTTACATTTAATAGTTCCACAAATTTGGCAGAAGTTCGTGATGATGTCTAGGATGTCTTCACCAAATCGTAGACATAAATATGGAAATCATCATCAAACTTGATGAAATAGACAGATGGTTTGGCTTCAACTTGATGAATGACCATGCCAGTCCGTTTTGAGCCATCTTCTTTGGCATATTCCACTTGTTTCCCTACCAGGCTGTCCACAACTTCACCTGGTTCCCGTTCTGCAGGAGGTGAATCATCTGTAACACAAAAAAAGTGTACTTTGTTAGACATTAATGGATTTTTTTTAAGTATGGAAGACAAATGCAGAGTCTTCGTTGAAACCCATATGAAACAATAACAAGTTTTAAATACGAAGTATGTAGAAAATTAGTTTTGTTCAGACAAGCACTTAATACCATGCTTCTGTAAAGCCCAGTTGCAGAAAAATGTTCAAGTAATACTTACTTCAGTTTTATTTACAAGAACAGCATGAGAAGCAAATGTTTTGACATGGAGATTTACACATATATTACAGAAAATGACTCTGGATAACTGAATTTAAGCCAACATCAGAAAAAGGCACTGGGTCTCCTTAACGGAAAAGCAGTCAAACTAAACCTCCCTCTTCCCACACACATTATTCAAAGTTTCAGAGCATGTATGCCACTGCAACAAAAACATCTCTTCTAAAATGTTATTAAGAGCAAATTCTTTATTGAAAGGGTCTTTTGACTCTATATTGGAATAATGCTACTGCTGAAGTCTAACCATACTACTTCCTTGTACAGCAAAACCTAGCCAGAAATGTCCTTAGATAATGATTTGATGGATGGACCACTCAGCAGATAAGGAATTGACTCACACTCAGAGTTGTGGTCAATGGCTTGACGTTCAAAAGGAGACCAGAGACAAGTGGTCAGGTGTTGGTACTGGGACCGGTGCTATTTAATAACTTTGTCAGTGACACGGGCAGTGGAATTGAGTGCAACTTCAGCTAGTTTGCTGACAACACCAAGCCGTGTGGTGCAGTTGACACACTGGAGGGAAGGGATGACACCTAGAGGGACCCTGACAGAAGTGGGCCTGTGCAAACTGTATGAAGTTCAACAAGGACAAGTGCAAGGTTCTGCACCTTGGCTGGGGCATCCCAAGCATAAATACAGATTGGGTGGAGAACAGAGTGAGAACAGCCCTGAGGAAAATGACCTTGGCGGTTTTGGTTGTTGAAAAGCACAACATGAAGTAGCAACGCACGCTTGCTGCCCAGAAAGCCAACCGTGTCCTAGGCTGCAACCAAAGAAGCACGGCCAGGAGATCAAGGGATGTGAATCTCCCACTCTGCTCTGCTCTCCTGAGACCCCACGTGCAGTACTGTGTCCAGTTCCGGAGCCCCAGCACAGACAGGCGGTGGAGCTGTTTGAGTGATTCCAGAGGAGGGTTATGAATATCATCAGAGGGCTGGAGCACCTCTGCTATGAAGGCAGGCTGAGAGAATTGGGTTTGTTCAGCCTGAAGAGGTCTTCAGGGAGACCTTCCAGCTGCCTCCCAGTACCTGAAGGGGGCTACAGGAAAGCTGGGGAAGGACTTTTTACAAGGGCAAGTCTGGCTACGACAAGGGGTAATGGATTTAAAACTGGAAGAGGGGAGACTTAGGTTAGACATTAGGAAGAAATTATTTCATGTCAGGGTGGTAAGACACTGGAACAGGCTACCCAGGGATGTGGGTGCTCCACTGCTGAAAGTGTTGAAGGCCAGGATGGATGGACCTTTGAGCAACGTGATCTAGCGGGAGGTGTACCAGCCCATGCAGGGGGTTGGATCTAGATTACCTTTAAGGTCCCTTTCAACTCCAACCATTCTATGATTCTTTTTCAGATAATGCCTATGCTAAATTTGGATACAAAAAGGTGTGATTTCTAACATTCTAATTACCAAGAGTTCAGTAACAAGCCAATCACAGAACAAATGTGATAAAAAAAACTTAAAAGAAATTGACTTCACATACAAAAAGCCTGTCTTTGAGAAGTGACAGTTCCCTATAAACTTTAGGTATAAAACTATGGCAAATGCCATAAGGAGGTGGTGGAGTCACCATCGCTGGAGGTGTTAAAGAATATGTATATGTGGCACTTCAGGGCATGCTCTAGTGAGCACGGTGGTGGTGTTGGTTTTGTAGGGTGTGTAGTTACAGTTTGTTTGTTTTTAAATTGCTTGGTTTTGTGATTGTTTCTTTGGTTTGGGTTTTTTTAGTGGGCTTTGTTTGTTTTGTTTTGTTTTTCCCTGGATGGATGGTTGGACTTGGTGATCTTAGAGGTCTTTTCCAACTGCAACAATTCTCTGATAAAATCTACAGACGTACTTTTGGGTATTCTAAAATCTAATTTGAAAAATATTACTGTTAGCATCCAATCATTGATTTGAGGATACAATTCAACAGATCTCAAAAGCATTCAGATTCAGGGGAGGTGGCGCACACTTAATTTTTTTTTAAAACAGCTAAGGAGTAGATAGTCTTGTGGTGAGCATGTAGGAAAAATTGCTGTAAACCCAAATAGTTGTTAAACAGAGAAGATATAAGCTCTTTTTTTTTTTCAGCCCCAAAGGAGGAAGAAAGCAAAGAAGACTTAAAATACATTCCAAGTCCTTTTAAACAGTTAAGACAAAGAAAAATTATATGAAGTTTCAAATCTGAAAGTGCTTATTTTATTTATTTGGGAAGAGGCCAGTCACATTTTTCCATTAATATCTCACTCTTTACAAGCAGCAGATACGTTGCTTTTTGTTAGACTGGGGTGGGGGAGGTGGAGTGGAATCTCAGCACAGATCATTACTACATATATTATGCAATGCATACTTCGGCCAGTAGACTTACCTGGAATAGATCTGAGGCAAGACAGTCTCAAACTCAACAAATAAGTTATATCTAATACTTCTGTACATAGCCAACCACTACAGTTCTCCAATTTCCAATTTTCTTTAAAGTCCAGATTGCCTCTGTCAGAGAATTGTTGTTTAGGTATGCAGGAGAAATAAAAATTTCATACTCTTTATCAGCTTTTTTTTGTCTTTTTTGTATTGACTATCCAAATCTCTTGAACAGTAACTATGTGATAGTCCTTCTAAATTAATAGGAAAAGCCCTGATGACTTTCACTTCAAGAAGGGAGGAAAAAAATATCCCTCAAAATATGCCAAAATACTTTTCTTGCTAGTGCCTTGCAACATGTGAAAGAAACTAAAATTTAAAAATATTAGTACTTCTTTCCAGCAAGAAACTATGCAAAAGCTTTTCACGCTAAAGATATCTACCCCCAAAAAATTAATTTGACTATATTAGTTGGTCCCAAGATACTATTCTCACAAGAAATGTTTCAGAAACACAGATGAAGAGCCACCTGGACAAGCTCTGATACTTCTACAAGAAAACAACAGTGGAAAACTTCTGGTTCACCGGCTTCCATTAAAAAGCCAAAAATAAACTCTCCCACAGTAGTATGTACATCATTTCAGCAGAATTAGGAATAATTACAGAAAATGCTTTCCCTGCATGTGTCACTGTTGATAAAAGTAAAAGTATTTCAGCAGTTAACACAGATGTTCTTTGTAGTGCTATAGCCTTTGTTAGTTTTGACACTTTAAAAAAATAAAGGGAGTAACAAATATCTTTGTCGACTTTGTCCATAAATAAGACACAGCCAAACATTAATATAAAAAGCTCTCACTTTCCAGAAGAAAACAATAACTGGCCTACTTACTCGAATCAGGCATAATGCGGAGGTCACCTTCTTTATAATCATCTAAGAGCTGGTACATATACAAGACAGGATCCTTCTCATAGGTAATATAAAACCATGTGTTCATAATAGGAGCTCGAGCCAAAACCATCCCCCTCCATTCATCTTTTGAGCCATCCTCTGTTTCAAACATATGTTCCACAGCTTTACCGATCATTGTGTCTGCCAGGTGGGCATCACTAATTCGAGATGAAGCTGAAATGACAGTATTTCATAAGTTCATTCAAAAGCACAGGTCTTTGTGAAAAATAACCTTTACTCTGAAAAAGAAACAAATTTGATTGGAAATTAGCCAATTCATATGCAAAAACACATACTGTATGTTCCACAGAGTTTACTAGTGAGTAACTGCATCACCTCAGAACGTTGTTAAAATAACAACACAGCGTCATGCTTCTTACAATTAAACAATCATAATGCAAGGTAAAGGGAGATCAGCAGGTCACAGCAGTGACCTTGTATTTTAACTGAAAACTGGAGGGAGAGAGGCAGGCAGGCAAGAACAGAGGCCAATCACAGAACAGTTCTCTGAAGTTATTAATGAAACTTAGGGTTTGGTTTCTTATAATGCCACTCTGGGAACTGCTTACCAATTGCTTTGCAGTTAGAAGAAGCAAGACCTGATTCTATTTACAAACTAGTAGTTACTTGGGTAAATATCGAACTTTGCAGTTGGAAAAAACCTCCAGTGCTACTTCTGAAAATCAAAAGTTGTTGTTACTGTTCAAGTTATTTCATGTAAAAACTGTCTTTCATCCTATTATTAAAAGTACTTAGGGGAAGTCCATGAGGGAAAATGTGACATTATTACTGTCAGATACTCACAACAGAGAGCACAGCTGAAATGGCTCAGAGTTTGAAATTTAACAAAAGTATGGCTGTTAACTTTGTATATCATATTTAGACATCAAACTCTGAACTACAGAATGTACTACCTACTTTTTAAAGACATAACACAGCACTGCACTCAGTGTTATCATAAAATCCTTCTGGAATTAAGAAAATGTAAATAAAACATTTAGATTACCTGCATAGATTGACTAGGAATACTGAAGTGGTTAAATATTATCTTGAGGGAAGTCTGGAGAGATTACTGGATAGCTTTTAATAGCAAATGTTGGCTTACAAATCATAAAATTATAGAATGTCTAGGGTTGGAAGGGACCTTAAAGATCATCCAGTTCCAACGCCTCTGCATGGGCAGGGACATCTCCTACTAGATCAGGTTGCTCAGTGTGCCATCCAATGTGGCCTTGAACACCTCCAGGGAGGGGGCATCCACAACCTCCCTGGGCAACCTGTTCCAGCACCTCACCATCCTTACAGGAAAGAACGTTTTCCTAATGTCCAACCTGAATCACCCCCTCTTTAAGATTGAAACTATTGACCACTGTCCTCTCACTACACACCCATGTAAGAAGCCCTACCCCAGCTTTCTTGTAGGCTTGTAGGCCCCTTCAGAAAGTTGCTGTAAGGCCACCACGGAGCCTCTTCTTCTCTAGGCTGAACAACCCCAACTTCCTCCCCTGTCAGGGGAGGTGCTCCAGCCCTCTGATCATCTTTGTGGCTTTCCTCTGGACACATTCGAGGAGATCTATGTTCTTATGCTGGGGACTCCAGAACTGGACACCATACTCCAGGTGGGGTCTCACCAGAGCAGAGCAGACGGGGAGAATCACCTTTCTTGACTGGCTGGCTATGCTTCTTTTGATGCAGCTGAGGATATGGCTGGCTTTCTGGGTTGCAAGTGCACATTGATGGCTCATGTTAAACTTCTGTTCCACCACTAACCCCAAGTCCTCCTCTGGGCTCCTCTGCATATATATGCAAATTAAGGAGAAAAACCCAAACCACTCACCAACTCTGTCTGGAAGAACTTCAAGTGCTGAAACTCTTTCATCTTTGTGCAGTTCTAGTCCATACACACAGTCAAATCCATCATATTTTATAAGATAGAGAGAGGGATTTACAGGAACTTGATCAAGCACTGTGCCTTTCCATTGTGTTACAGGTCCACTCCCTTCTTTCCAGCCATGCTGTATTCTGCAGCCAACAATGTTTCTTCGTGGCTGAGAAATAGGTTTGCTTGGTCCCACATTGTTTCTGTGCTTTCTGTACACAGATACAAACACAATATTAAACAGGTACATAGATGGCAATATATTTTATAGCTTAGCACACCTAATTCAAATGAGATATAATACTGTACTGGAAGAAAAACACAATGAAAATAGCAAAACATTTTTATGTACTTTGTAAAGTCAGTTTTCTTCTAGTCATTTCTAAAACTAGTTTGCTTAAGGCAAAAGAACTAGCCTAAATGCAAAACTCATTTATGTCTCAAAGCACAATGTTAGCTGGCAGTACTAAAACTTTACTACCTTGTTGCTCTCTGCACAACAGTAAATAATGCTCCTGTCCCAGGTGTAAGAAATCAATGGAAACATTACCAGAGGCTAACTAAAATTCTTCTAAGGTATTTGTTTTCTCCAAACTGTTTTCACCTTAAGGGAATCTGGCTGCCTTCTCCATTTACACGTATTTTTGACTCCCAAGTATTTTTAAATACACATGGTAGCAACAACATTTCCTTAGCATTCCTTTTTATTCTAGCAAAAGAAAAATTTTATGTCGTGATAATGGCAATAGAAGAGATAACCCTTAATGAGAAAAAGCAGATTAAATATACTCTTTTGTCCTTTCTCTTATTCTCATGAAAGTTGCATGGAAGTTCCCTCTGGTGGATAACAGTTGTTGTGATCAACAGTCATGGAAGCTATTTGAAGTCTCAAAGCATTTGTAGCACGCTTTATTTAAATGGAAGTAAAATACACACACCACTAGCATGCTTAGGAGCAACAGTTAAAAGATGGTATCAGTTGCAGAAAATAATAGCCTTCCTCAGATTGGTGACCAAAGAGATATGACTCCAGGAATGATGGTCTCACAGAAGTCCCTGTATGATCCAAAAAAGACCAATACCACTGCAATCCTGAAAGCGGTCTTTAAGAATAATACACATACTACATGACATTGAATGCATAATGCTGAAGATGTAATCTTAACTACTAAAAACTAGATGTACAATTCCTTCAGCAGCTTGTCCACCACTAGACTTTTATTCACCATAAACATTTTAGCAGGGGACACTGGCAAATTTCACTTTTGCTATTGTTTGATCTTTTCAATAAGATCAAACTGCAGGTTTTGTACTCCTGATGTTGACATCACAGATTATTATAGAAACTTCAACCCCTTTCAGTTAAAAGTCCCTCTCCCACAAAGTTGTTTCTGATTTTATGCAGAAACTAAACATTTTCAAATTCTGCTTCTTAATTAAGCAGATTTTTTTTTTTTTTTTTAAATTGTAATGGTCTCAGTAACGTTTACAATTACAAAATGAGATTGGAGATCTGGTTCTTGGCACAATAAAGAGTATGTTTTGCATGCAATAATTCACTTCTAATGAATCACAGTACCACTCGAAAGCAGAATAAAGCAAACTGAAGAAAAATAAATAGAGAAAACAGTGTAAGTTTTAAAGTTTGTCTATTCTGCTAATCATGTAATTTTAAAAAAAGGTAGAAACAATGTTATTCATGTTCAGCCTCACAGTCAATTTTATTTTCTGTCCATGAAGCATAATCCACTGCAATGTTTAAATTGGAATAGTTAAGCAAAAAGATTAGCATTTATTTTTAAAAATATGATGGAAAAAAACAATATAACTGAGTTCCAACTGGTAAGTACCTTTAAAATATTTTAGAGACCTAAAAGCATTACAAATTTAATTAAAGCCAGGTACCCACCAGGCATACTTGCTGTCTGAATTTGTGTTTTGAAGGTTGTACTATCAAACACCCATTCAATCTCATTTGTAAGGTTCAGACTGTAAGAAATAAGACTTTCAAACTAGGAAATTTCAAAGGAAAACCAACTTGTTCCTACCTCTGAACAAATGATAAGAAATCAAGTGTAAGTTTCTACCTATCAACAAGTAATAGCTAGGAATATACTTCCATTGAAGACAACCAAGCAACCACACTTCAAATCTCTCCTTAATAGTGTTATTTCTGTGATAAATCAAGTAACACAAATGCACATAATCTTATATCACACTGCATTCAAAAGGCCCAATATTATTTTTCTTCTTTTCAGTTTCATTAGAATAATCATTAAAATTCCACAAATATTTGGTTTTGAAGCCTGGATAACAATTCTCTCAGACACATCAAACATGGAGCCAGGAAACACAGAAAATAGCTCTTGACACATCCCACACATCGTAATTGTCAATGGCGCTTCAATCCTCAAATATTTCAGATCCATCTTCTTGTCTTGAAGGCAGTAAGCTTGTAAGTAAAACCTAGTTTTGTCAAAAGATTTCATTATCAGAATCATACGCTTTACAAACTTTTTAAAAACTGCATGGGCACAAAGAAATCTTCTCAGATTTTGAAACTGTATTTATTCACACAAACTTACTGGGCAGCTGCTGCCAGGGAAACCAGAACATAGTGCAGAACGGCATAGGATTAGAAGGCTTTTGTTAAGAAGACCAACTTGCATTTACAAAAAGAATAATGGGAATTCCCAATAACTATGATGTAAAGTTATCCATCTAGGTTTAGTTGTTGGTTTGCTGTATTTTGGGTTTTTTTAATCATCTCAGAAAAACACTACAGGGTAGAAGGCTGAAAAGAAAACCATACTGCTCAGATGTACGAAAGAGGCACAACTGTGAAACACAGAAAGGAGAACTATAAAACAGTATAAATGCAGTGCAGCAGCAATGGTCAGTAAATTTCAGTCTTTTAATGTGCTCAGCAGAAAGTTTATTAAAATAGGAGCCAAAACTTACTACAATTGCAATTGTACTACAGACTATCAAAAATACGAAAATGGTAGTAAGAAAATTGTTATTAACTACTTTTCACAATATTCAGACTATAAGGTACATTAGTTGAGCCAAAAGTTTTAAAGTACTCTCTGTACTCCCTCAAAAGCCACCATTCAGTTGTGAATTTCATCTTCAGATGCTGCTGGAATCAAGATTACAAGTTAGCTTAAAGTAGGATCAGAATTTCAAAATGTTTAAGTTCACTTCTTGTTAAATTGCAGGTATAACCTGTGCCTCTAAGTCCTTGAATTGCAAACAAGACATCTGGAGAGCCTATGAAGAAAGGATTGTTTTAAACAATTTCTTGGTACTCTTTCCTTATGAACCAAGGGTAGAAAGAATGAGATCTTGGAGATTACTCACTAATCTAATGCTAGTGACGTCAGCTTCATTTTGGCTAAGATCACCACTACCTATTGACAGAGCACTTGGATGAACTGTCCTAGCGCAGAGAAACCATTTCCAAAAGGCTCAACACTTAACTATCACATGGTAGTAAAGAAGAGTTCAGAAGACTCATTCACACTGCTCAGTCTATCACCTCCTCAATTACTGAGTCATGCCCTGTTCCATCCTGTTGGCTCTTTCCTCTGCCAGAAATCTTCTGAAGCTAGCTAGTATAAAATCTCCTTGATGGCCAGTAGGCTGTTCCTCTTTTTCTTTAAATGAGGAGTATCTAAAAAACTAAATCAGTGACAAAGTATGCATTACTAACTTCGTCTACCATAACATCTCAGAGTGGTATCAGCATATATTATTACATAGTAATTCATATCCTACTCATTTATGGTAAACAAAAAATATTACTGTTTCTCTACTATTCTGTCTCATTTTCAGACAAGTCAATGAGCAGCACACAAGAAACAATCTTGGTTTGGTACAAAAAACCTTTACTGCATAATTAATAAACCACTGAACTAGGCTAAATTAACACAAAACTAAGTTAAATTCCTCAAAATCATGTCACTTAGGACCATAACGTCTTACAACCCATTAAACTAACCCATTTATACTAATAAATTTACAGCCTGTTTAGGTATTTAAATAAGTGTATATAGACACAACAATAAAGACAAATCTAGCCACCCTCAAGTACAAAAGGCAACCCACCTCTGATAGTCTTCCCATCATACACTCCTTTCTCTGAGCGGTTGAAAAAGAACAAGAGAAATTAAGTTTTAACCAACTCTACCTGCCCCTAGACAAAAAAAATCTTTCTCTTTGCCTTCTATGAAGATAGACAAGAATGGATAATGATGAGCTGGTGGAAGGGATTAGAGTAGTTTTACATCAGGTGTTGTCTCTGGTAAACAGTTAACACCATTAGCAGTGACTAACTGTATTAATCGTGGAAAATACACTTGCCGAACAAATCGCTTTTGATTGATGCACCACTGTAGGACTTCACAGTTAAAATACAACTATTAATATTTTAGTAAGTCTCACACCTAACACAGCTTATATTTGTCCCACCAGAGATGTAGCCAGATATGGCATCTTACTGTTTGACACTAAGACTAATTAGACCAAGAACATTATTTCTATTTTCACACAGCTACTCACCAAATGTTCAGCTGCTAGTATTAAAAAAAAAAAATTGTAGAGGGAAAAAAATATATGGAATGAATGTGCAGGATAAGCAAGTATGCTTCACACACAAATAGCAGCCTCCTTACAGAATTATGTCCTCATGTTCTTTATTTTAGAAAAGTTAAAAATCCTTTTCAAAACTACACTTGTGAATGCAAGATTAGGTATTTCTAAGATTACTCCAAAACTGGGTTAGCAGTAAACATACTTTGCAGTTTTTATTGGCCTGGTGACAACGCATGAACTCTGTGCCAGAGAACACAGAACCTACAGTACAAATGGCTAACTTCTGGGTTGAAAATTCTTCTCTTAATTCTAGAAAGAATTAGAAAATTATATTCAAGAATAATTTCACATTAACAGCCAAAAAGTATGTTTAAACTTTATATATGGGGGCATTCCTTCCTATCACCCTCCTGAAAGAATTAAAACTCTGACACTACACACAGATACATACTGAACATTATTCCATGTGATTTCCAAGAACTAAGTGAGTGGAACAATACAAATGTATTTCTAGAACAGAGCTATGCTTTAGTAAAAGTATACTTACTTGTGGGAAGTTCTTTTCTTCATCATGTTGGCAGACACTCCTGCATGACCTACAATATAAATGATACTGGAATTATTGAAAAATGAAGTGTGTATACAATGCCAAAAAAGCTATCTTATATGAAACTCTTTCTTTTGAATGTCAAAACGTAAAGAAACAAAACACTTCATGTTACAACTGATAAATGAACTGCTACAATGGGAGAAGGCTCTGCAGAGTCAGAGGAAAGCTGCATGCTCATGCACCTCAGGGATGAACACGGGGAGTGACTGACCAAAACTACTGAAAATAAAGCAGAATTTAACACAAGACACATGTAGCCTTTTTTCTAGGAAAACAGCTGTAACAGTTGAGATGATCAATCAGCTACAACGTTAAGTGAATCAACTGGCTGTGTAACTTTTCATCGTTGAGTTATTCAAAAGGGTGCAAATACAAGTCTTCCTGAGTTAGTCAGACCAGCACTGGGGAAGTATATACACATCTCAAACTTACAGACAACACAAAAAAACAAAGAAAAAAACTAACAATAAAAAACCCCAAACCCATGAAAGGTTTGTGAGGTGTGAGAAGAGCAACATGCTTGAGCTGGGTTCAATGTATGTATTCATTTCCAGCAATAACCACATTAATCACAGTATTTTTTGAGTTGGAAGGGACCTTAAAAGATCATTGAGTTCCAACTCCCCTGCATGGGCAGGGACATCTTCCACTAGAACAGGCTGCTCAGAGCCCCATCCAACCTGCCCTTTGACACCTTCAGGGATGGAGCACCCACAACATCTCTTGGCAGCCTGTTCCAGTGTCTCACCACCCTTACACTGGACAATTTACGCCTGATCTTTAACCTCAATCTCTCTTATTTCAGCTTACAACCATTACCCCTTGGTCCTTTCACTGCAAGCCTCTGTAAAAAGTCCCTCCCCAACTTTCCTGTAGGCCCCCTTCAGGTACTGGGAGGCCACTATGAAGTCTCCCCAGAGCCTTCTCTTTTTCAGACGGAACAACCCCAACTCCCTCAGCCTGTCCTCATAAGAGAAGTGCTCCAGCTCTCAGATCATTTTTGTGGCCATTCTCTGGACACGATCCAACCAGTGTATGATGTTAGAGAGAACAGTGAACAGAATCACATTTGTACTGAGAGAGGAAAAGCTGCAGACCACAAAACACAAATATATCTATGATCTCTTCATTGCAAAATATAATCTGACCCTTGCCATCATAAAACATTTGTTTCAAGCAGCTAATGCAAGGTAGTCTTTGAATGGCTGCAAAACCTATTCCTTTGATGTGGTAACACCCATTATAACCAATGCCCATAGAAATGCTGTTCAGTATTTGTTTTCCCTTCAGGAATTAATAAATGAATTGCAAATACTAAAATTCTTCTCATGTGTGAGGATATCTTAAGTCCCATGTATTATGCTCTATTGCAAGACTAAAGGAAGTAAAGGCAGCACAAGGTGAAAGACACAAAACATCTTTATATGGCAAGAAATAAACTCTGTAGAAGACTCCTCTTTCCCAATTAAGAACTGCCAAAAGCTTTTAGAGTTTCTTTAGAGATAGTTGTTTGTAAATGCATACCACATTAATGAGTGATGTCTATGATGTTGCATTGCTATGTCTTAACAACTTAGAACCTTTTTTATGTTTTTTTATATTAACATTTAACTGCTCACCTTCTTCCTCTAATTATAGCAGAATGTAAAAGCAGTAACCCAGTTTGTACAAATTCTCCTAAAACCTCAAATACTATGTAAATGTTTGGGGACAGGAGCCTAATTAGCATTAGTCACTCTGTTAAAGAAGAAAGGCATTTAAAAAATCCCAAACATTTCAAGGGTGGTATCCTCACGAAGATATTTCAAGAGAAAAAAAAACCATCTGCATACCAAGTGTTCTGAGGTCAAGCACAGTTGATTCAGAAATAGAAATGTGACTCCAAAGATGTTACCCCTAATTAGAGTAACAAAGGAGAGTTCTTGCATTCTACACCTCGTGAATGCCATTGACTGAATGGGTTTAAACCCACATTCTTTACCTGCTTTGACTATGGAAGGACATATGCTAAGTATAACATTTAATGAAATTCTGTATCTTGTAACACTCAGAATACTCCCTACCATTAACTTGCCCTGAACATACAAATAGAAAAAATACTGAACAAAAAGTAAAAGGATTAGTTTTAATTGCCTTTATAATAAACAAGACCAAAAGTTTGATAGAGCTGAGGAAGGAGAAAATATTTGTCTCAGTCACTTATATAAGAGCACACAAACACATTTTTTGTAAGAGAAAGTGAACACAAACTCCAACTCCCAGTGAAGAGCAAAATTATTATGTAATTGTCATGTGGTCTGTTTTTGAGGTTCAGTTAATTCTGCTTTTAACAGAACCTTTTTAAAAAAATCTTTAAAATTCAACAACAAAACTAGAAACCATGTTTCTGAATACTTCTTTATTCTAGATAAAGTGTAAGACAAGACACACTGAAACATTCTTCCAAGGGAAGTATAATTTCAGCTAAGAGACATAGAGGGTGAGACCAGGAAGAGGGTAAGAGGAAGTTCCTGGCAATGTTTCTATTATCATCACATCAGATTGTACCCTCAATTCAATCCAGGAAAATCAGATAGGTTCTTCAAAACCACACAACAGTATCTTATTTCTCTGACCATCCTTGTGTTTACAACAAACTGTAAAAACCTGACATTCTACACTTGTATTTCAGAATCTTCAGTGGGACCAACAGGCAATTCCTGGCTCCACAGCAATTACTATGCTTCAGGAGGGTATTTCAGAATTACTTTTGAAACAAAAATTCGGAGCTTGCAAACCTCCTTGCCTTCTAACACCTCTCACCGAAGTGGGAGGCTTGGTGCGGCTGTGGGTAAGGATTCCAAGATTAAGACCCAATAACAACAATTGAGCTGCTATAGAGCAGGCGTTCTTTACTGCAGCGCTGGGCAGCACTGGGGATTCTCCACCATAAGTGCTCCGAGGAGTTACTGAAACACCCCAGCTAATAGACACCAAAAACATGCATATTCAG
This sequence comes from Chaetura pelagica, assembly GCF_000747805.2. Lineage (NCBI taxonomy): Eukaryota > Metazoa > Chordata > Aves > Apodiformes > Apodidae > Chaetura > Chaetura pelagica. The sequence goes on along the minus strand of NW_009952978.1, from coordinate 510,398 downwards.
TTCCATGTCAATGAGCTCCTGGTTACACAGTCATTTTATTTCCTGGAGCTGGTTATCTTTGTAATTATGCATGTCTCCTGGGGGATCTTTGTTGATTCTAGTCCTTTGTCATCTTTGTCCTGGTCCTGTCTCCAGTGTCCTGCTGGTAGATCGCCCAGGTGGGTCAGAATCAACATGTGTTGTCTGTAGGCCACAGGTCTTAGAAGACTTGATGTTATCACAACCTGCAGGATGCTTGGCATAATTGACTGACAGTTTCACAAAGCACATTGTTTTAAAACTAACCCTTAGTACAGCAAATTAATTATTTTAGTAAATTTTCATTAGGCTATATTTCTATTGAATCTACTAACGCATATCCTATGACTATCACTTTCAGGGACTTAAAACACCTGGTACTGCCCAACCAGAACTTAAAAGTGAAGGAATTAAAGTAGACCAGAATTATATCAATAGAATCAATTCTGACTCTGCTGGAAGATTTCATTAAAATCCCAAATAAGACACATTTAATAGTGGGATATCATGTCTTTCATCTGCTGAAGGCTAGCTGGACTTCATACTCTGCCTGTGGCCTCACCAGAGTGGAATGGAGGGGAAGAATCACCTTCCTTGACCACTGCTTACCACCCTTTTGACGCTACCCTGAATACAGCTGGCTTTCTGGGCTGCAAGCATACATTGCCAGCTCATGTCCAGTTTTTCATTCACCAATACTCCCAACTTATTCTCCAGTATGTATTGATATTGGGAATTCCCCCAACTCAGGAGGACGACATTGTACTTGGCCTTGTTGAACTTCATGTGGTTTGCACAGATTCACTCCTCAAGCCTGCCAAGGTCCTGCTGGATTACAAACTTTCTGTCTAGTCAATCAACTGCACCTTTGATCTCGGTGTAATCTGTGTATTTGCTAAGGATGCTCTCAATCCCAGTATTTATGTCACTGATGAAGACAGTTAAGAGTACCGGTCCCAGCCTGGACTACTGAGGGACAACACCCCTTACTGGTTTCCAGCTGGACATTGAGCTATTGACTGTAACTCCTTAGATGCAGCCATCCAGCCAATTCATTATCCATGTAACAGTTCACCCATAAAATCCCTACCCTTCCAATTATGTAGGTAACAGGTATCATACACCCACAGTTGTTACTAGTTATTTCAAATAAAGTAACTATCAAGTTCATAAATCACTTATCCAAGGTAAATCCTAAACTTCCCTGATAAGAAAAAAAAACACCTCCTACCCAAACCCAACCCAAAACACCACCAGGACCACTTTAAAAGTCCATAAGGATCACTGACATGTAGTTAAACCTAATGCACAGAATATTGCCGTAACTGCAGGAAGTTATTCTGCCCTAGCAAATACACTTTTAACATAAAACTGAGGAAGAGTATCTCTGTACCTGTTCTCCTTCTAAGAAGAGGAGGGAGAGTTGTCACCTTAACCACTCTGTCACTTTAACTATTTGCAACTTTTCATAGCTTTCTCTCCTAGAGACATTTTTTAAAAAATTAAAGACCCCAAGCAACCAACTTGCTAAAATCTTAATTTGTATCACATTGCAAGGCCTCTTTTCCAGCCATTAAGATAGTAATTTTATAAACCCTGACAAACTCAATTATTCTTCTTTGGTCTTCCTGTCAAAAGAAGAATTTGACCGCCATCAGTAAAACTACTGCTGTGATAAACAAGAATTGTATCTTTCTTGCTCAGTAGCTGCTTTTAAAAGTCCCATGCCCAATCTTCACTGCAGAATGCCTCAT
>NW_009952978.1:484184-508146 GCF_000747805.2 Chaetura pelagica | reverse complement strand
CTAAGACATACCCCTGATCAAGAGATAAACAGCAGATAGTTCCTTATCTCCTCTTCCTCTCCACCAAAAAAAAAAAAAGAACCAACAAAACCCAGTAAAATCTATCCAGCTTCAGGCCACCAAAATACGGTCAGAATGAGAAGCAACCTGTCTTCCTCAATAATATAATACCCAAAGGCCAAAAGCTGGCAACACCCAAGCCTAGGACATAACTATGCCAGGAGTTGAGACAGACCAAGTATGTAAATAGGTTGTATTTAAATGATAGTGACACTTCATTAATCAAATTAATATAAGTTGGATGTCTTGATTAAGATTAAAAAAACTTCAGTGAGAAAATATAACAATAAATTTTAACTGTTGTACAGGAATATTAAAAAGCAAAAATAGCATCTGAAGTGTGTTGATCTGAATGACAGTTCAGCACAGTGCCAGTTATAGGACAAACTAAAACAAACAATGTAAAATGTGGCTCTTCAAAATAAGTGTATGTATTATATAATTTTAAAAAGAAAGTCAAAATAGGAAGCAAAATTTTCTTCTCAACCTATTTAACTAAAATGTTTTATCTTAACTTTTTTTGGTTTTCAGAAAAAAATTCCAGCCACATAATCACTCCTATGTGTTCCACATTATGGCACTTCAAATCTGCACTCTAGTTTTGTCACACTGAAGTAGCTAGATAAAATCCTTCCAACAGTTGCCTTAAAAATGTAGCGTCTATATTCCTTGAACTTGGGCACAGTGCTCAGTTAATGCTTAGAAGTCAACATGACTGAACTTAATGCAGGTGAAAGGCTGCTCCCCCTTCATTTCTCTTAAAAAATACAAGTCAGCTCCCACAGGTATTCTGCTAATGTCAAGAGGAACGATGGCTTATCAGTTGGCAAAACAAAAACTCACTGAACTAAGTATTTAAGACTTTACATTGGGTCTCTTTTCTGAAAAAAAATGTATTAAAATATTTGGTAGTGTTTTGATAATTGATGGGGTCAACAGAAAGGATACAGACACCAATAAAAAAAGCAGGCTTGTTTTACTATTTCAAGGTAATACAAAAATAAGGTAATTAATTTAATAAAAAACTATAAGCTTATTATACTCTAGTTTTAAGCAGCGAAGAGAATAGGCAGGGTAATGCACATAATCATTACTAAGTAAAGTTAACTTTAGTGACTAAGAAAGATTTCCCTATATCACTATTTTCAAGCATTAGCTTGGTTAGAAAAGACCTTGAAGACCTTCAAGTCCAACTGTGAACCTACTGCTGACAAGTCCTTAACTAAACCATATCCCTAAGTACTACATCTATACAACACATATCTCCAGGGATGGTGATACCACCACTGCCCTGGGTAGTCTCTTTCAATGCCCAATAACCCATTTACTGAAGAATTTCTTCTTGACATCCAATGGAAACATCCCTTTGCACAACTTGAGGCCATTACCTCTTGTTCTACCACTTCCAACTTCATTGAACAGACCGATCCCCACCTCTTTACAACCTCCTTTCAGGTAGCTGTATAGAGCGACAAGATCTCCTCTCAGCCTCCTTTTCTCTGGGCGAAACAACCCCAGCTCCCTCAGCTGCTCCTCCTAATACATATGCTCCAAACCCTTCATCAGCTTCATTGCCCTTCTTTTGACACATGCAATGTCCTTTCTGTAGTGAGGGGTCCAGAATTACACACAGTACTTGAGATGTAGCCTCACCAGTGCCGAGTACAGAAGTAAGAGCATCTCCATGGTCCTGCTGGTCACGCTATTCCTGATGCAGGCCCGGATGCCATTGCCTGCCCCTCTTAGCCATCTGGGCACACTGCTGGCTCATGTTTAGCCGGCTGTCAATCAACAACCCCAGGTTGCTGGGCAGCTCTCCAGCCACTCCTCCCCAAGCCTGTAGCGCTGCTGGGGGTTGTTGAGGCCAAAGCGCAGGACTCAACATTTGGCCTTATTGGAACTTATGCATTTGGCAGTGACCCCTCGATCAAGCCTGTCTAGATACCTTTGTAAAGCCTCTCTACCCTTAGGCAGATCACCACTTCAACCCAGCTTCATGTCATCTGGAAATCTATTAAGGGTGGACTATATCCCTTTGTCTAGGTAATTAATAAAGAAGTTAAACAGGAGAGGCCTCACTACTGAGCCCTGGGAAACACCACTTGTGACTGGCCATCAACTGGGTTTAACTCCATTGACCACAACTCTTTGGGCCCAGCCATCCAACCAGTTTTTAATGCAGCAAAGCATATGCCCATCTAAGCCATTACCAGACAATTTCTCTTAGGATAATGCTATGGGAAACGGTGTCAAATGCCTTACTAAAGTCAAGATAGACAACACACAGCTTTTCCCTCATCCAATAAGCAGGCTGCCCTGTCATAAAAGGAGATCGTTTGTTAACTAGGACCTGCCTTTTGTGAACTCACGCTGACTGGACCTAATCACCTGGCTACCTGCAAGCACTGAATAATATCACTCAGGATGCTCTGCTCCAACAACTACCCAGGCACTGAAGTGAAACTGACAGGCCTGTAATTTCCTGGATCATCCTTCTGTTCCTTCTTAAATACAGACGTCACACTATCTGATTTCTTGGTACCTACCTGGTCAGCCAGGACGCTGATAACTGATGGAAAGCGGCTTGGTGAGCAGCCTTACCAACTGTCTCAGCACCTTTGGGTGCATCCCATCCAGCCCCATAGACTTGTGTATATCTGTGTCCTTCAGCAGGTCACTAACCATGTCCTCTTGGATTACGGGGGCTTCAAACTGCTCCCCATCCCTGTCTTCCAGCTCAGAGGACTGGATACCCAGCGAACAATTGGATCTGCTACTCAAGATTAAGACAAAGAAGGCGTTAAGTACATCAGCCTTCTCCTTATGCCTGGTCACTATGTTTTCTACAGCATCCAATAACAGATGGAGGTTCTCCTTAGTCCTCCTTTTGTTATTGATATATTTATAGAAGCTTTTTTGTGATCTTTGACAGCTGCAGCCAGGCTGATTTCAAGATGGGATCTGGCCCTCCTGATTTTCTTGCTACACAACCTCATTACATCCTTATAGTCATCCTGAGTGGCCTGCCCCTTTTTCCAAAGCCCAGACACTCTTCTTTTTTCCCTGAGTAGCAGTTAGGTATCTTTATTCAATCAGGCCAGCCTTCTTCCTTGCCAACTCATCTTTTAGCATAGGGGAATGGCCTGTTCCTGTGCTCCTAAAACTTCCTTCTTGAATAATGTCCGGCCTTCCTGGACTCCTGTGCCCTTCAGGACTGCCTCCCACTGGACTCTGTCACCCAGTCTCTGAAATAAGTCAAAGTTTGCTCATCGGACATACAAGGTGGCAGTTCTGCTGACCCTTCTCCTTACTCATCTAAGAATAGAGAAATTAAACACTTCACTGTCACTCTGCTCAAGACAGCCTCTGACCATCACATCCTCCTGTTGATGACATACTAATAATAAATAAATAACATCTCTTGTGAACTCAGTTGATTGAGTAGAGAGACACAGTGGACTAAACTAAGCCTGTCACAGAAGCTCCTCAGGTATGTAGCTACCTAGTGACAGACAGGACTTGAGAAAACAGCTTTATTGATAAGAGAATCAGAATGCCTTTAACTGATTGGTTGGCATGAGGGACTGAAAATGCCCTTATATGATTGGTTGGCACGTATGCAAACAAAGGATTGAAAAAACTACCAATCAGAGACTCAGGAGGGAAGTATAAATAAAGGGCTACAGCCTGCTTGTGGTGCAGTTTGTCCAACTGGTAGAGGAGCAGCAGAAGACCACCAAAGAGCTACACAGGCAGCGGGCAGAAGATTTCTGAAGTGTGACTTCTTATTTCCCAGAGATCTGGTATACAGTGGCTCCTTTGCTGCCCAGAACCTCTCAATGGGAAAACAAATCACAAAAAGAAGTGTCACTCAAAAGACCCACAAGGGACCGAAGTAGTTCTTGGCACAGAGCCAAGCCTCGGGTCATTATTGTTAAGAGCTGATGAAGATAAAGCTGAAGATAAAGAGGCCCCGCTCTGCCGCCACGAAGCTCCTGGGACCCAGCTTCACACTGCATCTCCGCAACGCCTACAGCACCACAGTGCTTGCAAATCCCAGCGCTCTCAAACCCGGACAACACCGCTGAAACAGCCTTCTCCACACCAGAGTCGCCGGCGCGCCCCAGCCGCCACGTGCAGCCGCGCACCCTAGTGACATCCTTAGTCGCGCCAGAACCACCCAGCTGTACCAGCCGCAGCCGCTTGTCGTCGCTGTGCCCCGCAGCTCCCTGAGGCTCCCTGCAGACGCCGGAATCCACGCCGAAATTCTGAGATTTCCTACCCCGGGAAATCCATCCGGCCTCTCACACATACGCATGGCGTCTTCCCGACTGGGATCAGCGGCGGGCACAGTAACCAATCCCTCTATTCGGTACTGTTATATTTCTAGTTTGTGTTCTCACATTTGAAGTTAATCTCTCCAATTGGAAGTGGGTTGAATTCTCATTGATTCCTCAACTTTAATAAAATTAAAGGGATTCCATTAATCTATCCTGAATGTTCTTGTGTGTTCCTGCCCATTTAAATAAACCGTGGTTAACTTCGTTAAAACAAATAATGGTTTCAGATTTTACTTTCGGCACAGGGAGGCAGTAAGTGGTGGAACTATAATACTTTTGATACCCAGAACATCTACACTGGTCCCAGTTTGGGGTGGGCTCATGTAAACTAATAGTCACGTGTCCACTGGTTCGGTTCATCAAACCGTGACACCTCTGCAAGCCCATCTCTGTTGACAAACAGCAGGTCCAGCAGGGCACCATCCATAGTTGTCTTTCTCACCAGCTCCATCAAGAAGTTACCCTCTATACACTCTAGTAACCTTAGGGACTGTTCCCTCTCTGCTGTGTTATGTTTCCAGCTGGTATTTGGGACGTTGAAGTCCCCAACAAGGACAAGGGCCAGCAATTGAGATTTCTCTGTCTACAAAATACTTTTTCTCTTTAACCTGGTTGGGTGGCCCATAGCTCCCATCAAGACATCTGCTTTGTTGTCCTTCCACCTGATTCTTACCCATAAATACTCAACCCTGTTGTTGCTATCATTAAGTTCTAGGGATTCATAGCAGTCCCTAACATACAGGGCCACCCTACTACCTGTCCTTCCTTCCCTATCCCTTCTGAAGAGCTTGTAACCATTGATTGCAGCACTTCAGTCACATGACTTGTCCCACTATGTTTCTGTGATGGCTAAAATACAGTTTTCCTGCTGCACAATTGCTCCCAGCTCCTCAATTGCTTCCAGCTCCTCGTTTGCTGTCCATGCTGCATGCATTTGTCTTAACGCATGTTACTGTCTTAATTTGTATTACTGTACCATAATATGTTACATTATGCAGATCTGCAGTTGCTGGGGAGCCTGGTTGCAGTGAGGATTTGCTTAACTTGTCCTGGCAATTGGGAAGTCCACTTGTAGGTGAGGTCTCCAAGTTTGCTGCAAGAGGTTTCAGCTTTTATATAGTTGAGTAAACAACTTTCAAAATTTAAAGTGCGGCAACATCTGGTGTCACCCTCCCTGTTGGATTCCCCCAAAGATGGGCCAGGGCTCATGGAGGAATTCAAAGCTGGTCAGTTAAACATACATTTCTCTCCTTTGTGCACCTTTTCCACAGATGACACTGTCCTGAGCAGTAAAGGATTTGATCCAATAAGCAATCACTACATGCAGTCTCTTAAAACATGCAGTATATGAATCATGCTGGATTTTAAAATTAAAGATATTAAATGCAAGGTTTCAGTAACTTGTAATTAAGTGGTCTGTAGGAAATCATAGAATCACAGCATAGCTGGCATTGGAAGGGACCTCTTGAGATCATCCAGTCCAACCCTTGTGCTAAAGCAGGATCACCTGGAACACATGACACAGGACTGCATCCAGGTGGGTTTTGAGTATCTCCAGAGAAGGAAACTCCAGAACCTCCCTGGGCAGCCTGTTCCAGTGCTCTGTCACTCTCACAGTAAAGACATTTTTCCTCATGTTTAGATGGAACTTCCCATGTTCCAGCTTGTGCCCATTGCCCCTCCTCCCATCACTGGAAACTACTGAAAAGAGTTTGTCTCCATCCTCCTTACACCCACCCTTTAGATACTTACAGATGTTAATACGGTCCCCTTCTCCAGGCTAAACAGTACCAGCTCTCTCAGCCTTTCCTTATAAGGGAGATGCTCCAATCACCCTATCACCTTTGTTGACCTTCACTGTACTGTCTCTAGTAGTTCTTCATGAACTGAGGAGCCCAGAACTGGATGCAGTGTACCAGATACAGCCTCACCAGGGCAGAATAGAGGGGGGAAATGACCTCTCTTGACTTACTAGCCACACTCCTCTTTATGCACCCCAGTATTCCTTTGGCCCTCTTAGTGGCAAGGGCACATTGCTGGCTCATGGATACTTTACTACCTAAATAGTAATACTATTGCATATTGCAATCAATACTATGCATATTAGACCTATTGCTGGGTTGTGAAGTTCATCTAGAGGTCAACTTTCGTTTAGGGCCTATTATTCAGGCCTCAGTACTCCACAGACTCACCTTTGAAATGAGTAGACATTTCAAATGACTGACAGTAAATTAACTTTAATGTAAGCTAACCACAAGTAAACAGTTTTGAAAATTTCCAAGGAGTTTCACAGATTTTTCTTGTATCAGTTGCTTCAGTTCTCAGTAAATTGGATGAGTATTTGAAAATATCAAAATGGACTAAGGGGAAATCCTAGTTGACTAATCTTATAGCCGCCTATGATGGTGCGACTGAATGGATAGATGCAGGGAGACCAGTGGATGTCACCTACCTTGACCGTAGCAAGGTTTTTGACACTGTCTCTCATAACCATCCTTGTAAGCAAGCTCGGTAAGTGTGGGGTACAAGAATGGACGATGAGATGGATTAACAACTGGTTAAGCAATAGAGGCCAGAGACTCGTGTTCAATGATGCAGAGTCCAGCTGGAGACCTGTAACTAGAAATCAGTGCTGGGTCCAGTCCTCTGCAGCCCCTTCATCAACAACATCGAGGAGGGGACAGAGTGTACCATTAGCACGTTTGCTGATTATACAAAACTGGGAGGATTGCTGACTCACAGGAAGGGTGTGCGGAGCAGGACTTAGACAGGTTGGAGAGCTGGGCAAAGAATCTAATGAGGTTCAACAAGAGAAAGTGTAGAGTCCTGCACCTGTGAAGGAACAACTACATGCACCAGTATAGATTAGGAGCTGACCTGCTGGAACGCAGTTCCGTAGAGGAGGACCTTGGAGTCCTGGTGAACAACCAGTTAGCCGTGGGACAGCAATGTGCATTTGTGGCCAAGAAGACGAACTGGTATCCTGGAGTACATTAAGAAAAGTGTGTCCAGCAGGTCAAGAGAGGTCATCCTCCTCCTCTACTCTGCCCTGATGAGACCACACTTGGAGTACTGGGTGCAGTTCTGGGCTCCCCAGTTCAAGGGGGACAGGGATTTACTTGAAAGTCCAACGGTGGGCTACAAGGATGTTTAAGGGACTGGAACACCTACTGAGATAAAACTAGAGACCTGGGGCTGTTAAGTTGGTAGAAGAGAAGACTGAGAGGGGAACTTATTAATTTATATAAGTATCTGAAGGGTGGGTGTCAAGAAGGAAGGGCCAATCTCTTCAGTAGTGCCCTGTGATAGGACAAAGGGCAATGGATGCTAACTATAACACAGGAAGTTACACCTCAATATGAGGAAGAACTTCTTTACTGTAAGCGTGACAGAGCACTGTAACAGGCTGCCCAGAGAGACTGTGGCTTCTCCTTCTCTGGAGACTGTAAAGACCTGTCCGGATGACTAAGTGATCTGCCATAGGTTGGTTTTTTCTGGTCCTGCTCTGCAGAGGGGTTAGACTCAATGACCTTGGGAGGTCCCTCCCAACCCCTAATATTCCGTGATTCTGTGAAAAAAATATTAAATACATGAAACAGTTTACCTAAAGAAGTTCAACTAAAAAGCAACTAATTGAACAGAAGAATGAACATAATCTATAACCTTTTCACCCTCAAACTGCTGCTTCGTAGAATTCCTAATTTGCAAATTATAAACTCTACTCCCTGTTCCACACCAGTCCATGCTGAAGCAGAGTCTAGCTTAATTTATACAAGGCCAAGTATCAACTTACAGAACAATTCTTCCTTGGTCACTTGATGCTTTTCTTGCATCACTGCTGATAATCCTTACTACCGAGCACACAAAACTGACTAAGATTCATTAGTCTTTTAAGCTGCAAAACTTTTGAATAAGCTAGTCATAAGAGGATGTCCACTTGTATTTGCATTTCTCAGAGTAATAGTAATAATAGCTTTAAAAAACTTTGACAAACCCACTTCAGTTTGGACGGCACACACAGTAACAACAGTATTTGCATTTTTGTACTTTTGAAGGGATTCTTTTACAATTACTCTTTTACAAAATTACTACATGATCAGTTTCAATAAAACCATTAGTTTCACTCTAACTTACAAATACATGGTGAATAAATTTCTGTTTAGGTTCCAGTACTTCTGAGATGAACAGGAGACATTCTCCCCTTAATATGACAATGTCGTTCTACAATATTGATTTTGTTCCTTTTTAGAACTTAATGTGGCTTACTGTTCTAATACAATTTAGGTATTACAGACTATATTAAACACTCCTTATATGTTCATCTGTATTGCTGAATTAAATTTAGGTATATATTTTAAATTAATCAGCTTCTGTAACAAAAATAAATATTCTTTTAAGACAGGAATGATACCACCTTCATAAAACCATTGACACACATTAAACAGATCTATAAAAAAAGACCACTTTTGACCCACTAAAACCAAACAAGACCACCCAGAAAAAAACTCCTCACCTGCATCAGCTCTGGACCGCTGACCTGGTGACTTTCCAAATGGGGTCTTCATTCATCTGTGTTTAAGTGAGCAGCAAAGCTGCTGGACTAGGGTGAAAATCAACTTCTTCCCAACTCCCAGGTTATCTTCTTACTTTTGGAAGAAGACAGCTATTTATTAATCCACCATTCAATCATTAATTTGTCCTTCCTCAAATGTAGAAGATGCACAATTACAGTAGTCTGAAAAATAAAACAGGCAAAGTATAACTCAATTTGAGTCGTACTTAAGATCAGTATTAATTAACTTTGGTAAGAGAAAAATCTTTTTTTTCTCTTTAATTTTTTTTTTTATACTACACAGTAAGTTCCTTCATGTTCTGTCACTCTGAAACCATACAACAGAGGGCATATACACAAGAACACAGAAAACAAATATAAGAGCTGCTAATTCTTCTGCTAATTCTGTATCACATTAAAGTCAACTGTATACAGAAAGGAAATGTGGATAAGTTTCTGTACAGTAATGGACATGGAAAAATACTACAGCTGTACGTGCAGGGAACAGGAGAAAGGGACATTTTAGTAACAAATTAGAGGAAGTTTGTAACATTTAAAGGACAGCAGAATACAAAGCAGGAACTCAAACAGGACCTAATTAGAGATGCTGATGCCACAAAGACTACAAAGAAGATGCATATTCAGCAAGATGCAGGATCAGCAGAAGAAGTATCCAAGTAGTAGCTTGTCATAACGCGTGAGCGTGATCAGCATTTACTAACCAATCAGTTTGCATATTGAAGACGTAATGATCTTTGTAACAAGCCGATATATACCGATGTACCTAACAATAAAGTAGAGCATTCACCATAACTCTATGAGTATTGTGTGTCTGACTCTCGCTCACCGCAGCAAGGAAAGCCATTGAGACTAGTAAAGGGAAGAATTAGTTCTAGTTTAGAAGAAACTGTACTGCCTTACCCAGAGATAAACCATAAATCAATTATTTCCATTTATTAGAAATAAAACACCCACAGAGTAACTTTGCTTCACTGAAGTTAAAAATCAAGCATGTAAAAGGTATCAAAAACACTAATACCACTGCAATGACTGCTCAAGTCATCAACTTGTTGAGTAAGTAATTGGTGCATGATCTGCAGAAGATTTTGGTAATTCTCTGCACCTGAACTCTTCAAGATTCCTATAACTCATAGTTATCACGTTCTTCTACGTGATGAAGATAAAGGTAACTTTAAAAAGTCCTTTTCAGGATTTAGTTACAGAAACGTGATCACCTGAAAATCTGAAGAGTTACAAGTTAAATTATTTCAGACTGATATTTTTGGACACGGACCACATATCCAGACAAACCCACTATTTCAGTGCTGCACACAGCTAAGGTAAGTGAGATCATATCATCTTGTTAGCCTCATTTCCCTAGGGAATGTTATTGTTGCAATCACGTTCTCTGCAATCTGTTGGTCAGTGCTGGTCTTCTCTCATTTACTTCAGTTTTGGAACCTGCTGTCAATTTTCATACAGGGGTTAAAAAACTGGGAAATTCTAGTAACCAGTGACCCAGCTAAAGGAAAAATTGTACCTTATACTTGTGACTTATCAAACAAGGAAACATAAAAGCCTTGAGGTATTGTATAACTGTTACGCAGATAATGTTATGCAGATAAATGCATTTGACACTTGTCAGTTTTTCCATGAATAGCATCCATTAGCTTCCTTGAACATAAGAGCAACACAAAGGAATACTCATTAAGAATATCAGCAATAAGAAGACAAATATTCAGTAATCAGCAGGTTTTTTTGAAAGATCCATAACATGTTTAGAAGAGCTAACTCAGACATTCACAGTCAGGAATCTGTAACAATTTGTGAAGTTAGCAATTGATTTAAAGCAATTTAGTAGTTTTTCCACACTTCATCTCTTTCTGAAATCTGTCAGTGCATACACAACAATGGTGAATGATAATACCAGGGCAACAACAGTAAACTCTAAAAAAGTACTTGAAGATGCAACAGGAAGCAATTAGCTTGCTTAACTACTCAAAACAGCGTAAGAACTGTTAGTTTCTACATATTAAAATGCATCTCTACAGAAGCATCACTGATTATGAAAACAAATTCCGAATTCAGAGCACTGCTGTGATGTATTACCATATTCACTCTCATGCACTGCAATAGCATACAAGAGAAATAATATTTTTTTCCTCCAGAATAGCTATCAGTTGAGAATCAACTATAATCTAGTCGATTACCTTATTCTACTTTCTAAAAACACAGAAAAACAAAACCCAAAACCAGCAAATGACAGGAAACCATAATCCCAGCCCCCTGCCCACCCAAGGACCATGACAATTCTTCAGGTTTAGAAACTTAACATACCTTTTTGCAGTAAGCCGCTGACCTGTTATTCAGTAAGGTGTAACTATTTTGTACCACCTGTACCTAGTACGTATTTCCTTCCTCCCAAGATTTCCAATTCATGGCAAAAACTTATGTACTATATAGAGATTTTAATTTCCCCGGTGTTAAATAGCTATGTTCATAAAGAAAACTAAAACACAGCAACAGCTGTGGTTTTCTACCACTTAACTTTTTTATGGCATGTCCCCAGTCAGTGGTATGCCACAAATTTGAGGTCATACCTCTAAAAAAATAAAAATTACATCCTAATCTTTTTGAAGTCTCAGTTCATTTGCTACCACCCTCTGAAGGTTCACTGAACTCTCTGAACGTGAAGACACAAGGCTACTGAAGTCAAAACCTGATTCTGAACTTCAAACTCATTTTCCAGAAAGCAGACCAGTAACTGTCACTTTTCCAAAATCTAAACTCAGTATTTTCCCTGAAAGTAAGAAAAATGAGTTCTCCTAAAACTGGCATTCTGAATTCAATTTGCATTTCAGTTTCACAATGACAGTTATGAAGATATGACGGATAAAACCTGCATTTCTGAAACTAAACTTAAGTACTTTGAGAACATCTTGACTTTTAAAACATAGTAACTTAAATCATGATTGATTAAAAATAAACCAAAATTCATTATACCTAGGATTCTTAAATATGATTAATGACATAACACATAATGGCATCATGCAAATATCTTAAACTCTTTATATGACAAATAAAACAAGTAAGAAAAAAAATCTTTTGGCTTGTCATCAGCTGCAACTTAGTCACCAGACTAGGTGCCTTGCTCATCTGTTTCTACAAACCCTCCTACATACCAGTACACTTACAAAAAAACCCAAAAAACAATTTGGAAATTAGATTATTGCTCTGCCCAATAGTGTTCTAATTATTAGAGTGTTTCACAAAAGTTTAAGTCTTAGACTAAAAACACAAACCCTACAAATCGTGAATCATATCAGTTTTAAATTAATAAGAATAGTACAATCATACTACCAGGGTAGGGAGACAGATAATACCAAGACAGAACAAAAAAAGCTTTGTTAAAAAATTATTTTTGTGGTATAAAGGCAAAAGGAGGAAGAAACCTTCATGCACATGTACTGCAACTTTGATTGTAAACCAGCTTAACCCCCTGCCACAAACTTAGTTGTTTAGGAACACCAAAACTTATTTATGAGCTTTTAACTCAAAAATATGTGTAGCCACCTAAAATAATTTTCTAACTTTCTTTTCAGTTAACTTCTATGCTTATTTTTCCACCAAATTGCATGCAGTTCACTGCAACACACAGCAAAATGTTATTTACTGCACTTGAAAGTTTCATGACCCTGTTATCAATGGAAGAGGGATTTTAGTAGCACAAAATCATCATTGTGATAATTAATGCTAATAGCACCAAAATCACAAATACTTCACTCCTGAATAGCATACATGAATTTTACTATCCATGAACACAGAATGAAAAACACTTACAGAGGCTTACCTTTCAGGATCACAGATTGGAAGAACAGGGAGGTTAACAGCATGTGTTGCTCACATCTCTTACACATAAAACTGCAAATTCAGGCTATACACTCCCCCTGATGCTAACTACAGGCCGGCACCTTCTCAGCAAGTCTGTTACTGCTTTTAGAGTGACCAACATGTAGGCCTTCTGGCACCACTGGTGAACTCCAGCATTTTTGCTTTGATATCTAAAACATTTTTGCACGCAACTCCTCCACTCTAAGTTTGCACTGGCAGCTGTGCAGTGGAGGACCAGCTCACAACAAGTCATGAGACTGTTCTGTGGAAGGAGAAATTCTGAAATGAAATGCCTTGGAATCGTACTTTCATTTCCATAACTTTGCTCAGAACAACAGGATCCAGCTGAAGTAGTACCATAGATTCAGTAGTAACAAGATGGGATAAAGCATGGATGTTTTTAGATTCTATAATTCTTACCACATGAATGGAAAGGATCATCATATGGAAGTCTTCTGAAATCTTCTTAGTTTCTATTACTTTTTTTTTTTCCTTCCCTAACAGAAAACTCTGAACATTTTACTGTGGTGTAAGAACTCAGCCACACAAATTCCAAATCTGTTTTGTAGTACCCTACAGGCTCATCCAGCATATTGGTTAATAATAACTTTTTTTTATCCTATTACTAGGATCTTGTCTGGGTATTAACATCTGGTGACTGAAAAGAAAGTATGTGAACTCTGAATACAAAAGTGATTTACAGCCAACAACTGTGAAAATACATTTCAGCTATGGATTTATGAGCTGAAATACTCCCAATGAAGTATTACTATCGCTCCCCTATGATAGCCTCTGCAGTTTTTCCTCTACTCATAGTTGTGTTATTTCTCTACAACTGTGTAAAAACAAGCAGCACTCGCATGCAACTGTATGTGAATATATATATAAACACAAACTGAGGAACTTGATCTAGTCAAAGATGTCCCATCTCATGGCAGGGGGCTGGACTAGATGATCTTTAAAGGTCACTTCAAGACAAACTGGTCTGTGATTCTATGATAGACACACCAAGATAAAATTTTGTTACCTTCACATTACAATGTTATAGTGATGCAATTGCAGATTATTCATCAGAAAACTGAAAGAATCTGAAATTTGTGCAAACTCTCTTGTTGATGGGGTGTCTAATTCAACACATTTTGCTGGAGTGGGATTCCAAACACTGTAGTTTCTGCTGAAGAGGAAGCAGCACATGCATTTACTCAAATTCTAGGGATCAGACTGTGATACTTCATGATGATTCTGGAATAGAATAAAAATGTTTTTCACCTTTCAGTAGACTCCTGTATTTTAACTGTGTTAACACAGAGTGCAAGAGACAGTACACTGAAGTTTCTATTTATAAATAATTATTAAATCATTTTACTAAAAACATGGACAGACTACTTACATAACAGAGTAAAAAGGGCTTGCTGATAAATTCTGAACACAACCAATCTATATTACAGCATAAAACCAAGGAAGTTGACATAATTTAGAAATCCTAAAAAAAATCTTAAAACGCTATTCACAGTAATATTTTGAAGAATTATCCCAATGGTTCAGAATTAGATAAATACCTTTGCAAAGGGTACAAATACTTCAGAAGTCTTCTCTGGCTATAGCTTGAACAAGTTTTGTCTAAAACACGCTTCAGCACATGTCCTTAGTGTAGCTCTACTGAAGTTAAAGACAGTATTTCAGCTTAAATGTAATTAACTTTATTGACTTGAAGAATTAGTATAGTTTTACAAGAACACATGTAAATGGTAACTCAAACATTGCATTCAAAACTCTAACACAAAAGAAAATAAAGTCAAGAACAGCCAGAGAGAAATCCTGAAAGTATAATTTCCAGTGTTTCTTATGCTTGGCTTATATTTGCCTCTTGAATTAGCAAAATGTCGCTGTTACTGAGACAAGAGTACTGTTTCTTCTTCATTTCCATTGCATTTTCCTCTTGACATCCATCATTAAAGCAGTCTGTTTCACTTAATTCAATTTAGCATTTTATAACTATTTTTGCAACAAATATAATCTGAAAAAAGTCTGATGATATGTAATTCAGCGATTTCATAAAGGCAGCACAAAGAGCATCATTACAGCCACTATTATTTTAAACAAACATGCTTGTCTTTTTTAATTTCAGGGATTTTTATGATTCTATGACTTACCAACTACCCTCTCAGCATCAGAGTACCATCTTGCAAGACTAATTTTTAAAACTCCCACACTACAATTCTAAATTGCAATAAAAGCCCCAGTAAAAACTGGAAGCAAGCACAGGGTTCTCAGCCCCCATGTAAGAATGCACCTATAGCTGATTTTAAAAAAAAGTTGAAGGTTAAATGCTGCACAGATGTTATCTGCACATGAATTTTAGCTTTGTCTTTATTACTCTTATGCTTACATAAATGGTTACTGTGGGAGATGCAAGATACATAAGTGTGTTCTTGTCTGCATCAAGAGCACCCACCCATTGACTGCCTGGAACACACAACAAAAAAAGGAGGACTTTTCACTTTCTGCAGAACATCACCAACCAAAAACTCAAAACTCAGAGTAATCACATCTGACACTACAATTCTGGACAATTGCTCTCACCTACAGGAAGAGCACGCTATATCTCATTTGCATACATTTTGCTAGCATCTGCTCCTTAAAGCCCTGGATTACTGGGAGAGATAAATTTCAGGAAGTTAATTCTAAGCATTCTAATGTCATTCCATTGTCACCTGACTGGTTTGGTATTTTATGCTAACCCTCAATATACAGCATAAAGTCTATATCCCACAAGACCTCTGGCCTCAAAAAGTGGCAGTCTCCACAAGTGGAATACCATAAACATGGTCCAAAGGGATTCCATGTGAAATGCATTGCATTTACACATATAAAAAAACTGTACTCAGTGGCCACAAGTGGAAGCAGAAAGTAAACAGTGAACTGTCCAATATGAACTCTCCAGAGGTGACTCAACTAGCAGGTCAACTGTTATCCCAGCAGAGTTTAACAGCTATCTGACCAGTAGTTACCTGAACATCTGTACTGTGAAAGCACATTTCAGTTTACCTTAATATTCTCTTAATCTAGATTAAAGCTATTACAGATATTTAGCAGTAACTTTCATGCATAATAGCAACCAAAAACTTGGCACATATACTCTAGTGCAGTGTATACTGCAGTGCAGCCTACATGTGCTTCATGATATTTCCCTCTTTTTTTTCCTCAGTTTCACTCCACTGATCTTCATATAATAACTGTTTGCACAATACCATTGTTTTCATCTGCCATTTGGGTACACCCTTATAGATATTATCTTCCGTGTGGACGATAGTATTTTCAGCATATTTGACCATGACTTAATACTTTCAATATGTATGAACACATCATAAGAGAACTGGTATTTACCTGCCAGGGTTACGGAGATCAAGGCTGTACGAGTCTATTTACTCTTCAGCAGGGCAGAATTAAGCTCTCAAAACAAACTGTCCAAAAATTCTTAGCAAGCAAAAGCAGAACTTGAAGCCTGATCCACCGAAGATCAGAAAGTATCTTCTACAAGTTTTCTACATATAATAGGTAGGAATATCAACTTAACCTGCAAGAAGTTCCATTATTAACTCTCCAGTATCTGTCCAAGTAGTTCAAGAAATCAGTGTGTGGGAAGCTTTAATGTGCAGCTATGCACATTAGAAGTGTAGAGAGCTATCAATGCTATCAATAAAATCTTCCTATACAGAGATTTCTTTTCCAGCATGAAATAAAGATCACAGGATAAAGGTTAGAGTTTGTGGGTAAAAATGAAGAGGCAAGCTATATGGGGGACACTCTTGTGGCTATTACAGGCCACTTGACTGGGATGAAGAAGCTGATGAGGCCTTCTACAGGCAGCTTGAAGTAGCCTCAGTCACAGGCCCTGGTTGTTATGGGGTACTTCAATTACCCTGACATTTACTGGGAAGGCTATACTGACAGGCACACACAGTCCAGCTGGTTCCCTCAGTGCACGGAAAATAACTTCTTGATGCAGGTAGTGGAGGAACCAACAAGAAGAGGAGTACTGCTGGACCTCATACTGATAAACAAGGACGGTCTAGTTGAGGATGTGAAGGCAGGGGGAAGCCTTGGCAGTAGTGAGCATGAGATGGTGGAGTTCAGAATGATGCGCAGTATGCACAGAGCATTAAGCAGCATCTCAACCCTGGACTAGGGCTAACTTTGACCTCTTCAAGGAACTGCCTAGCAAAATCTCATGGGATGGGGCACTACATGGAAGGGGGCCCAAGAGAGCTGGTCAGTATTAATTCAAGCACGTTTTCCTCCAACCTCAAGACTGGAACATCCTCAAGTATAAGAAGTCAAGAGAACTAGGAGACCTGAATGGTTGAGCAGGGAGTTGCTGAATAAGCTCAGGTGGAAGAAAGAAGTTTACAAAACCTGGAAGAAACATCAGACTGCTTGGGAAGAATACAAGAATGTCTTCAGACTATGCAGGGAAGCAATAAGGAAAGCTAAGGCCTCCTTAGAATTAAAACTGGTGAGGGATGTCAAGGACAATAAGAAAGGTTTCCTTAAGTACACTGGAGGAAACAAAGTTCAAAGGGAATGTGGGCTGAATGAAGCTGGTGTCCTAGTGATGGAGGTTATAGAGAAGACAGAGATACTGAATGCCTTCTTTGCCTCTGTCTTCACTGTTGACACTCAGGAGTCCCACACCACCGAAGTCACAGAGGAAGTCCAGCAAAACATAGACTTTGGCTCAGTTGAAGAGGATTGGGTTAGGGATCAATTAAGTAAACATCAACAAACCAATGGGCCCTACCAAAACGCACCCACAGGTGCTGAGGGAGCTGGCAGAAGTCATTGCTAGACCACTCTCCATCATCTTTGAAAAATCCTGGAGGACAAGAGAAGTACCCGAGGACTGGAGGAAAGCCAATGTCATCCCAATCTTGAAAAAAGGAAAGAACAAGGACCCAGGTAACTACAGGCCAGTCAGCCTCACCTCCATCCCAGGAAAGATTCTATGATTCTATGAAAGGCGATGGAACGGCTTATTCTTGGTGCCATCCCAAAGCATGTTGAAGAAAAGAGAAAAAGAGGGTCATCTGGAGTAGTAAGCATAGAACCCTCACCAAAGAAAAGCCATGCTTAACCAGCTGACTTTTATGATGGCATAACTAGATGGATAGACAAAGCGAGGGCAGTTGACGTGGTCCATCTTGATCTCGGCAAAGCTTTTGACACCATCTCCTGTGGCACCTTCAAAGCCAACCATGAGAAGTGTGGATTGGATGACCAGGTAGTGAGATGGATTGGGAACTAGCTGAAGGACAGAGCCCAGAGAGTTGTGGTCAGTGTGGCTGAGTCCAGCTGGAGGCCTGTGACTAGTGGTGTCCCCCAGGGACCAGTTCTGGGTCCAGTCCTGTTCAATATATTCATAGATGACCTAGATGAAGCGTCAGAGTGCATCATTAGCAAGTTCACTAATGACACAAAACCAGGTGAATTGGCTGACACACCAGAAGGCTGTGCTGCCATGACCTAGATAGGTTGGAAAGCTGAGCAAAGAGAAACATAATGAGGTTCAACAAGAGCAAGTGTAGAGTAGTCCACCTGGGAAAGTACAACCCATGCACCAGTACAAGTTAGGGTTGATCTGCGGGAAAGACTGGGAAGTCATGATGGACAACAGGCTCACCATGATCCAGCAATGTGCCCTTGCAGCCAAGAAGGCCAATGCCATCCTCGGATGCATTAAGAAGAGCATGTCCAGAAGGACGAGGGAGGTTCTCCTCCCCCTTTACTGTAGCCCTAGTGAGGTCTCACCTGGAGTACTGTGTGCAGTTCTGGGCTCCACAGTTCAAGTGAGACAGGGAACTACTGGAAAGAGTCCAGCACAGGGCCACTAGGATGATTAAGGGACTGGAACATCTACCGTATGAGGAAAGACTGGGTCTGTTTAGCTTAGATAAATGGAGGCTGAGGGGGGATATCATCAGTGCTTATAAATATCCAAAAGGCAGGTGTCAGTGGTGTTTAGTGACAGAACGAGGGGCAATGGTAACAAACCGGCACACAAGAAGTTTAACCTGAGTATGAGAAATTAACAGGGTACTGGAACAAGCAGCCCAGGGAGGTTGTGGAGTACCCATCCCTGGAGACATTAAAAACCTGCCTGGATGTGTTCCTGTGTAATCTGCTCTAGGGATCCTGCTCTAGCACGGGGTAGGACTTGCGGTTCTCCAGAGGTCCCTTCCAAACCCTACCATTCTCTGATTCTATGATAGAATTGATAAGAAGTTTAGAAGTGTCTTAACTGTTAACAATATAAGTGAGACACATCTACATGGAGGAATTTTTAATACAGCAAGGTCATGATTTTAGGAGCCTGGGAGAGGCTTGACAATCCTTGCTGTTAACAGCAAAGTATGAAACTAACAATTGATTTTGTTTGCAACAAGATTACCTTGGGAGAATGAGAAAGCGTATCTCGGCTGGGCGCCAGAGGACAGATGTGAAGATGGATGTGAAAACTGCAGAATGTAACAAAATAGTGCTTGTAATGCATGTAGTCACAACCAATAGCAAAATGAAGCCTGCTGCATGAACTGTTATGCTTAGCCAATTAAATGAGGTGTCTGTCCATATGCAGAGCTGCGTGGACAGCAACTTACAGTATATAAGTAGCAGACAGACTAGCAATAAAGGAGATTGATATGAAAGATCATATTGGTTGTCATGTCATTACTCAGCCCTTCTGTTGGACTCATCGCAACACATCTATTTTCTTGCTGACTTCCAAAATGGTCAGAGGTCTACTTTAAAAAGTACAATTACTAGACATTAACAAGACAGTTCAAGTCCTACACAGAATTTGCAGCTATGTGGCACAGATGGCCTCCCAGAAGTTAAGACATTGAACTGGATATTTCTGCCATCTAAGACAGAAAGATCTATAAAGGTTCTCAGAGGTTTTACATTGTGCCTCAGTGTCATCAACACACAAAGCATCAGCAAAATGCAACTGCCAAATAATTAAGGGTGACAATTTTGACATTGATATTACGAAGTACAAGTTTGATAACTACACTTCATCACTTGGGTCATATCTGAATCACTTTATACATTCAAAATTGTCTAAAACTATTATTTCATAATATTTCAAGAGGGTAAGAGCTGTTACATGAAAACTGGCAAAAAAACCCCAAATACCTAAGTTTTTGGTAAATGCAATCTGATAGAGAAGCTTGCTTCACACCATACGTATTAAAACTAAGATCCAGGGGAACTGTCTCATTTCAGCAAACTCTGTGTTACTAAGAACATTGTAAAACACAGACCACTATCAAATTATATAACTCTAATACGAACTGTTGTAGTCCATGTTCAAGGTAATAATGTAACTAACATTTAGATGTCACTTAGATGCCACACTTCACAGCAAAAAAAAAAATCTGCTCAAAGAGTACACAAGCTAAACACAACGCTAAGAAGCACCATATAACACAGTGCGTCCTGAAAACAATGTAAAATATTTGACCCTTACCCAAAAATTACATTTAAGAAAAGTACACAACTCAGAACTCAAACTTTGGAAATATCAAAGTTAAATTCAACATCTTTGCATATAGACACTCCTTTATAAGTTTAAAAAGGCTATTAGATTTTTGTTAAAATACTTTTATTCTACAGGGCATTTTATGTACATGGATAGTAACTGTTTTAGCGGAGAAATAAGCCTTTATGAGCATAGAACTATTAATACAGCGTATAAATACATTCAAGTGCTTCTATTGAGGGTAACAGGTTAAGTAGTCAACTGTCAGCACCTATCTTGTAGGACTCTACCCAAATTTATTCCATAGCAGTTACCCTTCCAGATTGGCTAGGTCTCTTCACATGTCAAAACCACTTGCTACTCTACTATAGCCTCTAAAGCTATCTGCCTCTCCAGAATAATGAATTAAAGCATACCAAGAAGCCTTTTAACTCTAAACTGTGTTTAAAAACCTTACTTTCCAAGCACTGCCTTACACTGTTTCTACATTATCCTTCTCCCTGACTTCAGTGTCCAGTCTTCCTTGCATTTACATGTCATTTTACCATTACTTCATAGAGAAATTCCTCCGTTCATTTGACAATGACCTGTTCAATCAGCTGCCTGACTTTCTTTATTTAATTCCTCATACCAATACTCTTTTAGGATCACTGCAGCATTTTTTCCTTTCTTAGCCTGCTTGAAAACTAGCTGCAGTACATGCTTCTCTGCGGTTTCTTGTTTCTCACTAAGGGCTACTTGTCACAAATAGCTTTCAGCCTACCCCTCTGAAAACCTCTGCATTTCAGAAAATAGAGCCATTAAAGAAAAAAAGAAGCATAAAACAGAACATAGAATACCAACAGAAAAATTCTAACTGCTCATTTTCAGCAGCACAACTAATGACACACTACTGAATTATGGCTGCAATTCCATTCTGCCAACAGAACTCTTTATTTCCAGCAAACATACATGGGCACTTAGAAAGTGCTGCTGCCAAACCCCAGTGAGCCTCTGCTAAGCCTGCATGAAGAGTAACTGTTTAGTGCTTATTTTTCAGAGTTGGAAGTATTTCATTAGCAGTTCACTAGATTTCTTTAGTAAAAAACATACTATATCTATAACAAAGCTACATATTACTCTTTATACTCTTCAGTTTCACCTCTCTGATCTAAAGGTTAAAGTATGGATCAAGAAAGTTAGCATCTTTTCAAAGAAAAATAACAAACTGTTTTTCCTAGTTACATCATCATTAAGACAATTAAGCAATTCTGACTGAAGTTTTATTAGAAGTTCATTCCCAACACCTTAAAGCATAGATCTGGAATGAGAAGTCTTCATGGCTGATCTCTAGCAGTCAAAAGCAACTCATGGAATGAGTTAGGTTGGAAAAGACCTTTATGATCATCAAGTCCAACTGCTAACCCAGCACTGCCAAGCCCATCATTAAACCAGGTTTTAAAATACCTCCAGGGATGGTGACTCAACCACTTTGATGGGCAGCCTGTTCCAGTGCCTGACAACTCTTTTAATGAAGAAACTTCCTAATATCTAATCTAAACATCCCCTGGTACAGTTTGTGGCCACTTTCTCTTATCATTTATTACTTAGGAGAAAAGACCCACTCACACCTCACTACACCTTTCAGGTAACTGAAGAGAGCAATAAGACCTCCTCTCAGTCTCCTTTTCTCCAGACTAAACAACCCCCGCTCCCTCAGCTGCTTCTGGTAAGACTTGTGCTCTAGACCCCTCACTAGCTTTGCTGCCCTTCTCTGGACGCACTCCAGTACCTCAATGTCCTTGTACTGAGAGACACAAAACTGAACACATTATGCAAGGTGTGGTCTCACCAGTGTTGGCAACCACTTTGCTAGTTCTACTGGCCACATTACCTGTGATAAAACCCAGGATGCCACTGGCCTTCTTAGACATATTTGCAAACAAGCCCTTCCAAATTTGAACACAAAGTAACTTTTTCTGGTTTGAGGGGGCACAGACTAGTTACATGGTATTAATAAAAAGACCTAGAGAGAGGGTATTTTTGCAAGGACTTGGGGGCAGAACTGAGAGAGGGCTAAGTACTTCCTCCCATTTCTGCCATACCCTATAAAAGCCAGAAGGTCCATGTCCTGGTTTGAGACAGGATTAGGCCAATTTTCTTTTTACTGATTTTTTTTCCTTCAATGAACTCTCTTCTAAGCAGAATACTTGCTGAAATTAATAACAAGTTTTCCAGCCAGTGGACTGATAATGCCTGAATGTTTATACTTACTGCTGAGAAACCAAGGCCACTTTGCTCCACTTTTTGAATCTGTTGCTTTGGACACTAAAGGAGCAGAAAAGTTGTATCTACAACTCTCCTGTAGGGAGGAGGGGACTAAACAGATGGCAAAACTGGCCAACGAAATTATTCGATCCCATATATATGTGACGCTAAGTATAAATTCAGGGATCACAGAAGTTAATTTCCCTTTTCCCTCTCTTCCATCCACAGACAGCATCCAGGGAGGACTGTCCATCCATCTCCTTTGATCACTAGGTTTGTTCATTCCTGACCCTCTCTCCTTAGGTGCTGTCTGCTCTGCCTCTATCTCCAGAAATAGCCTAGGACTTTCTGGAACTGCTCAGAGCTCAGGAGAGTGCTGTGGAAGTTGCTGGGAGTGGGGAGAGGTGATAGGGGTTTTAAACATTCCTGCACATATTTGGAACTATCTGCATGTACCTTCTTTTATCTCTAATATTTCACTAAAGCTGTCTAGTTTAGTCTTCAATCCAGAAAGCCTGTCTCCTTACTCTCTCTCCTTTCCCTTTTTTTTTTTGGGAAGGGGAGGGGACAGAGAGCATTGTTTTAATTTGTTGAAGAGAGCACTGTTTTAACTTGTTTAATTGCCAATCCTGAGTTAAACTGTGACAGGTGAAAAGTCTACCCTTTCCCCTTCCCTTTAGCTCATCTGACAGACATTCTTGAAGAGAGGCTCCTGGTCTTTGGTCTTCATCTCATCCTATGGTCTGCAAGATCACAACTCCACTGGTTGCTGGGAAGAGTCCTGGCCCCTTTTGGACACTTGTATCAGTGACTACTGAAATTGGGTTTTGTATATATTTGTATATTTTTTGTTTATCCTATGATATAACTCCTTCCCTGGTCTAGTTTTAATGTTCAAACTTGAAGTCTCTCTTCCTTATTGACCTTTTGTCTTCCCCTGGGAGAGTGGGGCAAGTAATAGACAGCAGTTCTGTTCTGTGTTTTGGTTTGCCCTGAAAATAAAACATGGCAAGCTTCCAGCATAAATAGAATCATGGTCAGTCTCACAGCACCACAGTCCCCCAACACCACAAAACTCTGATAGGCCTTCTTTAGAAGCATTTCTCAACCATGTTATCATCCCACCAGTCCAAAATGCAATATAAGGAAGTAATTTTTAATCCCTGCACCAATGCATTTTGAACAGCTCCTACACACTCCTCTTTCCATCATTTTATTAGAAGGTGGATGTTTCTCCACAAATTTTTACAATCAAGGGTCCCTCTCCACCTTTCACCCAATTATCTCTCATTTACAATTAATTAGGGTATCCAAATTACTAAAAAGCCTACA
>NW_009952978.1:481396-484165 GCF_000747805.2 Chaetura pelagica | reverse complement strand
AGTACCTTCATGAAAATCTAAAGGTGAGCAGGCTTTTAACATACTGGCAGCTGTTAGTTCACACTCATTGCAGTGAGGTACTGAATCTTTGTTAATGAAGTGTGTCGGTTCAAAAACATTAATTGGAATTTTACAGGTTCAGTTGTAAATAATTTTAAGTATTCAACAGTGTCAGCCAGCCAACAGAAAACTGCAGGGCATACATAAACAATGAGATGGTAATTTATTTTTTACCTTTAAAAGAAAACATGTTTTTAAAATATTATTTAGAACAATAGTTAAGCTGTCCAGATTAACTTCTCATTTGAAGAATATTCTTACTTGAAACTTCAAATGGAAGCAATATTTTGCATTACAATACATAAAACTCAAAAGCTCATACCTTTAACTTTACATTACTAGCCACAACTTAAAGAAAAAAAAAAAAAAGGAGGCAGCAGAGGATTTGGAAGTGGTTTTCAAATTTTTTTCCAGTTTAAAATAAGTAATTTAAATAAAATCCACAAATCAACAAAAGAATTAGTTAATGTTAAGAAGCAAAGACTTGCCAAGCACTTTACTAGCCCTAACTTCATCAGCCCTTCTCTCTCGATGAGTTGAATATGCCATTGGAAATAATTCACTTTGTTCACTATTCAACAGCAAACACTTAGGAAGACAGTTAATGGAAAAAAACACTGGTCAGAATAAATTTCAAGCATGTGTATCCATGCATACACACAACTGCATGCAGCTAGAGAAAGAACTACACTGGTTAATTCAAGTGACCTCTTTACCTCATGGCTTTAAAAGGTGGCACAGCTCTAAACCTAGAAAGAAGTTTATCTACTATAGCCAAACACAAAATACAACTATTATATACAACAAATAAGCACTCCTAATTTATTATTGAAGTCAGCAAAATAATTAAGGCTAGCTGTAGACATACAGGAAATCCACTACTGTGCCTTGTACACACAAAGGATGTCATTTCCATTTTACAGGAGGCAATCACACAGCACTGTTCTTTTTCTGAGTTTCAGAGCAGGAATAGCTCTCATCTATAGTTTTGTTATTTCCAGTAGTACATTTTATCACAACTAAGACATGACTTTTTCTACTTTACACGGCATGCAACCTGTGACAACAAAAACTACTAGTATTAGAAATGCTTTAAGTATTGTCAATATCCTTTTAGAGGCCAGATACTCCAGCTGTGAGCAAGGCCACTTTTTTCAACAGAGGATTCCCCTCTCATGCTGTTTTTAATAGTATGTAAGTAATGCAAAATCCATCTCAAGCTTGTCTACAAATATAGCTGTATCTACAAGGCCTTCAAAAGCATAACTATTCCTCATGGCAGCTAGTTTCACTAACAATGCATTGCCAAACTTTTTTTTTTTTTCTTTAATGGAAAAGAATTGTAATGCGGTTTTAGGCACGTGAGTTGCACCTCCTTAGAAAATACATCATACAGAAGGCTGAGTCTTGCTACTCCTCTAAAACAAAAGGTAACCTTCTAGGTATGTCAATGCTGAAAGGTTCTTGACACCACCTGTTAACTACCAGCTTATGCAACAGTATATTTTAAAACTCTTTATTTATATTACATTTAACACCTGTTCACCTGTGAAGCTGGCTGGAATTAAGCTCCTACTAATCCAGTATAATATTTAAACAGGAAAAGATAAGGGTGTGATTTAACATGATCTTGTTTCTGTCAACAGTATTACAAAGGGTTACTTTTCTGCACTGGTAGAGTTAGAGACTGAGAATATCTCTAAAAGTAAGATTTGTTTGGAAAGAAACCTCTCAGCTTTCTTTTTCCTTAATTCCCCAGGACACTGGCAATTAAATTGCAACTGCATTGATGAATTGTTGAATTTTATTTTTTCTGTTACAAATCTTAATTCTACCAATATGCAGGTAGTCCAGTTGCCTAACAGAGTATGATAATCCTGGCCCTCAAAAAAGATGAATTTATCATACTGTAAAACTCCCTTCATGTAGTTTTAAAAAAAACAACCAACATTCAAGGAATCACAGAACCATAGGATGTTAGGCATTGGAAGGGACGTCCAGAGATTGAGTACAACACTCCTGCTGCTGCAGGACCATCTAGGGCAGGCCACACAGGAATGCATGCAGGCAGGTTTTGAAAGTTTCCGAAGGAGACACCGCAGCCTCTCTGGGCAGCCTGTTCCAGAGCTCTGTCAGCCTCACAGTGAAGATTTTCTCAGGTTTAGATGGAACTTCAATGCTCCAGCTTGTGCCCATATTTCTATATTCTAATTTAAACTCATTGCTCCTTGCCCTATTTCTGGGCACCACAGAAAAGATACTTTCCCCTTCTTCTTGACTCCCACCCCTCAGGTATTTATAGACATCAATAAGATCCTCTCTTAGCCTTCTCTTCTCAAGATAGAACAGCCGCAGTTCTCTTAGCCTTTCTTCACAGGAAAGATGTTTGAGTCCTTTAATCATCCTCATAGCTCTTCATTGGACTCCCTCCAGTAGCTCCCTGTCTCTCTTGAAATGGGGAGCCCAAAACTGGAAACAGCATTCCAGGTAGGGTCTCACCAGGGCAGAGTAAAGGGGGAGGAGAACCTCCCTAGACCTGCTGGACACATTCTCCTTAATGCACCCCAGGATACCGCTGGCCCTCTTGGCCACAAGGGCACACTGCTGTCCCACAGATAACTTACTGTCCAGTAGGACTCCAAAGTCTTTCTCCATGGGGCTGCTTTCCAGCAGGACAACCCCTAATCTCTGCTGGTGCCCAGTGTTACT
>NW_009952978.1:461893-481305 GCF_000747805.2 Chaetura pelagica | reverse complement strand
CTTTCCCAGATGCAGGACTTCCTCTTACTGAATTTCACGAGGTTCATCTTCTCCCAGATCTCTAGCCTGTCTAGATCTCACTGCATAGCAGCGCAGACTTTGGTGTGTCAGCCACCCCTCCCAGTTCCATAACATCAGCAAACTTGCTGAGGTCAAAATCTATCCCATCATCCAGGTTGTTGATGAAGATACTGAACAAAAATGGACCTATTATTGATCCCTGGGGAACAATACTGGCCACAGGCCTCCAACCTAGCTCTGTGCCGCTGATCACAACTCTCTGAACCCTGTTGTTGAGCCAGTTTTCAATCCAGCTCACAGTCCAATCATCTATCCCACATTTATTGAGTTTTCTTATGAGGATGTTATGGGAGACAATACCAAAAGTCATACTGAAGACAAGGTATATGACATCTACTCCCTTCACCTACCCATCTGGTCATGCCTTCGTAGAAGGTTATCAGGTTACTCAAACATTTTTTCTCTTAAGTAACTCCATGCTGGCTACTCCTGATAACCTTCTTTTCTTCCATGTGGTTAGGGATGACTTCCAGAATGAGCTGTTCACCTTTCATGGGATGGAGGTGAAGCTGACTGGTCTGTAGGTGAATGGGTCTTCTTGCCTTTCTTCAAGACTAGAATGACACAGGCTTTCTTGCAGGTCTCAGGCACCTCTCCTGCTCTCCACCATTTTCCAAAAATGATGGAAGAGCTGCTCATCAACATCAGCCAGCTCTCTCAGCACACATAGATGCACCCCACTGGGGCCCACGGATTTGTGCATTTTCAGCTCATCTAAGTGATCTCTAGCCCAATCCACACTGACCACTGGAAAGTCTTCCTTCTTCTAGCTTTTTTGTAGAACAGTGGAAGAACATTTTTTCTCTCAAGGTTAGAAAACATTATCCATACAGCATCACACCATTAAAAAAAATTGTCATGCAAAAAAACCTCAAACCAAACAAAACCCTGCTACTAAACTGAACTCAAAGTTTTACCACTACTTTTTTTCACTATCTTAAAAAAATTTTACCAAGTCATACAAAATCCAAGCAACAGTTCTCCTAAAAAATACCTACAGGATAAATCCATGGCTTTTCCAACTATTCCTGTATACTGAAGGTTTCAAAGACAAAAAATAACTGCTTTCCCCATCTGTGTAACATGCAAAATGAAACACCATCTTGGAGAAGTATGCCTTAAGTAATTCCTCAAAATTGAAATCTATTTAAAGTTGTCTCCTTGAGGGTAGAATCTTATTATGTGTTAGGTTGGAAAGGGCTTTTAAAGGTTACCTAGTCCACCCTCCCTGCAGTGCACAGGGACCTTTTAAACTAGATTAGGTTGCTCAGAGCCTTGTCCAGCCTGACCTTAAATGCCTCCAGAGATGGGGCCTCCAGAACCTCTCTGGGCAACCTCTTCCAGTGTTTCACCACCCACATAGCAAAGCGCTTCTTCCTAATGTCTAATCTAAATCTACCCTCTTGTATTTTAAGATCACTGCTCTCTGTCCTATCAGTACACACCCTTGTAAAAAGTCCCTCCCCAGCCTTCCTGTAGGCTTCCATGTACTGGCAGAACGCTGTAAGGTCTACATGGAGCTTTCTCTCCAGGCAGAATAACTCCAACTTTCTGATCCTTTTTGGTCCTCTGATCCTTTTTTGGCCCTCTGGACTCACTCCAACAGTTCCATGTCATTCTTTTGTTGAAGGCTCCAAAACTGGACACAGTGCTTCAGGTGGGGTCTCACCAGAGCTAAGCAGAGGGGCAGAATCACCTCCTTTGACCTGATGGCCACACTTGCTTAGATGCAGCCCAAGATGCAATTGGCCCTCTGGGCTATAAGTGCACATCGTTTGCTCATACCCAACTTTTCGTCCACCAGTACCCCCAAGTCTCTTTCTACAAGTCTGTTCTCTATCAATTCATCCCCCAGTCCCTATTGATAGCAATGATTGAACCACAGGTGGTTCACACGGGCCCACTTCTCCAGCTTATCTAGACCTCCTTGGGTAACATTGCATTCCTCTGGTATGTCAACTGCACCACCCAGCCTGGTGTCATCTGCAAAGTTGCTGAGGGTGCCCTCGATCCCACTGTCTATGTAATTGATGAAAATATTAAGCAGCACTGGTTCCATGATGGATCCTGGGGGAAACACTTGTCACCTGTCTCCATCTGGACATGAAGTTACTGACCACCACCCTCTGGAGGTGACAACCCAGTCAATTCCTTATCCATTGAACAGTCTACTCATCGAACCTGTATCTTTCCAACCTAGAGAGAAAGATGTTGTGGGGAACACTCAAGTCTTGCAGAAGTGCTTAGAGATTACATCCACTGCGCTTCCCTTGTCCTCAGATTTAGTGACTCCAGTGTAGAAAGCGAATAGGTTGGTCAGGCAGAACTTGCTCTTAGTAAAGCCATTCCGGCTATCATGAATCACCTCCCTGTCCTCCATGTGCCTTATCAGAGTTTCTAGAAGAATCTGTTCCATGATCTTCCCATGCACAGAGGTGAGACTGTTTTGCCCTCATCAAGCCTTTAACAGAAGTGATTGAAAGGACAACTCTCAATCCTCAGACAGGCAGCAATGAAATGTGGCTTACTAGTTCTAATGGCCCAAACAATCTAAGAGGTGAGACAATTCACTATCAGCTTTAAAAAACTGTTTCCTAAAGAGATGTAGAAGTTTGGCAGTTACTTGAAGATAATGTAAGCTCAACAGAAAGAATGAAGTCCCTATAAATATCTTGGATATATTTGAACAATTCCAGCCAATCAGTGACTGATACTGCTCTTCAGAGAAGAACTCTGAACTTACAGGAGAATCATCCTCTGACATAGTATAAATAATCAGAAATATTGTGCTTCAGTAAAACCAGTGAACATTTAATTGTCCATGTTCTAGCACATCTCCACAACAACCTTTCAACTTGCAGCCTTATTTATGCATCAGAGATAGAAGTCACTGAAGTGAAAACAATGCAAAAACCACTATATATTTTATGTTGGGTATAACCAGCAAGTTAATACAGCTCTCTAAACTTTAGGAACTTGTATAGCATGTAGGTGCTGTCTCCCCTGCAGGTACATGATACACTGAGTGATCTTTGCAACAGCACTGGAAATGTAAATATACCATTCCTCATCCTCTGCTACCAAATAAGCTAACCAGAGACCAGCTAGTTATTCCATTTGTGGAATCAAAAAGATGGGACAAAAAAAGACAAAATCAATGACTGATGGCTTTCATCACCAGAAAGGTGCACTTTGTCATGCTTTACCTATTTTTCATCCTTGTCTTTTCATATAAAAGGTAGTGGGAAGCTGCAGTAGTGGATACATAATTCAGACCAGCACTGTTGTGTAGGAATTAGCTCAATTCTACCCAGAGGTTTCTTAAGTTCTAGATCTCCCCTTGATAAACAGACAGGTGTGCCTGCAGGAGAAGATAACTCTGGCTGGCCCAGCTCAACAGTTCACAGATCAAGAGTCCTCCCATTTCAGTCTTTGAATCAACTTGAGACAATCTGGGAACCTCTGATCAAAGCCTTCTTAGTTGTTTAATTATGTGCTGCTCTGTTATGTTCCTTGAGTTTTTCAGAGAAAGAAACAAGACCAGGAAAGGTCTATAACCCACTCCTAAAGGAATAATACATCAGTGATTATGGAATTAGCACCCAAAGAGCACTAATCTTTAAATGCAAAGCCTCAAGTTATATTGATGTCAGTTATTAATTGAAATAAGTAAAATTTAGGGGGAAAAAAAAAAATAAATCACATCTGGGGAAAAAAAAAAATCACATAAAAGAGAACATAAGAGACACACAGAACCAAAACAGGGTGTAGGTAACAGTGAAACAGTAAGAATTACATAAAACCAGATTCCAATCTGAGGAAAACACTCTCCAAGTTGTCAACAGCCCAGCCTTGAAACAGGCCTGCATGACACCTACAAGGCAGATGAAAGGAATGGAAAGCAGCACCCCCCACAGCTCATCTTGGTTACAGCCTGGAACACTTGGAAAAAAACATACTGAGCAACTGAAATAATCATATTAATATATTAATGAGCCATTAGCATACCAAAATTCACACCCATAGGCTATAGGGACCCCTACTAACAACAAGCCCCTTACTCTTTGAGCAGGCATAGTGAAATTCCTGAGCATTACCGCTTTAAATGGAAGTGAGGGATTAGCTGACCAGTTGTATGTGCCAGTGATAGAATCATGTTAGAGACAGAAGTTCTTTCTCATGTTTTTGGGTATAAAAGTAGCACTGTTTCAGGAAACTGACCTTGTTTTGTGGAATACCCCTGCTCCCTAGCTTGTGCAGAACCGGATATTAAAGCAAGTATCTTCACTCTGTGAGTGAATTGACTTCTTGCACACCAGGTAATAGACCCTGCTTTCAGGACAACAATATCAAGTGATTATAAATAAGTGATAGTGGTAACACTACACATTCCCTAAACCAGACAAGCTATCAGTACATCAGCTGAGTGGTACTACTAACTATAGGCACAGGGTTTTGCCTGAAAGGGCAAAGAGGTAGTCATCATCAAGACAGGCAAGAAAAAGCACTGACAAAACCAAAGTGACCAAATATCTAAAGAAAAATTGAATTCCTGAGGTAAGAGGTGTTGTGAGTGACAAATGACATATGCATGTCATAACAAGAAACCATTAGGAAGAAAAAAAAGCTCTTTTCAATTACAGTTTTTAAGTTTAATCTAACACTAAATACAATTAGCTTTCTGAAATTTCCTGCAGGTTTAAGGGGGAAGGGACAACTGTATGCCAGCCACTTTAAACATACATTAGTAAACAACCTGGTAAACAAAAGGAAGCCAAGTACTCCAAAGACATATTCCAGAAAGCCTTGCAGGTTCAGTTTGATTAGGGCTTATCAACAGTAAAGCTAGGTATTTGGCATTTGTTAAAAAAATCCCTACTTTAAATACAATAATTTCTTATTTGATCTGCTTCCCACTTTTGCAGCCACGACTAGATTCAGTAATAATTGGCTAAGGGTCTCAGCAATATTCTGCCATATTCTTGTACTTCTAAAAGTTTATTTTTCCTTTTAGAAAAAAAAAAAATAGATACCAAACATTGAACACTAGAATAAAAATATAATGGATCTGATATTTGGTATTAAAAACAAACACTCCGTGTGAAGGTTTAATGCTGGGCCAGCAATTAAATGAATGACAGATGCTCTCTTATTAACCCCTCTCCCTTCACCTACAGGGAATGGAGAGAGAATATGGGAGACAGACTACGGGAGAGAGACTTGGAAACATGTAAACTAAACTATTCAGCTTTAATGAAACAATAACAAAAAAGAAAATAATGAAATATGAACAACTGATACCAGTAAGGTTAAACTGGGTTTCGAGCTATTTTTCTGCAGCCTTAATCCTGCAAGTGAAACATTTGTAAGGTCAGGGTGAAACTTTGTATCCCAATGGCCAGGACGACTTGAGACAGTGAGCAAAAGACACACAAAATGCTTGCAACCGCATTTAGCAGGTGAGCAGAACCGTTCTAAAGTGAACTTTGCCTCAGAACAGGTAGGGGTCACCAACCCAACCAATCACTGACAACAATTCAAGACCCTCAGCATGCGAGTTTTGTTTTGCAACGTTAGCATTATGCAAATGTAGTAGATAGGCAGGGTGTAAGGCCACATAGGCTGGTGATGTAAGTTTCAATGTATAAATACAAGACATTTTGCAGGGAACGGTGCTCTCAATTTCAGAATGTTCCCTGAGTGAAAACCAGTATTGCTCTCATCCCTCCCAGTAATGTCCACATTACCACAGAGGCTGCAGGGCAGGCACTGATAAAGTCCCTGTTTCCCATGCCTTGACTAGGCTCCTGGAGTTAGCAGCAGATGGGACTTGGATTTCAGGAACACATGGATCAGGACTAAAAGCAGAGGGACAGAGAGAGTCCTCCCAGGACAACGACCAGAGATGAAAAGAGCTTGCCTCTTGTGATCCCACAGCTTTACACAAGAGTATGATGTATATGGGATGGAATACTTTGTTTGTTCAATTTTGAGTCACCGGTCTGGTCCACTCCTCCTCACAGGAGGGTGAAAGGTGTGATCCCCTTCCCTGCCTTTTCTTTCTAGAGCACAAGTACTTTAGCAGAACCAACCTGTGACATTGGTTCTGCACACCATTCTCCAGCAGTAACTATCATCAAGGATTACCAGTCCTAGAAGCAGATACTGACTGAAAAACATGCTACTCATTTCAGCAAGTGCAGTCAGTTAGAAGAGACTTAACTAAAAAGCAAAATTACTAGAAGGAAAAATGGTTCTATCCTGGCTCAAAACAGGACAACTGGCTGTTCTACTGAATAGAAATCAAGATAAAGAAGGAGTAAGAGAACTGACTAGTACCAAATGAGCTTGCAACACCTTAATTAAAATACCAAAATGTGCTTCTCAAAATAAAGTTTCAAGAGCCACATTAATTCATGTACAGGTTTTTAAAGAAAATTTATAATATATTCTTTTTCCAACAGCTAAGAACAAGTGAAACATTTATCTATACGCAAATGTTTCCGTCATTCTTTGGCACAGAAAAGCTAATTTTGAAAAAAATAATAATTTGCCCTTTACCACAATATTAGGCACACCTTTAGTACTAGAATGAAGACATGTGCATTGAGAATTTTAGAAGTTGTTTCAGAGCCCTAGTCCATTCTTCCCTTAAGCAAAAAGGATTAAGTGTAACCTCTTGTTTATTGGAAACAGAAGCCACACTTCTAATTCAGTATTTTTCTGTTCTTCTACTATGCAACCATCATAAACAACTACAGGCGTTTAGCCAAACAGCTTTGAAGACAATGGTAAAGTTTATCACTTAGCAATACAAATATATTATTTAATTTATTTTCACCACATTCGTACAATTTCCCCAATTACTTTTACACAACACACTAGGATTCTGAAGCACAATGACTTTTTAAAGCATTTACATAATTCCTCTTACAGGCAATGCAAAACTACTTACTGACTAAAGCCTATGTTTCAACTTATTGATAATTTAATAAATTCACAGCCCTCCACGATTGTACGAAAATTGTACAAGATAATGCTCTATTAACAATTTTAAAAAGAGATCTAGTGTTTCTTCAAAGCCCAGAGAGCCTTCTCTGCATCCCTTGATCCAAAGGCAAATTTTAACTCACTCCTAATAGTTCAAGTCTACTGCAATTACCTTGCATTTAACCACAAGGCACAGACACAAAGGTAACATGTCACAGGTTGATGTAACTGTCTTAAGTTGCACACTTTTGCATCATGGCAAATGTGAAGCAGTTTCACTTCTTATTTATAGGCAGCTATCTTCTTCTGAATAGAAAAAAAACAAGCAAACAAACAAAAAAAACAACAAAAAAACAAACAAACCAAACCAAACATAAGCATAAAAATAACCACTGCCCAGGATACAGCAGCAGCATCTTATTACTGTACAAGCCATATGCCTGCTACCACTCTAAGGTAAATGTAAGTGAACTTCCAGGTGATATAATGCAATTATTTTGTCCTTACTCATGATGTTAAAGATGGAGTTGACCCAAATGTTTTATTGTAACTGTAAGCAAGTTTACTCAGTTTGGTTTGGTACCATTTATAAAAACAAATCTCTGGAAACCAGAGAAGTGAGTGCCTATTTGAAAAAACTGTTTCTCTGTCCTCTGCTTATGTGCCTCCTCACAGAGAACACTTAGGCCATCAGCCTTCGTTTGAAGGCTAGGTTTGAGAAACATTGTTCCAAAGTCAAAAGGATCACCCAAGCATTCCAAAAAAGCAAGCCCAGGGCAAACATAGCTAACCCTGCTGTTAGAAGGTAATGGAGTGGTAAGTTACTGCAACTAATTGTTCAGTTAATCATGGCAAATTGAACTCATTAGGAGGCTGGCTAATCTTTTTAAGTGACAGTTCAAGTGCAAAACAGTCAGTTCTCAACAACCCTAGCTAGTAACACTGCTACACACATTCCCTCAATGTTGGAAGGTGTGAGTTTCATAACATATTTAAAGAAAGGGAAAAAATTGGAAAAAAAGAAAGTTGTCACACCGCTTTCAAGCTTTTTAGCTCACCAATAGCCTGTGGGTCGTAAGTAAAACATTATTCTCAGATGTGTTCTGAGACCTTAGAGTCTAGTACATTGAGAAGATGCCACTGCAACACTAAATTGAAAATAAACATCACTATTTGTCATTAAGCTGAGCAGTAGCAGGTCAACAATTTGGGGAGAGGGCCAGAAGACAACAAAAACAGTGCGGAGGGAAATTAAGACAAGCAGACATATATCAATACTTACAACCTGTGCTACAACTACCTACGAGTTTTAAAAGCAGACAAAATACACGAGGAATTAAAATTCTTATTATGACAAACTATTATTGACAGCATTTATTAGAAAGTCAATATGTAACTGTCACAAATCTCAACTTAATAATCAATAAGGATACTGGAAAGAAGTAGTAATTCAGGACTTAAAAAAAATAATTAAAAAAAACAACAACAAAACAAAAACAAGGACACAAAACACAACAAACAAGTTCCAGAAGCTTCCCACATTAGATCTGTATAAACCAAAACTATTGACAAGCTGTACTCTGAGACCATTGATTCACAGATTTGAGACACGCATGCCTAAACTTCTCACATAGTCAACACCATGGTAACTACAATAATAATAGACAGTGTTTAATGAATAAGAGGTGTTAACTTGGGTCTCTGCTGGACACAAATACTGACTGCCTCTACTCTGATAAAGATGTAGTTCTCTTCCTTAAATCAGCAGTGGGTAGGGGGAGGAATTAAGAGTTATTGGGTAAATTAAGACCTCCTCTAGTCACAAGAAAATGGCAAATAATTTTGTTGGGAATTACTGCAATGAAAGAGTGAACAGTAACATTCTGCAAATTGAGGCATGATCACAAAGATACAAAGGTCCTAAGCCCATACTTAAAAGCATAGAAAAATGTCTCCCTACAGACTTGATTTTTTAAAAGTCTGTCTAAATTGATTAGAGAATTTAAAACAATAGTTATTTTCATCCTATACAGGCAATGATCAGAGAAAAAAGATTATAAGAGCACTGAAGAAAAATGACCTCTTGCCTTTAAATTGCATCTTGAAAAAGCTGATTGAGTCATGAACTGAATGTATTAACTATTCTCTTCACTTTCAACCATTTTAAGCTTAGATTAAAACAGTTCCCATACAGATGCAGTTGATTAACTATTTACACTGGGAAAGTAAATCATTTAAGTGAAAGCATTTCGTGTTAAGAATGGCAGGTCTCTTCCAATGGCTACTAATCAATAATGTGATCTTCATTTTTTCAGATGAGCTGCAGAATATTCACTCACTGTCTACAATGTAAACACAAAACTCAACCTAAATAGATTATCTGCTTTATGTGGAGAGTAGCTGCAACATGTCAAAGTTGTAATGTGCAGTAACAGCACCACATTGAAAACAAAATTCAGCATTTTACTATAAGCTTTAGTTACAGCTAACTACCCTGATTTTTATAGCTTTGGAGGCATAGTGCAAGAACTGTACTACAAACAAAAATTGTTACTTACAGAGTGGTATAGATGTAGAGAAAATATATCAGATAAATACTGCAGTCAACAATGGATTAATCAGAAAGGACAATATCTTATTAAACTGCTGATCATACTTTTTTTTCTATAAAAGATTAAAAACGTAAGCATTGTAACATTACATAGAATTTTACATACAAGTCCTTCAGATTTTTGCTGGAAAACACACACAACACCCTACATTATTAAAAGCAGAGCAGCATGGCAACAGGAAGAAAAGTCAAGCTGTGAAACCAGTGACTCTCCCTAAAAGCAGTGGAGACATGAGAAGAGACCAAGCCTCATACTGCTGCTTTTGAAACACAGAATAAAAATGCAGTCCCCTAGTTCTGAAACTGGTATGGAATCTGCATACTCAAAAAACTTATCAGAAGAACTTCAAGTATTTAACAGGATGAAAAACCTCTTTCAGTTACTTTGAAAAGTTATTTATTGATAAAAAGTACTTTAAGAGAACACCTGCATGTGTTTGAGTATATGACAATTTATTTTTTTTCTCAGAAACAGCTGCCTTTCTGTAGTAACAGCAGAAAGATAAAATCATGCAAAGAATCTAGACTTTAAGAATAAGGACCACCTTGGAATCACTTGTTCACTACCATACCTTGCTTGTCCCACAGTAAACATGCTTTCCTAAGACTTTCATACTAAGTTCTGATCAAAACCCCTGCTTTGAAACTATGCACACAGCACAAATGGAAATGAAATGAGAAATTAAAATAATTAAGATAGGACTTCATAGTAAGAACTTTCAGAAGAAGGTGAAGGTATACTTTTTAGCTTAATAATCTGTTTTCTCTCCAGAAAACTTTAAAACTGATCTGAACTAGATTTACTAGCATAAACATTTAACTGTATGTCCTGAGAATTCAGCTAATAGCACTAATAATTAATAATTATTAATGATAGCTAAAGATTTAACATGTTAATATAGTTGTTACTAATAGTATTACCAATACCAACTAGGTATTGTTAATAACAACACACACACCCTAAAAATACATCCCTTTTTCCTTTTGGAAACACACAATTATTTGCAAAGAGGACTAAATTGTCGTGTATTACTTGAAATAAGCCTGAGTCTACTCAACTGAGGTGCAGAGATGGGGAGAAATGGAAATTCAAAAAGGGAAAAAGTGAGGTAAAGAAAACAAGATCTCAGCAGGATATCCTTCCCTGTAAAAGCAGGTGAGGCATTCTGTAAGTATGTCCTACAGATAAAAAGAGCATGCACAAGGAAAACCAGACCTCTGCCTTTCATGCTGAACCCTGCTTCATATTTAACCTTGCACCACCCTCATGCAAACACCATCTCCTAGAAATGTGTGACAGAAAACTAGGATGTTTACTCACAGCAAAGTCTCAACCCCCACTTCTCTTCCTTCAATTAAATCTATACATATGGAGAAAACAAAAAATGAATCTATAAATTTCATTCTTCAAGCTTCTAGCCTGAAGCTATCTGTACTGAAATGGTTCTTTCACCTATTTCCCCACCAAGAACACAGCAAGATACTGTAATTTAAAAACGTCCTTCTCATCTTGTCCACAAGTATGTGAAATAACACAAATTTGTCTCATCTCTCTCTATACAAACCACAAGCAAACACACAAGTGTAACTGAGGGTAGAGGTGAATCTCTCCCACAACTTGAACACTTAGGAAAGCACATGCACCAGAAGACTGTTTGCCCTCTCTGACTTACTGCTGGCACCTAACAGTAAAGTATGTTTTTATTAACAAAACAGAAGGGAATATGAGGACGACTGATTCATCTGAGGTGCACTCCTGGTGCTTGGGGGCTAAAACACATTTCAATCCTTACTCACTCCTAGAGAAGTCTTGTCCCTACTCCCTCAGCAGTAGAGAGATGACCCTGATGACCATGGCTATGAAAACTCCATCATCAATGTAATGACAAGGAAATGAGTATCCAACAATCAGTGCTTTACAAGTATATCAAACACCTGCTTATTCCTTAACCCTAAATACACTTTACAGTCAGATTTCCGTGAAGCCACATGAAAGGCAGAATTTACTGGGAACTTATTTTTTAATATACTCTTGTCAGAGCATGTTTTTTGATCAAGCATATCTCACAAAACTGCAGTCCCACTCATGACAAAACAATCATTAATAAATTTGTGTGTCATCTTTCACCATTAAGACAAGGATCTTCTGAAGGGGATTAATGAACAAGCAGTCATTATCTTAATTTAATAAAACTTTTTGCAACTGGAAGGTTTTGAGAACTGGTAAATTAATCTCCAACAAACTTGCTCCTATATTTCACCTAGGTGTTCAGATCATTGCCTAAAACACACATGGTTATAAAAATGGATGGGGAAGCAACTGTCCAGAATCTTACCGACACAGTCAATTGTCTTCCAATTGTAACACACGAGTTACACAACCTACATCCTCTAGGTGTTCTTTTTAACATTCCTAGAAAATGGAATAAAGTCTCATCTGCAAACATTTTTACAGTTCTAGTTGAAGACCTGAGATAAGTTACACACATGCAGAAGGACAGACACAACACTTGCCCTGTATACGATATATACTTACCTTCACATGCTAGAAGCCTAAGCATTGTACTGAATTTTAGCAATGATTGTTTTTGTCAGGGCATTTGGAAAAGGCTACCAAGAAAACAGAAATGTCATAAAAAATGTCATCAGGGAACTATTCTAGAACGTGCCTACTCCTATGCTGCTCTGCTCATATCTCTTACATTAAATCCAGAAAGACAGAAATTTCCATCTTTGAAAATTTCAAGAGCAAACACAAGATTATATACTGAACTTCAGGTACCTTTGTTCAGAATACTAGGGAAGAATTTTGTGGAGGTTTCAGCTGGGATAGAGCTAATGTTCTTCTCAGTAGCTAGAATTGCATTGTGGTTGCTAAAGCACTGCAAGTGCTTTAGCACTTGGTATGACAAGAATGTTGATAATATAATGGTTTTAGTTGTTGCTAAGAAATCACAGTCTTTTCAACTTCTCACGTGCTGCTAGTGTGCAGGTGCACAAGAAGCTGGAAGGGAGCACAGCAATGGATCAAAATTGGTCAATGGGACATTTCATATAGTGTAACATCATGCCCAGTATATACATGAGGGTTGGCTATGAAGTTTCTCTCTCCTCTGGAGTGGCAGTTTTGAAATTTCTCTCCTTTGGGATTGCTAGCCAGGGACAAGCTGGGCATTGGTCAGCAGGTGGTGAGCAGCATCCTGTGTACCACTTGTTTATATAGTTTATCTGTAGCATAATTGTTTTTATTTATTTTTTTTCTCCAATTATTAAATTGTTTTTATCTCAACCAATGAGTCTCTTTACCTTCCCAATTCTCTCCCCCATTCCCTGGCAGGTGGTAGAGAATAAGTGAGAAGCTGCATGTTATTTAGCTACATGCTGGGTTAAAATCATGATAAATATAAATACCGTATTAGGAAAATCAGTTTTGTAACAAAATAAACTATTTTACTTTAATAAATACCAGACCAGGAATCTGACCACTAAAAAATCTTCTAATTCTTGCCCACTCAGGGTAAAAGACTATGATCTAGCTAAGCTCATTTTTACATTTAAACTGGATTAATACAAGTTTAGAGGGGAAAAAAAAAGGGTTGTGGTTTGTTTGGGTTTTTTTCCAAAGAAGGTCAAATAAAAGCCTATTTAGGTGAAATTTTACAGATCTCAGCATGATGGCATAGAATCACAAGAACAGCTTATATGCTTTAGAATAAGTAAAAAACATTACTGGGGAAAAAGTCAAGCTTATTACTTTTTCATGTTATATGTTACTGCGAACATAGGGATCTGATCTAAGAAACAGCATCAGTGGTGCATTAAATTGCCAAGCCACATTACACTTTACAACCTAGTTAGCCTAGTAATCTTAAACCAGATAAAATTTACAAACATTCCCTGTAGTCATTAATTTTTTTCCTCTAACAGGGATCTAGGAAAGAAAACAAAGCAATGCCATGGAGAGGAGAAAAAAAAAAAAAAAGCCTCTGATGTACAGATTCAGAAGGAAGTGTCATCTTAATAGACTGCTCCCAGAGTTCAGTTACTTCACCAAGACTGGAATCTCAGGATTCAAGACTACCTCTGAGCCATTAGAAAGATTCTCTGAAAACAAAAGGATGGAAGACTCACCAGGAACCTCAAAGAAAGCAACATTTTATTTAAGGACTTTAATTCTAAAGCACTTCCAAACTTGCAGATAAAAGCAGTCTTAAAAGCAGGCTCCCCAACGCTTTGACACTAAACCAAACAACTCTGGAAGCCAGCATAAAGAATGGTGAGGTTTCCATGCACCACCAATCACTCAAG
The DNA here is from genome assembly GCF_000747805.2 of Chaetura pelagica. Classification (NCBI taxonomy): domain Eukaryota; kingdom Metazoa; phylum Chordata; class Aves; order Apodiformes; family Apodidae; genus Chaetura; species Chaetura pelagica. Next base: position 467,315 of record NW_009952978.1, on the reverse strand, counting down.
AAAAGGCAGCTGTCGTGACTGAACCCACGGCACTTCAGCTAAGGTAGCTGCCACTGGTTGGAAGGGTACTACCAGCTGCAATGCAAAGAAGAGGACCTCCATACAGCTAGTCCGGAAGTGGTAACTTAGAAATTAAGAGATGGACTTCAAAGATGGCTAGAGTTGGTCACTACAACGAAAATGTTCTCCCTGTGCAAGACCATTTTAAGTCAGCAATGTGAGAAAACTGGAAAACTAATGGAAAAAGCAACCACAAAGAAGTAACTAAAATGATACATTTTGTTCAAACAACCATAGAGAACCAAAGGTCTAAAGTTCAGCAGTCATTCTGTAGAACTTTTTACTGTATTATCAAAATCTGTGAAACTGCTCTTGTAGTATATACTCTCACCAGTACTTGTAGGTGCAGACCTCGAATACCATATTGAACATTCAACAATATTAAAAAAAAAACAAACACAAAACCAAACCAACCGAGCATACAAACAAATGAAAAACCTAAAAGCTAATCAGCTCTTAAGGATTTAAACACTTTATAATCTTATCAAAGAACAAAAAAACCTTATTAAATCTTATATATAGATCTTATCAAACATAAAAAACCAAAACGTATTACATTTTATCAAATACAGTATTTTAATATTTTTTTTTATTATGACCTATTTTAAAGTGCTTGAAGTACACTATCAGTAGCTCTTACTCTGTGGGCAGACCCCAAAATAAAAGATAATCAGAAGATACTTCAAGAACATTCCAAACACCTTGCAATAGCATCAAATATTAGAATACAACTAGGTATTAGTTAAGGCTAGTAGTCACCACAGGCGATGACAACAATTTCTATATATTTCAGCATTTTGTGGAACCATTTCAATAACATTTCCAAGTAAACATATCAACCAAGAACTACACAGCATAGATTTATGGCAGTTTCACAACACACATTATACAAAAGAAACAGAAGAAGGTATCCTGTATTTAAAGAACCATTCCCTACAACCTGATAGCCAAATCAATTTACCTCCTGAACTGCCCACACCATCAGCGAATTCACAGTTTACACTAAAACAAATTTTACTACAACCCACATATGATGAAAGTTGTACATTTGAACTGAATTATTTCACTATTGTTTGAAAAGTGTTAGTGACTAGAATCAACAGGTCACAGGAAAATACAAACCAGTTAACTACACTGTTTCAAGGAACTCTACACTTACTTGTGGCCTAGAAATATGGATTGAAACAGTCTGCACATTTATACAAGGAAGGTCATACTCCCTATTCCTTTAATTCATGGGGTATGCTAACATCTAGGTGGTATCTGCGTAATCTTGATATACAGGAAGTACTCGTAAGAAATCCAGTGTGAAGAAACATCAGCATCTGTCTTCTCATTATAAAACCACCCAACTCTGAAGAGTAACGAGAAGAAAAATGAGAAAAACAAAACCAAGAAATTCCCTAACACCTGATGTTAGAAACAAGCTGTCTAACCATACAACAGGAAATAACTTCAGTGAAAAATTGTTTTAAACCTCATGGTTGCATTGGTGTTAAGTCATCTACAAAAGATATTCTCATGCCTTACCATCTGCCCTAACCTTACTACCTTAAGGAATTATGCATTGGTAAAGGTTCAGGCTGCCAAGGCTGGGTTATTTTTCAATGAAGCAATTTTAACCTTGGTGCAATACCCAGATTTGACCACCCTGCTTCTGTCCAGCTGCCTAGAGTGGCTATATACACAATACCAAACCAACATCCACAGAATGATTTTTGAAAATAGGAGATAAAAGTACTCATTGGTCTCCAGTAGGAAAAGAATTAAACCAATGAAACATTAGGATTACCAATATATGTAAGGTTTTTAAGCATCTAGACATGAATTATTTCCTATGTTAGATCTCATTTTATTGAGATATTCCTGGATAAAGGTATACGAAAACCTAACCTAACCGTAACGAGAACAGTAACAATAGAGATAACAATCAAGATTGCAATTAAGGTGACTGATGTCATACAGTCAAGCATCCAAGGTACAAAGAATATCTCTACACTAGTCATCCACAACTACCTCTACCCAAAATTAGCTTTTCTAGAGAAAGGCTGCTTTATCTACATGCTAGTACCTGCAGCCATGATCCAAAAAGCAAACCACAGCCACAGGCCAGCTGCTTTTTCACCAAGAGCACTAGATTTCCTCTTTTGGGAGTCAGACCCCCTCTAAGGTGTGTTCTTGCATGCTTCCACAGCCTGCAGACCAGTGTGCATCCTGTTGCTGCACATCATCCAGTCTAGAGAGGGGGTCAGTCACCACATCATCAAGAAGTCAATTCTGATCTTTCTAATATCTGGAGAAAGAAACAAAAGGAGGCAAGGACAACCAAGTAAAAGCATTACAAGTTTACAGCAACAGGCTTAATGTAAAAGGACTATTTCCTTCAGAAAATAGGATTTCTCTGAAAATCTTTTATTCTGCAAATATTAAGCAAACTATGGATCACATTAAAAAAACACTTTAAAACAGCTATTGCATCAGCTAGATGTTTATAGATCTGAACATGTTGAAGAGTGCAGCTCGGCAATAGATAGCAAGGAAAGATCTAGGGTAAGAAGTTGATGGAAGAATACTACTCAGATGAACATATACAAAAAGCATTGTACAAGATCAGCTAAGAACGGTTGATTGCCTTTAGGACTTTATATTTTAATTGGCAATTGTATAAATATTTAGAACTACAGTGAGTCATTATTTACTTGATTAAAGAGTATTTCTTGCTAAAATAAATTAGCCAATTTATACGTCTTCCAGAAAGCTGATCACTGAGAATGCATTTCTTACAGTGTTATTTTCCTCAGTCTCATTTCCCAATATGAAAAAGTAAGCTGTTCTGGAAAATAAAATCTTACTAGTATTTGGGTTTTATTCTGGATAAATACAGTCCAGCATTACCCAAAATGACAAAACCCCAGAATGTGTTCACTTAATGGGATCAAAGCCAAGAGGTTTGGCAAGTTCTTCAGCTAGATCAGCTCCTTATGAAATATTAAGTCCCACAATACTGAATTTTGACCAAGTCATCAACACATACAAGACACAAAGGAAAATCTTCTAGGTGATGTAGAAAAGAACAAAATTGCAAGCTACAGCTAATATGCTATAAACAAGAAACTTCACCACGGTAAAGAAGTAGAAGTGATTGTTACATAATAAAATTCACTTCAAGCAACTAAATTGTAATGTAAGAAACATTAGTTTATTTTGTAGTGATCCATTATTTAAACAGATCTGTTGTGGATGGCCTATTCTTACTTTGTTTATTTTGCTCTTCAGTATAAGAATTAGCTTATGTCTCCAAAGGTTTCTTCCAAGGGAGGAGATGCCTACCTCAGTATATTTCACACTTTTAGGGAGAGAGCAGTAATTTCAAAATTTGGTAGCAATCATAATGAATGACAAATTAGCTACAACTCATAAACTACTCTCGAGGTTTATCAATATTGCCATGAGGTTGTTAAAATGTAAAAAAAAAAAAAAAAAAAAAAATTTAAAAAAAAAAAGTAATTGCTGCAGGAATCTACCAATATATCAAGTTACAGACTTTTGCTCAAACTTTTCCACCAAGATGTTGTACAGCTGCCTCAGAAGCCATGATGTAGATACACATTCCAAAATGATCTTGTAACTTGGATGACTCCACTCAAGATTTACATGGTTGTAAACTCATTACGAAATTTTTTCTCCCCATCTCTGGTTAATCAGTTCTTGTTAAAAAAGATGGAAAAGGTAGCAGAAAAGAAGCATTCATATACGATACTTAGGAATAAATACCATACTTCAGTGCTAGATCTCAGTAAAAGCTGTACGATTAAGCCATGTTAGTGCTTCTCCACTAGAAGTTTCCAAAGCAAAGTAGACAAAGACAACAGAGAGAGGGCATTTGTAACATCAGGCCAGTGCTCAGATATTAACAGAAGCCATGGCTATCAATGTGTTTATGAAGAAAAAAAAACATGTCTTTTCATACAATGTTTGAACAGTGAAACATTTACTATGAAATACAGCAATATTCCTAGAAAGCAGTATAAAGCATCATGTCTTCATCATGTCATTCTGGATTCACTCTTCAAGTTACAACCTAGACATAAATCTGTTCCAAGCAACATCACTTTAGTTATGCCAAACAAACTACCTTCAAACACTATTTTGGTTTTACAACACAAGCAAACAAAAAATCCAAGCTACATACATCGAAGCCAGAAGGGGGTGCTCTAAAAAACTGAGGTGGGGGGTGTATCGAACTCAGCAGTTGCCTAGTGTTAGGAAGGGTCGAAAGCTTACCATCTTGTTTTAGTTTGGGAGCTCGCTTAAGATAATGATGCAAGGCCTTTTTTACACATCAGGAATCTGAAAAGCAGTAGCTCTCCTTTAACAAAAAGGAAATGCTTCCGTTTGTGCTATTGTCATCACAAGGGCAAATCAATCCGTAACAAAAAGCTAGGAACACAAAGACCTAGAAGTGTTAATTCTGTATCCCATGATTTGAAAGCAGTTTAAGATACTGACAAGGAGATACGGGGAATGCAAAGAAATAAAAAAGCCAATGCTACGGTTCTTGCCTACACAATTCCTATTCTGGCATACTTAGTTCAGGTCTTTTTAATGTGATTGTGCTGAGTTGATACAACTACACCCTGAAATGAAAGAAACAGCCCTGGATCTTTCTGTAAGTGTAATACAGTATTAAATCTCTGCTAGCACTTTAGTGCATCTGCCTCCCCCCACCCAGAAAAAGATAACGTACATTCCAATCAAACCTCTCTCAGCGGGGCTCACCCAGTTCCCCCCTCCTTCCCTCCCTGCCTCAGGCCTTGCCAGGTTCCCAAATCCTTTCTGATTTTTATGTTTCATTTTGTTGTAAACAGCAAAACGAAAGAAGAAAGCTTCCAAAGTGAGGATTCTTACCCTTGAAATCTCGCCATGCGCGCAATAAGGAGGGTGAATTGTTTTTCCTCTTTTTTTTTGGATGGGAGATGAGGGGGGAGGGGGCAAGAAACAAAAGCCTAAACGGAGGAGAGGCTAAGCAGCGGAGGCAGACGGAGAAGGCGGAGACCCTGACGGAGGAGCAGGGCGAACGTCAGCCATGTTGTGTGTGTGTGTGTGCGTCCAGTATTTACAAACCCGCAGCTGCAGCAGCCCCTGGAGTCTGGGAGCGCGGGGAACGAAAGGAGAGAGAAACGCAAGGAGGGAGGAGAGGCAGGCACAGGGGAAGAGGAAAGGGAGGGAGGAGGAGGTGCACGGGAAAGCAGCGGTAGCAGCAGACAAAGGATCCCAGCGCAGCCTGAGCACAACGCGTACACACTCGCGCGCACACGCGCGCGGGGTGCTCACCCCCCGGCAGCTCTGCCCGCGACCCTGC
>NW_009952978.1:450268-460482 GCF_000747805.2 Chaetura pelagica | reverse complement strand
CGCTCACCAGCAGCGGCTCCGCCCCTAGCAGGTCTTGAGGGCCACCGCCATAGGAGGCAGGTAGGACTTTCTTGGTGCTCAGCATTTCCCAGCGGCATTCTGTGATGTCCCCGATCATCTTCCAGTCTTTAAACAAAGTTGAGGTGATCTGGGGAAGTGGTGGTGATTGTGTTTAGACAGAAAAACTAAATAGTGTACAGGTACTGAAAAGCTGGCTACTATTTCACCTACCTACACAAACTGTTTAAAAGTAGCAGAGATAGCAGACATTGAAAGAAAAGCAAAAGTCTGCATTTTGCACGAAATTGTGTTCTCATCTCCAGACAGATGGAGGATTGGGGACCAAGGAGGAGCTCCTTCAGAACTTAAAAGGATTACTTAAAATGTGTCCTTAATGTAATCTATGAAAAGGCAAACAAAAGAGGGTTGGGGAACAGTCACAAAAATCACAGCTGACCGAAAGCACTGTTATTCTCTACACAATCTTGATGAACTGTCCTGAATGCTCCCAACTTTTGGCTTCCAGTGGACTGACTGATAATGCTTGAGAAGGTGGTTGATGGAAAACCTGGGAGTAGTCAAGACTTACTCATCAATCACAAGAACACAGATAAGTCATCGTCAGACCCGTTAGTGTTAAATCCCAGGACATCTAGAAGAAAAGCAGCAACATCCTTAACTGTCATGTTCTCTCAGCCAGAGTCAAATTCCCCTGTGGTACACATTGGAACTCACCATTCCCCTGCATCACCCACCGGGTGTGTCCAGGGCCTTGAACAGAAACAACCCCATGGGTGGGTTTGTCTTTGCCCAGGGTTGAAGAATTCACACAGCTTTTCCTATCATACTTCTTTTATATACAACAGGGAGTTTGTCCCCGTACACCATATGTAAAAGAACTGATTGGGCAGGGCCAGCTTCATTGGTTGGTCTTTTTGGTATTCATTAGCCAGGTGGCTTGTGCTAAATATTTGCTATGTTTTTTCAAGTTTCTTCCACCCATTGCTTTCCAGGGTGGTTTTTAGCAAGCCGTTACAACATACAGCCTTTCTGGAGGCTGGTGCGTGGTAAAGGATATGATAGATCCACTCTATACCATGCTCTTTGCCCCAATGAGCTATTAGGTTGCTTGTCTCACTCAGTCCTCTCTATAGTCCCATGCCTCCATAAAATTTACTTTCCAAGGCCCAGAATAGTATTACAGGCAGTGGCATGAGGCACAGAATATGTTTCCAGCCAGCCAGTGCTTGCTTCTACCATCGTTAAGCATGTAGTGCTTACCCAGGAGAGTTTGTGGGAGTGCAGATATTTATATTTAAGCCGTCATCCCTCAAACCATAAAGGTTTTAACCTTCTGGCCTACTTAATGGCAGCACAGATATTACACTCGTGGATAACCGGAGTGATAATGTCCATGCTTAAATGCACTCCTCAGCTCCAGGCCCATCTGTACATTCCAGCCCTTCCTTGATGACCATAAGCATCACTGGCTCCCCAAGCTCAGAACAATTTGCCTTTGTGTTGCCTGGTCCACCTTATGGTTGTTTCTGTGCTTCTCAGTAGCCTTGCTTTTAGGCATGTGAGCACCTGAACACCACACCTTCACCACTAATTTATCCAGCTGGTGAGCAATATTCTGCCACAAGTCGGCTGCCAAAACCAGTTTCTGTTTCCACTGTCAGTTACCCTGTTTCCATCTTTTCCACCTACCAGCCTGGAATCGGTGTACAGGTAAAGTATTCGCAATTCCTCCCACTCAGCAATGTCTGGGGCCACCTGGATGGCCTTGACCTCTGAAAACTGGTTCAGTTCAACTTCTCCCTCCTTCATTTCTGTGATCCATTGACACGGCCTGGATTTAATAACCCAGGAAGGTTAGAACTGGACCCCCTTGCTTTCTAAGCTCCTGCTGCAATAGAGGCGCCTAGGTGCGGCTGGATCCAGTCCTGTACGTGCCGCAACTCAGACTGGGCATCCCAGGGAGATTAGGACTGAACCCCCTTGCTTTCTAGACTTCCTTCAGGGAGGAGCCTAGGTGCAGCTGGGCTCAAAATCCTTCTCTCAGACCTGGTCTTTTCCCAGAGAGAGTAAATGTGTTACGGTCTGAATAAAAGCTCAACCGTCCAATACCCTTGATCAAATTAAGGTGTCTGTTTATAACAAACAGGTCTGTTTATAACAAATAACACATTTATTACAGTAGTAGGAGTTAATGTTGAGCAACCTAAACAAAACCACCTGTGTATATATATTAACTAAGGAAAAGGGTATGAGAAGAAGATGATGAGAGGAAGGGGGGATGGGTAGAAAGAGAGAGATAAAGAGGGCAGGAAAATCACTGGTCCTGGATCCAGCGTCCTTGGTCCAGCCAACGGGAAAGGGTCGGTGTCCATGGTCAGTGTAGATTAAACTCCCTAAAGCCCACCATTGCAGCCCCCTATTTTATAGGCCTAGAATCTTGATTTCACAACAAGTACTGTGTAATTGAGCCATACATGTGTGAGCAGCTGGAGTGGACCTATGCCCCCTCCCCCCCTCGATCACAGGCCATCCTTCCAGGCAGGCCTTTTGGGATGCATATGAGCAGGGGCTACAATGGGGTTTCGATACCATTTCCCAAAAGAAGGTCCGGAGGGCTGGTCCCTCACACCCATTGGGTAGGGTATGCTACTGCAGCTTTTCATCTCTGCTGTTTCCCTACTAGACAGCAGAATCCATTAGTGAAAAGATCATAGCATTTATCCTGATCTGAGAAGTCTTTATATGGGGGGCTTCCTTGGCATTCTGAACACTGTACTCTCCGGCTAATTTGTGATTGCCTCTGTGATGCCTCAGTCATTGAGGCTCCCTGTCTGTGTTCTCTACATTATTAGGGTGATCCACTTACATGTTAGCATCAGTGGTGTGGTGGGTAGATGCTACCTTCTGGTACAATCAGGTCAGCATGGGCAGTCATGGTGCCTCAGTGCAAACTATTTCTGAAGCAGCTTGAGCTCCTTTGCAGGTGGTCAGTCTCTTTTTCTGTAGGGGTTTAATTGGCCTATGTGCCTCTATAACCCTGACTCTAGACTCCTAGAGAACAACTGCAAGTGTGCCCTGGTGCTTTCTGCCAGAGGTTCCAGGTAAGACCATTACCCCCATGTTGCAAGAAGGCAAAAAGATGGGGTAGAGTGTGTGTGAAACATAAGTAGCTGAACAGATCAATGTGACATGGATATATGATTGATGGGAGCCCTTCTGTTGAAGCCACAGGATTTCAGACTACAATCCCCTTGCTATCCAGCAACATCCTGGCCTTTTTCTTTGCACGTAATGCACAGTCCTGCCATGTAGATGTTAGACACCTGGATTTGACAATAAGCAGACAAGGACTGCGATGTATCCTTTCCAGCCAGTGAGTTGGACCTACCTGTCCTCCCTACCAGACAAACTGTCATACCTGTTAAAACCAAGGCTGGATGCGCCACTAAAGCATGCCTCACCTCACACTCCTCTACAGAGGTCCTTCCAACAAATTTAAAACAAACTATAATACCAGTTCTGTTTTCCTACACCCCAGCTGTAGTATAAAGCATGCTCTTGATCCTTGGTCCTGTTTGGACAGGTCCCAGGATGATGGCATGTACAATTTCTCGTTTTATCTGCTCAGCTGCCTGTGCTTGTTCAGGGCATCATAAAAACCTGTTCCTTTTACAAGTTACTTTCTAGAGAGGCTTTGCAATGTCACTGTAAGATGCAATATGCATCCTCCAGAAACTTGAAACACCCAGGAAGATGTGTTTCTTCTTCTTAAAGATAGGTGGAGACATAGCCGTTATCTTATCCACTACATCCACAGAGATGTGGGGGCACTCATCTTGCCATTTAATTACCAAGAACTGTATCTCTTGGGCAGGTCTCTTGACCTGACTTCTCTTCACAGCAAACCCAGCTTCCAACAGAAGGTGGATTATCTTCTTACCCCTTTAAAAGGTGCCCTCTGCTGTGTCACCCTGTACAATGATACTCTCATGATCCAGCTTGAGAAACCCATGAAGATTCAGATTGGAACTCCGTGCTTTCTGAACTCCTTCTCAGAGAGGAGCTTACGTGCTGCTGGATCCAATGTTAGTCTCAGACCTGGACCTCCCAGGGAGAGTGACTAAATTTGCTACAGTTCAAGGAAATGCTTGACTGCCAAGTACTCCTTTATTGGATTAAGGTGAAATGGCACTCAAGATCTGTATTTGAACATTAGCTTTAATTAAAACTCTAGAAGGAATAATTAATTAAAAAATTAATAAAAGCTGATCCTTCTCAGGCTGTGCAATCATAATGCATAATTTAGATAATAAGAATCACAATACATACATTTTCAAGCTGCACAACCTCAGTAAAATTGGGTTAGGCCTTGCATTACTAAATAAGTTAGGAATGCAGAGAGAGAGAGAGAGAATACTGGAGAAGAATGTTTCGAGATAGGTAACAGAATCGCCAGTCCTGGATGTAGTGCTGATCCAGCCAATGGAGCAGGGTTGTCAATTAAGCTCCCAAAGCCCATCATCACAGCTGTTTTACAGACTCATTTTGCTTAGTCAGTTGTTTCAGAATGAGTAAGCGTGGTGGAGACATATCACGATTGAGCAACTCAAGTGCACCTCTGCCCCTTCCTCTCCTGCATGGTTATCTGTATCATAATTGAGGCTGTAGGCCACATGCGGGTGACTATTTCTAGAGGTGTCAGTCAGTCCTTCATCAGGCAGTCATTTTCTTTTGTTGGAGGGTTTACAGTGGTGTTTCACACCATGACACGGCCCAGATTTAATAACCCAGGAAGGTTAGAACTGGACCCCCTTGCTTTCTAAGCTCATGCTGTAATAGAGGAGCCTAGGTGCGGCTGGATCCAGTCCTGCACGTGTCACAACTCAGACTGGGCATCCCAGGGAGATTAGGACTGAACCCCCTTGCTTTCTAGACTTCCTTCAGGGAGGAGCCTAGGTGCAGCTGGGCTCAAAATCCTTCTCTCAGACCTGGTCTTTTCCCAGAGAGAGTAAATGTGTTACGGTCTGAATAAAAGCTCAACCGTCCAATACCCCTGTGATGGTTTGACTTGGGTCCAACAACAATGCTCTCGATCCCCTCCCCCTCCCACCCAGGTAGGGAAGGAGAGAGAGAAAAAGAGAGACTTGGCTGGATTGAAAACTAAACTACACAGCTTTAATTAAAACACTAATGAATGATACAAGAAAATATATGCAATTATATACAGATATATTCAGGTATGGGCAAAAGCCTCTCGCCTCCCCCCACCCCCAGCAACTCCCACAGCACTCTCCTCAGATGGACAGTCCCGAGGAATCCCGGAGCTGCTGCTGAAGAAAGCACAGAGTGATGAGGGTGAGGAGATCTCGAGCCTAAGGGTCGACGGTGATGGATGAACAGAGTCCTCCCTGGACGCCGGCCATGGACGGAAGAGAAGGGGAGAAGAAGGAGGAAGGAAGTTGTCTTCTGTGATCTCTGACCTTCCTCTGAGCTTACGTAGATATATGGAATGGAATATCTCTGGCCAATTTTGCTGTCTGTCTAATTCAGCCTCCTACGGGGGGGTCACAGATCTCCCCGTAGTGTCTGAGCCGGCAGAGTGCAGGTGCAGCCTTGAAGCCTCAGTAGTTAGAAAAACATTCCACTGTCTTATCAGCCTAGCAGAACACACTGTTGCTAGTTACAAGAAAGCTTACTGAAGAAAAAAAAAATCAGTAAAAAGGAAAACTGGCTTCATCCTGGCTAAAACCAGGACAACCCCTTGATCAGCTTCAGGTGCAGCACACAAGGTCTGCTTATAACAAATAACACATTTATTTACACTAGTAAACACGCTCAAACACAGTGTACTCTTAGTCCATTATGGTGATTTTTATATAGCGAATAGAAGGAAAAGATGGGGAAATAGAGCTGAAGAAGCAGGCAACTAAACATAAAATAATTGAAAAACCAATTATCAATTCAATTAACATAATAATCAACATAACGATTTCAGCAATCCAATCCCACCACCCCGTCAGTCCCAGTTTCTTGAGAAGTGTGCTGATCCATGACAGAGAAACATGCCCACACAGTCCGTTTAGGGGCTGGGTATTTAGCCTTTTCACAATCACATGGATCACTTTTTGGTACTTGTTCTGGGTCCCATACCTTTCTTTGGTCTGGGCCATGGGTGGTTGGAATGCCACACCTCTGTGCCACAGTCATATCCAAAAAGGAGCCCTTGCAGTGATTATCTTTGTTTTATAACCATAGTTTGGGAAACCCCAACAAGTACACATATCACAGATTAAAGTTCTCAGTTCAGGAATATACCAGGTTTCAAAAGGATCTCCCACCCCAGTGAGACAATTCAATATGCGAGAACATCTTAACAAATGTGAACCCGAATTTTTAGTGCCTTGTTCAGTGTTCCTTCGTTCTCTCGTTTTAAAGCATAATGTTTCTCCAGAGGGCAATTAACTTATTCCCTCACACCCAACCCCTTTCATTTCCCACCCAAGTTGTTCCCCAGTAGGAAGGCAGGAGTAAAGCAATTTGAACGATCCCCTAAGTGAGGAGTCCCTGGTTTACTAGGGATTTGAATGCACCACTCTGCATCCCACTGTATTGAAGTGACTACCTCTGATCGGTAGCAGGTTTAATTCCACAAAAGCTCCCAAATGGGGTTTCTTGGAAGGTGATACAAGGCTTTTTGTTTCTCTATCCAGGTCCCTTTTTTATTCCATTTTTGTTTTCCAGACAGTTCTATGAAGGGAGATTCAGTAATCCCCCATGTGAAATTTTCACCTTTGGTACAATTAAGGGAGGCCATATCATAAAAAAAAAATTAAATCCGTGTGATGCAGAACTAGGAAGTGCAATACATACTCCCTGATCTGTATGATTCCAGATGGATATGAACCCGTGTATCAACTTCCAAGCTAAATTGGACTGTTTACCCAAGGATTTTGCTTGCCACAGTGCAAGTATGAAAAAAGGAATTTTCAGATCCATCTTCCTTGTGCAAGATACAAAAGCAGTACAAACAAGTCAAGTGATCACAATTTTGATTATAGTTAGTCTTCTGATTTTCTTAAGACCTGCAAAACACAGTATAACAAACAAGTAACACCATATAAAATGAGGGAACTATCCAGCTGGTATGGATAGGGTATGTTTTACCACGGGCATCTTCCCCCACCCAAGTTTTATTACCCGATGGGGTTTTCAGGACAAAGGGTACCATTCCCACAGTGAGAAATTCCACTGAGACAGGCTGGGCACAGTGGTGAGGTGTCGAACTTCCTGTTAGCTTAGTTCCCAGTATTTGAGTGGGGGGGCCAGTGAAAAAAGCAGTCACACGGCGGCATCCATTCACCCCCCAATGACTATTTACTCTGTGCATTGCATTGGATAGTTGCTGGTTGCAGCCTGGTTCGTGGGCCCCTAAAAATTGTTTCAGGAGACCATTGGTACGCTCAAGAACACCCTTAGCTTGAGGATAATAGGGAGTGTGGAAAACCCACTGAATTCCCTCATTCTTGACCCCCCCGGGCAATAAAGTGCCTGCCATTACCTGATTGTAATGATTGAGGTTTGGGCTGACAGCTGAACCACAATTTCAAACTTTTAACAGTATTGTCTCCTGTAGCTTTTGAGACTGCTTCTTGTAAGGCAAGGCGGGCAACAAGAAGGCCCTTTTCCCACAGAGAATATCGTTTTTCTGCATCTTTGAAACTACGGCAGATGAAACCTATTGGACGAGTTACACTTTCAAGTCCTCGTTGCCACACACGTATGGTCAACCCATTAACTGCAAGTCCCCATTCAATGTGAAAAGGATCAGTAGAGTGTATAGGCCCTAAGGACCAATATATTCCTGCTTCACAAATTAGAAGCTTTAGAGCTTCCTCATGGAGTGGTGTCCAGTCCCCCTTTGCTCTTTTCCGGGCCAGAGTTTCAGGAAGAATGCAAAGGGCACCTTCCCGCCACCAAATACCTAAAAATTTCACCTCTGAGGAGGGGAGTTGAATTTTTTCTGTGGGAATTTGCAACCTCAGCCTCTCAAGATGAGTAATAATTGCAGCTTGAGTTTCTCCTACTGAGCTGACATCTGGTCCACCAATTAGCATGTCATCAATGTAATGATATACCTTTGTCCCTTCTTTAGTAATTACTTCAGCCAACTCCTGGGCTAGTGTATAATGGGCAATAGTGGAGGAGTGGCAATAGCCTTGGGGCAAACGTGTGAAGGTATATTTTATGCCCTCCCACGTGAAAGCAAAACGATCCCTGTCAGCCTTTTGTAGGGGCACCATAAAGAACATATCTTTAACATCAATAGTTGTTAACATTTTGTGGGCTTGTTCTTGTGTAGTTAAAATTGGTTCTGCCATATTTGGCACTGCAGAAGGTGAGTGGCTGGAAACAACTATCCTTTGCTCACATAGGTCGGTGATAACAGAAATTATCCCCTCTTTAGCACCCAGTGGCAAGGGGTATTGTTTCACATTTACCATTTTAGACTGGGAACAGGACAGAGTTCTTGGAGAGATCTAGGATTAATAGTCTCCTCTAACTTTTTAACCTGCAGCTGGTATTGCCTGGTGATCCCTCCTAGTTACCTGAGACAGGGGGAACATGAGCTGCTGCACAAGCACCTAATTAATTCACATTACGGCCACACCCAGCCCTGAGCACTTCTTAAAAACTGCTTGAAGAAGGTGACGGAAGAGTCGAGAAGTCCCTCTCTGTAGATTCCCTGATGAAGAGTTTAGATTAGCAAAGTATTATGCAACTCCATAATTTTAAATGGCAGCGTGGTCATGAATGCGATTTTTTTATAGCCTTACGTATTTTGGTGAGTCAGGAATTGATAAGAGAGAAGGAAGCAGAGAACAAGAAAGTGAAACTATCACCAATCTCTTCTTTTGCAAAGTGTAAATGTTAGATTAGCCAAGTCAAGGACAGGTCTCCTGAGGGAGGACCAGAAAAGAAGCAACTGTGGTAAGGAGAATGGGAAGAGAGAACAGGTTGGGAAAATAATTCAAGGTGTAGGAGGAATGGGGAAAGCATTGTAAATTGAAGAAAGAAAAAAAGGGAGGTTGCCAGAGGAAAGAAATAAAATGTAAAGAAGTGCAGATAAAGAGTAAAGCAAACACGCAAAACAGTAAGACTTAAGTAAAAAGTAGGTTTTCATCCTTACTTCCAGTACAGTTTTAATCAAAGGCCTCATTACTGCCTCAGGTTTGTTTGAGGAAAATGTTTCTCTGCTTCCGGCCAAGTCCTCAAAAGGATAACCAGACAATTGGCCTTATTTTTTAGTTGTTTGGGCCAAGTACAAGATACTGGAATCACTGTTTACAGAATCCTCATCCACCACGCGATCTCTTAATTCGGATCTGAGGATTTTTTCTCGATCAAGAGAGTCCGATAACGCAGCATGAAGCTGCTGAGTTGTACAGCGTTCAGCTGCCAACTGACTCTGTAAAGCTTGGACTTGCTCTTGCAAAGACTTTACAGTTTTATCATTATTTTCACTTTGTTGTTTCTCTTTCTGGGCTGCCATTAATGCAGCTCCCAGAACTGCACATACGATGGCTTTGTTTTTTCCAGGTTTTGTTTTTTGCTCCTTTAAGTTGCAAATTCTCTCCACTACTGCCTGGGGATCATGCCAGTGACTATGAGCCCAGGACATGCCTGGTGGAGAGGGACAAGCATTAAACTCCTTCAACTTCACAAAAATAGGGGAACAGTCGAGCATAGGTATTTCACGGGCACCCTTTGCTTGCCACTGTTCAAATCTCTCGCAGCACATGCTAAGAGATCGACTCATAGTCTCCCTTCCTATGTAATCAAGGAGGAGATCTACTACCCATACAGACCTTCTGATAAAGAGATATCCTGACTGTCACGCCAATTAAATGACACGGCCCGGATTTAATAGCTCAGGAAGGTTAGAACTGGACCCCCTTGCTTTCTAAGCTCCTGCTGCAATAGAGGAGCCTAGGTGCGGCTGGATCCAGTCCTGCACATGTCACAACTCAGACTGGGCAGCCAAGGGAGATTAGGACTGAACCTCCTTGCTTTCTAAGCTTCATTCAGAGAGGAGCCCAGGTGCGGCTGGGCTCAAAATCCTTCTCTGAGACCTGGTCTTTTTCCCAGAGAGAGTTAATGTATGACGGTTCGAGTCACAGCTCGACCACCCCGTA
>NW_009952978.1:425113-449926 GCF_000747805.2 Chaetura pelagica | reverse complement strand
CCCCTCCACCCCACCCCCTCCACCCCTCGATTATCTCAATCGTTGTCATTATCTCATCTATGCAGGCCATTACTGCAGTTTCCATCCTTCCAGGCAGGCCTTTTGGGATGCATATGAGCAGGGGCTACAAGGGGGTTTCGATACCATTTCCCAAAGCCGGTCCGGAAGGAGGGCTGGTACCTCACACACTGCTTCCCACAAAAGTCACTAAGGGCTGGTCCTTCACACAACCCAGTGGCTCAAACATGCTGCATTTGAGTTTTGTGGTGATTGTTACATAGCAGACAGAAGGAAAAAGTGGGGAGACAAAATAAAGAGGAGACTGGAGTGGACCTCAGCTCTCACTCCTCCATTGTTATCATTGTATATAGGCCTTAGGCCATATGCAGGCCATCATTGCTGTCTCCATCCTCTCAGGCAGTCCTTTCGGCATGCAAACAAGGTTTAGTTTCAAAAGCATATAATGGTGTTTTGGCACCAGTTCCCACAACAAGTAAAACATACTGCACTCTTTGACAGTTGTGCTGATTTTTACATAGCAGACAGAAGGAAAAGATGGGCAGGAGGACTATTAATCAGGAAATAATTGTGAAGCCAATTGTTAAGCCAATTAATATGACAATCAACATAAATTTGGTCTGTCTCCATTTTCTTGAGCAGGGAGGTGATCCATGACAGCAGGTTAAGTCCATCAATCCAGCCTGTTGGCTGCATGGCCTTGAAGAGTTTTCTTGTCTGCTTGATAAAGGGAAACTGCACGCTTTTTATAGGGCTAGAAGGACAGGTATCACTAGCAAATCTTTAATTTCAGTCGCACTCTTATCAGTGCACATCACCCTTAAGTCTGCCCATGGTCTTTCACCCTTCTTGGCAGAACTCCAGACTGTACCATCAGGAAGGTTCCGTGTCCTGCCTCACCACAAATCAAAAACTAAGATGATAGTATTAGCAGCACACACCAATACTTCAGCACAGGTTAGACTCTGCTTGCCTGGCGGCTAGCAAATAACTATCTTCTATGACCACATCAATTCCTGTGTAGCTGACTTTTCTGGGTGAGCTCACTATGACTGGCTTCTATGATTAAGTCTTCTGCAGTTTTTCTTGCAATTACTGACATCTGCACCTCTTGGTCAATGAGGAAGTCCACACAAGCCCTATTTGGTCCTATTGGGTTGCTAATGACTAGCTCATTGCCTTTATCAGTAAAACAGCTCACAGTGCAGGGTGGTTCACTTTTATGCGCAGGGAAGCAAGTTTTTTGCCTCCTTCCTCACTTAAGGGGACTGAGTGGAGGAAACTCACATATATTCTGTTTTGGATTCATCTGGATGGCTGGAGTACTTTTATTGTAATTTTGACACTTCAATGGGAGACCATGGGACAGTTCATACAGTAGTCCAGATACTGTCTTTCCCTTGTTTCTGGTTTGCATTTTAATCAATGGCCAAATAAGTACAGGTTCTGGGGAACAATCAGAATCAGAATCTTCTACTGATGCATAATTGTTATTGTCATCCCCGAGGTCTCTGTCTCTGGTGTCAGGATCCACACAGCGTATTTAGTTTGCAGAGAGAGGAAGACTGAGAGTGCAAACACTAAGGATGGATCTAGCACTGGTATGACTCTTGTCCCAAAAAACGGTCCTTTACCCGATGTGCAAAATCCAGTCCATACACAGACAAGATGTCAGGTGTATTACAAGGTTGGGTGCCAAAAACTAGTACACCATAGTGACTGAACAGAGTATTTATACAGTAGAAGCTGAGAACCAGTTACAATCACACTTGCCTGATGTCCTTGATTGGTCTCTCCACTTATACAGAAGGTGGGAGCTAAAAATGAGTAGGGTCATTACCATGGTAATGACATCCTGTTATCTGTCCTGTATCTGTCCTGTTAATCTTGCATCTAAGACTGCACCCTAGAGTCAGTCTAGCTATTCTTGGAGGGCCAGCACCCTGGAGTCAGTCTGTCTATCCTTGGAGGGCCAGCAATTGTCGCTTTTTAGCATAGTCATTCTGAGTTCCATTTAACAATTCTTCCCCTCCCCCTCTTGAGATTTACAGAGCTTTTTTTCCTGAAGCTTTTAAGTCTCACTCTTCCATACCACCATAGTAGTATCTTTTGCTTAGTCTCACTTAGAAATTTTCTTGGTATCATACAGTATCTTTTATAATTTATTCTCTCCTTCTATAATCTGATTGAGATAGTACTATTTTTGAAGGTTGTTTCCAACAGAGCATTCTGATGCAATACTATGTACTGCATTGAACTGTAACATAGATACACACAAACATCATAATCCCTGCGACTAATATACTCATAGTTCTCCTGAACTGGCTTCCTAAATCTAGAAACTACAACATAAGACAACTGCATACTTCAGCAAACCCTAGAGAGGTGTCATTGTTTTGTATCTTATGCAGAATCACAGCCTGGTGCCAGATTTCATTTACATCTGTAGATATCCTTCCACTCTGGTCCACACATGTATAGCACCTTGTATTAAGAACTGTACATACTCCTGTGAGACTAGGAGCATATCTAAGGCCATTCTGTCTTACACAGCTATTTTCACCATCTGTGAAACTTCCTCCTGAAGGGCTGCAATTCCATCAGCAGTTTTGCTTCTAATTGCCTCAGCTGTTTCAGATATGTTAACTATTGCTTTCACTAATTCACCTACTCCCAACTAAAAAACCTACTCCCATCTGAAAAAAAAGAGTGAAATGCAGTATTTCTTTTAACTAATGTATTACTCCTTTTGTTTCTTTTCAGAAGGAGTCACAGGCTGCTGCTGGTGGTGTTGTCCCAAAAATGAGTTCTCTACCTGGTGCGCAAAGTCCAGTCCACACACAGATGAGAGAACTTTATTGAAGTCCTGCACAGGATCGGAAGCCAGGCTCACGCCAAGAAACTATCATGCCACAGTAACAACACAGGGGATGTTTATACACTCCAGATTAGGATGAAGTTACATTGTCTGGGGGCTAAAATTGGTAACAGGTGTTTTGGCTTAGGGGTTTGATTTAAAGATTTACTCAAGCAGTGACTTATTTGACTTGGGGCACTCCAGTTCTGTTGTCATCTGCAAGCTTAAAAATGCATCCTCTCTTGGGGCCAGCCTACTGCTTCGGCATTTATCACTCTAAGAACAGCCATTCAGTGTTTAACTGTGAGGTCCCAGAGTATCTCAGGTTGGTATGGCTGTTACTAATTTGATTAGATTTTAAAGATCCAGTTTTACTAAAGGATAGCCAGGCCAATTAGGCCTAGAGTAAAACAGGCAAGGAGAAATTGGTCTTGTGGGAATCATATGAGAAAATGATTGGTTTACTTCAGTAGTCACAGAAACCACATGAAGGAAGCAGGTGGTACAAGTAACTAGGGTCTGCTATTATATTTAACTAGGAACCATAAAATCAGGAGAATGAGATATTATGTTTAAGCAACTACCACAGAAAGAATAATACTATAATTGATGTTGAAACTATCACACAGTGGCTAGGGTCACAGTTATGCTGCTTGGAGATCTCTTAACCCATGCCATCCTGGTTTGAATATCATGAACTACAATCAATAGAGTGACTGTAGATGACCAATGCTTTTTGTTAGAAATGAATATACATGAAGTAATGTAATCTGACCAATCACAAGAAGCCAATCAGTGTAAAGATTAAATAGAGTAATTAAAGGTGAGCAATATATGTGTTTTTTAATGCTAAATATTTTGTACAATCAAAATTGAACATATAAAAACCTGCTGACTGTAATGCAGTTTAGGATACGTTAGGTGGAGTTATCCCCTGTGTCGTCACCATGCCTTAGTAAAGAAGTGTCTGCTTATCTGCATCACATTGGTGTCAATAAGTTCTTTTGTCTTGTTTTGTGATAGTTTCTGGTGACCCAGATGGGACCTTCCTGAGAGAGACCGGGTAATTCAGGGACCAGATGAGTTCCAGCCAGCACCACAGAATTCTCAGGGACACCATCAGTCGCAGATCCACAAAGTTCTTTGTGACATCCCCTGGAATTGGTAAGACATTTCTTGAATTTTTTGGTTTGAGAAGTTGTCACCATTTGACTCAGGTCAGACAACAATGCTCTCGATCCCCTCCCCCCCCACACAGGTAGAGAAGGAGAGAGAAAAAAAGAGAGAGACTTGGCTGGATTGAAAACTAAACTACACAGCTTTAATTAAAACACTGGGTCACGAGAGATCAAGCCTGAGGATCGACGGTGATGGATGAACAGAGTCCTCCCTGGACGCCGGCCATGGACGGAAGAGAAGGGGGGAAGAAGAAGGGAGGAAGTTGTCTTCTGTGATCTCTGACCTTCCTCTGAGCTTACGTAGATATATGGAATGGAATATCTTTGGCCAATTTTGCTGTCCATCTAACTCAGCCTCCTACGGGGGGGTCACAGATCTCCCCATAGTGTCTGAGCTGGCAGAGTGCAGGTGCAGCCTTGAAGCCTCAGTAGTTAGAAAAACATTCCACTGTCTTATCAGCCTAGCAGAACACACTGTTGCTAGTTACAAGAAAGCTTACTGAAGGAAAAAAAAAATCAGTAAAAAGAAAAATTGGCTTAATCCTGGCTCAAACCAGGACAGAAGTGTTAGGGTCCCCTGGTCTGCCTGTTAAATGTGGTGAAAGTTGGACTAAAAAGGGCATCCATTTGCACTGGGAGCTTAGGTGTCTGTGTGTAAGATATAAGTGAAAGCTATTGCAAGGTTGGACAAATTTTGGTAGTAGAAACCTGTATGCCTATAGGTCTCTGTTGGTGTTGTCCCAAACACGGCATCCATTACCTGGTGTGCAATCCACACACAGAGTCAAGATGTTTGCTCTAATATCCTGTTCTGCACAGAAAAGGGAGCAGGGTGGTATTCCATGAAGCAAGCTCACTTTCCCAAAACACAGTGCTAGGTTTATACCCCAAAATGAGAGGAACTTTATCTCTAACATTATTCTATCACTGACACTCACGATTGGTCAACTAATCCCTCACTTCCATTTAAAGTGGCAAACAATGCTCAAGAATTTCTCTGTGCATGCTTAAAGAGTAAGGGGCTTGTTGTTAGTTGGGGTCCCTCTAGCCTGTGGGTGTGAATTTTAGTATGCTAATGGCTCATTATTATATTAATATAGTGATTTCAATTACTCAATGTGTTTTTCCTCAGTGCTCAATGTTTTAACGCAGATAAGCTGTGGGGAGTGCTGCTTTCCATTCCTTTCATTTGTCTTGCAGGTGTCCTGCAGGCCTGTTTCAAGGCCAAGCTGTTGACTACTGGGAGAGCATTTTTCTTTAATTGTAATCTGGTTTTGTCTAATTCTTACTGTTTCATTGTTATCTAGGCCTTGGTTTTTTTCTGCATGTCCCTTATGTTCTCTTTTCCCAAACATGATTTGCCCACCAAATATTACTTATTTCAATTAAGAACTTACAACGTTGGCATTTGTGTATTGTTTGGTATCTGTAACTGTTTCCATACGTTTTTGCTGGTGTTGGTCTGTGCGTGATTGAGTTGTACAAATAAATATGAAACGGGTGTGGAGTTCAGATCTGTGGCTCTGTTATCCTGTGAGGGATGCAGCCAGAGAAAAATGAGGTGAAAGACTGAGTGATTTTGTGTGAATTTAATAGATTTCAAAATTACATTCAAACAAATACATTTGTTTAAAAGTGTTGTAAATCTGGCCTCTGATGAAAAAATATTAAAAAAACTTCCCATTAGGGTGTTTACTAGCCCATTGGGTAGAAATACATGATGATTTGCAAAAAAGTCAAATGATAGAATATTGTAACCATTGGTGGCCCCTGTATGTTTTGGAAGACTAAGAAAAATGGCCTAAAACAGAACTTTGAGCTTTAACACTATATTACAGTTAATGTTGTTTTGTGGAAGAGAAGGAAAAAGGAATGAAGTTCTGTATGTATACTTGTTCTTTTATCTGAGGCAATGAACTGACTGGCAGAAGGAATATAAGTTGATTAGAGACAATCTAGTAATGGTTTTGACTTCTGAAAACAAAACAAAACAAAAACCAAGATGTTGCTCTGCACGTATTGAACAAGGTGTATGAAGCGAAACCAGAATTAGAGGTAGCTCCTCTGCAGAGAGAGTAGGAACCTCATACACAGAGACAGTGGCAAGGAAGGAATAATGAATAAGTGCGAATTGTGGAGCCAGAGAGTATTGGAAGAGTTAAGGAAGAAGGACCTTTGGAAGTTGTAGTGCATACTCCTGTATCTCAGAGAACTAGACAGCGAACAGATATTAGCCCCTTTGAGGAGTTGGTCAAGATGGATCTGTGTATGTGAAAGTACCTTTTTTGAATGCGACCCAAACTGTGAGGAGCATAGACAGAAACTACATTGCTGTTAGAGGTTTGTATGGGGTAAAACATGCAACACCTAGAACTGTAAATTGTTCAAAGCTATATGAAGTGAGACAGGATAAGAACAAATCTTCATCTGCATTTCTGGGAAGATTAAAGGAAGCTGTCAGAAAATACACTAATTTAAAAGTAGAAACAGAAACACACACAAGCACAAGTGAAACTGGCCTTAATTATTATGAGACAGTCTGCACCAGATATAAGGAATTGGAGGGGAAGGACTAATGGAATGTGAGTAAGATGTTGGAGGTGGCATGGAAAGTATATAATAATCAAGAAAAGGAAGAAATGAAAACTAGGGAGAACAGGCTGTTGGCAGTGGTAACAGAAGCACCAGTGAGAGGCTAGGCAAGTGGGTGAGGAAATGGGGTTATAGGGAGAGGAGAATCTGTAAACCTTGGAAATCAGAACTTTAGGAATGCAGTTTTACGAATAAATCAAATGTGCTTATTGTAGAGAAGAAGGGTATTGGAAGCGAGAATGTGCAAAATTAAAGGGTGATCAGCAGAAGGAGGCACAAATAATGATTTTAGATGAATGAAGGGGGCCGGAAGGGAACCCAGTTGAACCTCTTGTTGCAATTAATCTGGGAGAAAAGGAGCTTAAATTTCTCGTGGATACAGGAGCAACATTTTCAGTTTTGAATACCTGTAAAGGGAAATTGGACACCAAAGCAGCAAATATAATTGGAGCAACAGGGAGAGAAGAAAACAGGCCATTCCTTTAACCCCTGAATTTGAAATTTGGAAAGAAAATAATTACACTGAATTCTGGTATGTACCAGAATGCCTGATACCCTTATTAGGGAGAGATTTGTTATCTAAATTAATTGCACAAATTATTTTTGAGAAAGGGGAACTCTTCCTAAATACAGCTGAGTTAAAGACAGAAAGAATATTGATGATACAAGAAGGAATAAAGGAACAAGAAATTCTGCAGGAGATAGATCTAGCAGCAGTCTCTACAGTGTGGGAAACAAATAAGCCTGGTAAATCAAAATTAGCACAACCTGTGAAAATAGAATTGAAAGAGGATATGAAGCCAGTGAGGATCAAACTGTATCCAATTAAAGCAGAAGCCACAAAGAAATTAAGAAATTGATTGATGTTTGTAGAATATAAAATTATTGAAGAATGTAAATCTGAGTACAATACCCCTGTATTACCAATTAGAAAACGTTCAGGTGAGTATAGGTTGGTACATGCCTTAAGAGCTATAAATCAACCAGTTAAGGACATATATCCTGTAGTGGCAAATCTGCACGCTGTTAACAGCATTAAGGGAAGAAAATCAGTGGCTTACAGTGCTTGATTTAAAAGATACTTTCTTTTGCATATCCCTGGACAAGGAAAGCAGGAAACTGCTTTTGAATGGGAGAATCCACAAACAGGGAGAAGGCTGCAGCTAACATGGACAAGGCTACTATAAGAATTTAAGAATAGCCCAATGATTTTTGGAAAGCAACTGGCAAAAGAACTCAAGATATGGAAACAAGATGATTCAAGAATAAAATCGGGACATTTGCTTCTACAATATGTGGGTGACATACTGATTGCTGCAGAAGAGACATCTGCCTGCACAAAGGTAACAATGTAACTTTTAAATTTTCTCAGACCCTTTAGGTACAAGGTATCCAGAAACAAAGCCTAAAGAACAAGACAGACTGTAATCTATCTGGGCTTTGAGATTTCAAAAGGACAACAGCAATTGGGAACGTGGCATTCTGGAGCCAAAAATATGTTCATCAACTAAGGGCCTTCTTGGGAATGGCCAGGTGATGTCATCTTTAGATAATGAATTATGGTCTAATAGCCAAGCCATTGTATGAAGGTCAAAAGAACTCTCCCTTTGCATGAGGTCTATATTAGCAACAGACCTTTAGAGACCTAAAACGAGCAATAGTGTCTGCACTTGCCTTGGGACTTCTAGATTTAACCAAAGATTTTCAGCTGTTTGTTCATGAAAGACAGCATCTAGCACTGGGAGTGTTGATCCAGAGAATGGGAAGCTGGAAGAGACCAGCTGGATGTTTCTCCAAACAACTAGATACAGTAAGTAAAGGGCGGTCTACATGTGTTCAAACAGTTGCTGCTACATTAATGCTTACCCAAGATGCCAGGAATCTGACTTCAGTAAGGACAATAACAGTGTATGTCCCACATATGGTGATAAAGGTTTTAGGACAAAAGAGGCATTGGTTCCCCTAGAAGAATGATGAAGTATCAGGTAGTTTGGACTGAACAAGATAATGTAATTTGAAAAACAACTAACCTGGTAAATCCTGTAGTCTTTTAAAGTTCTACACAGGAAGAAGGGCAGCTGGAACATAACTGCCTAACTACAATTGAACGTGTGTATTCTAGTCAAGAGGACTTGAAAGACACACCATTGGATGATCCCAACTGGGAGCTATACACAGATGGCAGCAGTTTTGTGGAACATGCAGTTGGATACACCAGATATGTGTTAATGACTGAAAACTCAATCATAGAGGCAAAAGCATTGACTGGCACCCCTTCAGCGCCAAAGGCAGAGCTATTTGCTTTAACCACGGCCCTTGAATTAAATGGAGGAAAGAAGGTAAATATTTGGACTGAGTCAAAGTATGCCTTAGGGGTAATACACATCCATGGGATCCTGTGGAAAGAATGAGAATTATTATCCTTCCAAGGATCGAATATTAAAGATCAAAACAGAAATGTGCAATTATTGCAAAAAATTCAGAAGCCTACCCAGGTGGCAATTATGCACTGTAAATTACATCAAGTGGGAAACACGAAAGAAATTTGAGGGAATAACTTAGCAGATAGGGCTGCCAGAAAAGCAGCAAAAGAAAAGACGTTACAAATGGCACTAATTCCAACCAAAACAGTAAGTCTCCCAAGGGAGAAACCTAAATATTCTGAAGAGGGTGAAAACTTACGAAAATTATTGAGTGCAAAATAAAATTTAGCTGGATGGTGGGGGACATCTAGCGGACATGTCGTAGTACCACCTTCTCTTAATGAGAAATAATTCAGCCAAAACGCCAAGAATGTTGTTGGGGCATAGGAGTCTTAGTAACTCTTTTAAAAAGGCAAGTAGTATTAGTAAAAATGTTAGGAATATCCAAAATTATAACTGCAAAATGTTATGTGTTTTTAAAGAATAACCCAGTAATAAAGAAAAGAATTCAAATGGATAAACTCAAATCTGGAACAGAATGAGGTGGCTATTGGCAAGTAGGTTTTTCAGAATTACCTAGACCAAACAAGTGTAAGTACATTCTGGTGGGGGTTGATACTTTTGCAGGATGGCCAGAAGCCTTTCCTTGTCATAATATGCAGGCAAAACAGCTTGTAAAATGTCTATTACAAGAAATAATTCTGAAATTTAGAGTTCATATTGGGATTTTTTTAGACAGAGGTCCACACTTTATTGCTGAAGTAGTGCAAAGTGTCTGCAAAGCTCTGGGAATTACCTGGGATTAGATACATACCAAGAGCAATAGGAGAGTCTTTTCTGTGGGGAATTTCAAGAATTAATTTGACCAGTTTAGAGCTCAAAATAAGACTACCCGTTGTGAGCAAAAGGCTGTTATAGAGTGGAATGAGCAAGTAAAGATTATCAGGAAACAACAGAAATCCCCAAGAAAGAGAAGACATTGTGAAAAGTCGTTAAACGGTATTTTTACAAAAACAGAGAGATATCACAATATTGGGTGATGTTTCTATGGTGAACAAATGAACAAAGCAAAAGCAACTTAAGTAAAGAAGTCATGCAATGGGAATGCAATAAAACAGATCAGACTATGCAAGAAAAAGAGATGCAATAGCATTCAATATGCTCTATGACTTTATTGTCTCAATTTCAGTTGTCCTGGTTTGAGCCAGGATGAAGTCAATTTTCCTTTTTACTGATTTTTTTTTTCTTCAGTAAGCTTTCTTGTAACTAGCAACAGTGTGTTCTGCTAGGCTGATAAGACAGTGGAATGTTTTTCTAACTACTGAGGCTTCAAGGTCGCACCTTCACTCTGCCAGCTCAGACACTATGGGGAGATCTGTGACCCCCCCGTAGGAGGCTGAATTAGACAGACAGCAAAATTGGCCAGAGATATTCCATTCCATATATCTACGTAAGCTCAGAGGAAGGTCAGAGATCACAGAAGACAACTTCCTTCCTCCTTCTTCTCCCCTTCTCTTCCGTCCATGTCCGGTGTCCAGGGAGGACTCTGTTCATCCATCACCATCGACCCTTAGGCTTGAGCTCTCCTCACCCTCATCACTCTGTGCTTTCTTCAGCAGCAGCTCCGGGATTCCTCGGGACTCTTCCCAGTTCAGGGAAGTGCTGTGGGAGTTGCTGGGGGCGGGGGGAGGTGAGAGGCTTTTGCCCATACCTGAATATATCTGTATATAATTGTATATATTTTCTTGTATCATTCATTAGTGTTTTAATTAAAGCTGTGTAGTTTAGTTTTCAATCCAGCCAAGTCTCTCTCTTTTTCTCTCTCTCCTTCCCTACCTGGGGGGTGAGGGAATCGAGAGCATTGTTGTCGGACCTGAGTCAAACGTTGACATCAGTGTATGCCTAAAGCCTCGTGGGTGCTTTACTTGGGAAAAGACAGTATTTGCAGATTTTCCATCAATGATAGAGGAAGTATGTTGCAAAAAAAGGGAAAATTCAGTCTCTTGCTGGAATTTCGAGAAAGTATGCAATTGTAGTACTGTAGACCTGATAATTCAGAAAATTCCTCCTTTGGCTGTGGCCTTAAAACATGGGTGTCTATGTCAAGGACTTAAGAATAGTCTAAATTTAACCAAAACCTATGCACCCAGAAGAGGAATAATGTTTTGCTGTAGAAGGTATACTACTCTACAATTTGGAGTCCAGGACATTTAGTTTGGGCAATGAGTGATGGAACCATCTGCTTCTGGATGGAAAAGTGAAAGAGGTATGCCAATATTGTGTCCAATTTATAAGAAATCTCTCTTTAAGGGATCCCTAGAAAATTTAGAAATAAAGTGAGTAAAGAGGTCAGAGACAGATAAAACATGGAATGAAACATCATCAATATAAATTATTTGGGCTCTAGAAACCCACTTGAATCCCATAGCATCATATAGAAACACAGAATGGCTCTATTGACTGACTGGACAGGTAGAAGTCTAGTGAACATCACCAAGAAAAGACTTGGAGAATTACATTTGCAGTTGCAGGCAACCTCAATAATTACTTTGCAGAATAGAATGGTATTATATTTACTCTTATTCAATGAGCATGGACTATATGGATACTTAAAAGGCAGAGTGGACCATTATTGTATACATATTCCAAATGTAACTCAAGATGTAGAACATGATTTAGAATTATTAGGGAAAACCAGAGAAGATACTCAGAAAATCTGTCAGAGAACTGGATGGATAAGATTTTTAGTGGATTAGGCTGGAATCTGAGTTCATAGATAAAATAATTGGCACATTATTTGTTTTGTTGATAGATTTTCTAATTATAATTTTGATCTATTCTTCTTTGAAAATAGCAAACTGTGTTTAATTGTATGGTCATAAGAGCAGTATCAAGGCAGCAGTATTGAGACAACAAGGTGAAAGATAAATTATTTCAGGGCTCCCACCAGTGTATAGTGAAACAAAACTGTACTAAATTTTAGTGTGGAAGTATTTAAATAATATAAAAAAAACTTTCAAAGGACAGAAATGTTACCAATTTTATTAGATTTTGAGGATTTGTTTTAACTAAAGGATAGCCAGGCAAATTAGGCTTAGATTAAAACAGGACAGAACTTCTAGGAGAAACTGGTTTTGTGGGAATCATATGAGAAAGTGATTGTCACAGAAACCACACAAAGTAAGCAGGTGGTACAAGTAACTAGGGTCTACTATTATATTTAACTAAGAACCATAAAATCAACAGAATGAGATATTATGTTTAAGCAACTACCACAGAAAGAATAATACTATAATTGATGTTGAAACTATCACACAGTGGCTAGGGTCACAGTAACCAGTTATGCTGCTTGGAGATCCCTTAACCCATCCCATCCTGGTTTGAATATCATGAACTACAATCAATAGAGTGACTGTAGATGACCAATGCTTTTTGTTAGAAATTAATATACATGAAGTAATGTAATTTGAACAATCACAAGAGGCCAATCAGTGTAAAGGTTAAATAGAGTGAGTAATTAAAGGTGAGCAATATATGCATTTTTTAATGCTAAATATTTTGTACAATCAAAATTGAACATATAAAAATCTGCTGACTGTAATGCAATTTAGGATACCTTAGGTGGAGTTATCCCCTGTATCATCACCATGCCTTAGTAAAGAATTGTCTGCTTATCTGCATCACATTGGTGTCAATAAGTTCTTTTGTCTTGTTTGATGACGGCTATAGGAAGTATTTCATCGTGCTGCTCTCAAACCAGGGCCCATTGAATTCACACAAACTCCCTCCTGGGCTGTTTCCTTGACCTTTCTTTCCTTCATGGCAAACCCAGCTTCCAACAGAAGCTGAATTATCTTCTTACCCTTTTCAAAGACTTCTGTGCAGCCTCATACAGCTGTGTCAGGGACTCAAATAGTGCAGCCAAGGGAGATTCAGATTGAACCCCCTAGCTTTCTAAACTCCTTCTCAAGAGAGAAGCCTAGATATGGCTGGATCCAACCTTTGTCTGAGATCTGGCTCTTCCAGGGAGATGGGATTAAGGTGAAATGACACTCAAGATCTATGTTTGAATGTTAGGTTTAATTCAAACTATAGAAGGAATACTGATATTTCAATTACTATCTCTGGCTGTGTGATCACAAAGGCTGATTATTTAGATCACGTCCCAATACAGATATGATCCAAACTGCATAACCTGAGAAAAAGCATGGTTAGGCCCTTCTTTCATTACAAAGTGAGTGTATGAGGAAAAAGAGAGAGAGAGAGAGAGAAGTAGAGTAGAAGAAAAGTTACAGAGATAGATAACACAAAATCTCCAGTCCTGGATGCAGCATTGGACCAGCCAACAGGGGCGAGTGTGTATAAGGAGGGCCTGCTTCACTTAAACAATCATTTCACAACAATGAGTAAGCATGGTTGAGACATACTACCATTGAGCAACTAGAGTGGACCTCAGCTCTCACTTCTCCACTGTTATCACTTCACTATATGTAGGCCTTAGGCCATATGCAGGCCATCATTGCTGTCTCCATCCTCTCAGGCAGTCCTTTCGGCATGCAAACAAAGTTTCATTCCAAGGGGTTAGAATGGTATTTTGACACCATTTCCCACAATAAACCAAACATACTGCACTCTTTGACAGTTGAGCTGATTTTTACATAGCAGACAGAAGGGAAAGATAGGGATAGACATAGATCTATACATACACATACTGGAATCATACAGCTCCCTCGAGAAGGGGACAAAGCCCAGGGAGGGGCACCTGCCAGCTTCCTGACTAAATTGACTAAATTTTTATTATGTAGAAGGCTTGGGCCTGGTTGGACCTGCCCAAGATAAGGCTTTTAGGAGAAACTGTTTATATTGGAATCATACTGGGAGAGGGAGGGGGTAATTATGCTTTACTTCAGTAGTTACAGAAACAATATGTACTAGGCAAGCAGTATGTACAAGTAGTTAAGGTCTAGTGTTGCATAAAAAGTAAGACACTATTCTTAAGCAGCTACCATGGAAAGAGTAATACAATAATAAATCTGAACCTATCACATGGTAGCCAAGGTCACAGTAATTAGTTATACTGCTTGAATATCCCCTTTCCCCATCCCAACCTGGTTTGAACATCCAGGACTAAAATCAACAGAGTGACCAATGATTTTTGTTAGAAATTAATACGTATGAAGTTATGTAACTTGAAGGGGCCAATCAATGCAAAGGTTAAACTTACTGAATAGTTAAAAGCAAGCATTATATGTGTTTTTAGGTTAAATATTTTGGACAATAAAAAATTAATATGTAAAAACTTGTTGATTGTAATGCAACTTAGGATACGCTAGGAAGAGTTATCTTGTGTATCCTCCATGCGTCAATGAAGAAATGTCTGCTTATCTACAACGCATTAGTGTTGGTAAGTTATTTTCCCATATTTGGTGACACAGAGGCCACATCCTGCTTTCCCAGGACTGGATCCCACTGTCCTGGGGGATGTAGCTGCTTGCAGAACATGGAAACTGGGATAAAGACACACATGCAAACACCTTTCCTTTCCTTTCCTTTCCTTTCCTTTCCTTTCCTTTCCTTTCCTTTCCTTCCCTTCCCTTCCCTTCCCTTCCCTTCCCTTCCCTTCCCTTCCCTTCCCTTCCCTTAACAAGAGGGAATGGCATCAAGCTGCAACAGGGGAGGTTTAGACTGGACATTAGGAAAAATTTCGTCACAGAGAGAGATGTTAGACACTGGAATAGGCTGCTCGGGGGGGGACGTTGAGTCACTATCCCTGGATGTGCTTAGGAGTCGTTTTGACGTGGTGTTGGTGGATATGGTTTAGGGGAGAACTTTGTAGAGTAGGGATGATGGTTGGACTCAGTGATCCTAAGGGTCTTTTCCGACCTGAATAGTTCTATCATTCTATGTTTTAAAAAATAATAATAAACAATACATGCAAGGAAATTTCAACCTACAGGTTCATCAAAATGTATTCAGAAAAAACAGTACTTCTTCTTTTATGTATTTTGCACCAACCTGCTTATCCTCTGAATAAGCAACTTCTGAAATTGCAAAAGGTACTAAAAATGCTTGTGCAAATATTTCTGTGTCACGGTTTGAAATTGATCTTGGCAAGTGGCTATTCACAGTTGTAATAAAACACCTTATCTTTCTGAATATCCTTGCTACTAAAATGTTCTTAGTTGAGTCTAATCATATGACTTCAAAAAGCACAGAGAAGCACTATGGGCACTGTCAAAGTACTATGTGGTATTTGTGTGCATATATATATATATATATATGTCACCTCTTGGTTTTCTGGGTTCCAATATCACTGTAAGTCCAAGTTTTTTGAGCAGAGCTGAGATCCACAGGGCAGGGTTCCAGCCCACCTTCCATTCATTTATTACAATCTCAGGAAACTTCAGGCAGTTCTTCTGCAGTAGGGTTGCTGAAAGTCAAAGATTAGTGCGTGGCAGTTACTGCTTCAATGGTGCATTGATGACATCACACCAACTGAGATTCTGTGATTCCCATTTAAAAGCTGATCTGTCAACTACAGAGCCAAGGAGTGATCAGTGATCAGAGTGAGCAGGACTCACTCACCCTTCAACAGTTCTACATGGCCAATGCAAAAGCCTGATGGCGAGTGGAGGCTGGCAGTGGAATATCGTGGCCTAAATGAGGTTACACCACCACTCAGTGCTGCTGTGCCAGACATGCTAGAACTTAAGTATGAGCTGGGGTCGAAAGCAGCCAGGTGGTGTGCCACTACTGACATTGCTAATGCATTTTTCTTCATTCTTCTAGCACCAGAGTGCAGGCCACAGTTCGCTTTCACCTGAAGGGAAGTCCAGTACACCTGGAATGTACTGCCTCCAGGGTGAAAACACAGCTCAATCATCTGCTGTGGACTGATCCACTCTGCACTGGAGAAGAGTGGAGCTCCAGAACACCTGCAGTACATCAACGACATAATTGTGTGGGTTGACATACCAGAAGAAGTCTTTGAGAAAAGGTAAAATGATGATCCAAATTCTTCTGGATGCTGGCTTTGCTGTAAAAAACAGCAAGGTCAAGGAACCTATATGAGAGGTCCAGTTCCTGGGAATTACATTTCAGTATGGATGTCACCAGATCCCAACGGACATGATTATCAAAATAACAGCTATGGCCCCACCAACTAACAAAAAGGACACTGCATTTTTAGAGACTGTTGGTTTCTGGAGAATGCATATTTCTGATTAGAGTCAAATTATGAAAACTGTCTATGAGGTGACCCAAAAGAAGAGTGACTTTAAATGAGGTCCTGACCAACAAAAAACTCTTGAGCACATTAAACAGAAGATGGTGCAGGCAACAGCCCTTGGAGCAGTTCAAACGGGGACAGACATCAAAATGTGCTCTACACCTTGGCCAGGTACAACAGTCCTACCTGGAGCCTTTGGCAGAAAGGACTAAGGGAGTCTCAAGGAGTCAAAAATACAGAGGTTCCAAGGTTCTGACGTACAGAGGTTCTGAGGCCAACATTGACTGAAAATTAGATACTGGCCAGAAAACACACACTTTGTAATGCTACCACAGGAAATGGTGAAAGAGGCTCAAGAAGGACCACCATATGATTACACTGGAGAGGAACATGGCCTCCTCTTGGATCAAGGTAAAAACTTGGCTAGTGATCATCCTCCTCCCCCCAGGAAAGACCTAGACATGGTACCCACTCGGGCAAAAACAGTTGCCAGGAGGACAGTGGCAACCCAGACAGAGGTCCCTCCCAAGAATGCAGCTGTTCAGGTCTCTGGCTTCACAGAATGTCTAGGTCTATCGAAGAAGAGCAAAGAGAACACCTGCATATGCTGTGACCAGGTGAATTATTTACTTAGTTTAGTGGCTGAGCTGAAAGAGGAGGTGGAAATATTACGGAGTATCTGGGACTGTGAAAGAGAAATAGATTGTTGGAGACAAAACCTTAAGGTGGAGGCTTCATGAGAAGTAGAGGATATTCTGCCTTTCTGTCACCTGGCAGAGGTAGGGGACCTGAGAGAAAAGGGAGACTGGAAGCAGGTCCCTGCTCAAGGCAACAGGCAAACCTGCTCCAGGCTTCCCTCACCTTCATGTGTGCCCTTACAGAACAGGTATATGGCCCTGGGTCAGGAAAATCAGGTAACTGAGGTTATTGACAAAGATCCATCCAGGGAGTTGCCAAGGAAGTCTGGCCCATATATTAGGACTGCTTCTGCTAAGAACAAAAGGAAGGTAAATGTTGTAGGAGATTCTCTTTTGAGGGGAACTGAGGGGCCTATATGGAAAACACAACTGATTAATGTATAGCTTAGAGGCTGGTGCTGTTAGATGAACTTTGGGTTTTTTGATCATGGAGATGTTTACAGGGCACAAGATATGTTAGCAAACAATGGCATAGAGCTATCAACAAGAGGGAAAAGGATTCTTGGCCAGGAGTTAGCAGGGCTTATTGAGAGAGCTTTAAACTAGACTTGAAGGGGGTAGGAGACAAAACTCCTGGATGGTTTGATTTCCAGGACACTGGGCCTGCTGGCATTGGGTGGGAAGACCCTGTCCCACAGGGGACAAAGGCTCCTAGGGCAGGAGCTAGCAGGCCTCATTCACAGAGCTTTAAACTATTTTCAAAGTGGGAGGGGGTTGAAGTTGGGTTTGAACTAGTGGGGCATTGTTCTAGTATTAATGAAGACCAGAAGGCCTCCCACCTCCCAAGGGCGCCACCAGCATGCTCAGCTCACACCCTGAAATGCCTGTACACCAGTGCATGCAGCATGGGGAATAAACAGGAGGAGTTAGAAGTCTGTGTACAGTCTAAGGGTTATGATCTGGTGACAATTACAGAGACATGGTGGGACAGCTCACATGACTGGAATATGGTCATAGATGGCTGTGTCCTTTTTACAAAAGATGGATGGTGGAGCGGGTGAAGCGAGGTGGTGGAGTTGCTCTTTATATGAGAGAGCGACTAGAATCTATTGAGTTCTGTGCAGGGGTCAATGAGGAGCAAGTCGAAAGTCTGTGGGTATGAATTAAGGGGCAGGCTGACATGGGTGATACAGCTATAGGGGGTCTATTACAGACCTCCTGATCAGCACGAGGGAGTTGATGAGGCTTTCTACAGGCAGCTGAAAGCAGCCTCACAATTACAGGCCTTAGTCCTCATGGGAGATTTTACTACCCAGGTATTTGATGGAAAGCCTACACAGCCAGACATGCACAGTCTAGGAGGTTCCTCCAATGCGTGGATGAAAACTCTGCTGGATCTTGTACTCACCAACAAGGAGGGTCTGGTTCAAGCAGTGATGGTCAATGGCAGCAATGGTTGCAGTGATCACAAGATGCTGGAGTGCAGGATCCTGTGTGGGAGTAACAGAATACTTCACAGGACCAGAACCCTGGACTTCCAAAGGGCCAACTTTGGCCTCTTCTAATCAGTTGTTAAGAGAAGTCCCATGGGACAGGGTACTAGATGGTAAAGAGGCTCAAGATAGTTGATCAACATTCAAGGACCACTTCTTCCACTCTCAGGATCAGAGCATCCCAATGGGTAGGAAATCAAGTAAGGGAGCCAGGAGACCCACATTGTTAAACAAGGAACTGCAGGGAAAACTCAAATGGGAAAAGAGGATCATGGAAGGAGGGGCTGGCCTCTTGGGAGGAATATAGGACTGTTGTCAGAGGATGTAGGGAGGCAATTAGGAAAGCTAAGGGCTCCTTGGAACTAAACCTTGCAAGTGAGGTCAAAGACAATAGAAAGGGCTTCTTCAAATACATTGCAAATAGAACTAGCACTAGAGGCAATATAGGCCCACTGCTGAATGAGGTGGGTGCCCTGGTGACAGAGGATAGAAAAAAGGCAGAGGTGCTGAACGCCTTCTTTGCCTCTGTCTTTACTGCTGCAGACTCTCCCCAGGAGCCCCAGATCCCTAAAGCCCCAGAAGAAGTCAGGATGAAGGAGGAGTTTGTTTCGGTAGATGAGGATTGGATTAGGGATCAGTTAAGCAATCTGGACATCCATAAACTGATGGGTCCAGATGGAATACACCCGTGGGTGCCTAGAGAACTGGCGGAGGTCATTGCTAGGCCACCCTCCATCATCTTTGGTAAGTCATGGGCAACAGGAGAGGTGCCTGAGGACTGGAGGATAGCAAATGTCACTCCAGGCTACAAGAAGGGCAAGAAGGAGGACACGAGTAGCTATAGACTGGTCAGCATCATCTCCATCCCTGGAAAGGTGATGGAACAACTTGTCCTTGGCACTGTCTCTAGGAATATCATGGATGAAGGGGTCATTAAGAGCAGTCAACATGCCTATGGTGGTGTCTTCTTAAAAACCCACTTTAGCTGATCATAATGAAAATGCAAGGGAAGAACTCTATTACAAGGAGTCACTTTTGGCAAGTGAGGTAAATTCATCAAGATTTACAGGGCACCTATTCTTTTCCTTCACACATGTAGCCTTTTTTTGACATCTGCATATTCATGGTTTTAATTGTGTGATATCTGAACTTGTGCTGTGAAACTTACCTTTTTAAAAGTTACACCTCAGTAAGCAGTTTTCTTCAAAGTAGATGTTCCGGTCCCTTAATTCTTGTAGCCCTTTGTTGGACTTTTTCCAGCATATCCCTGTCCCTCTTGAAGTGGGGAGGCCAGAATTGGGCACAATACACCACATGTGGTCTTATGAGGGCAGAGAGAAGGGGGAGGAGAACCTCCCTTGACCTGCTGGCCACACTGTTCTTAGTAGATCTCAAGATACTATTGGCTCTCCTGGCCACAAGGGCACATTGCTGCCCAATCGATAAATTGTTGTCCACCAGGACCCCAAGGTCTTTCTTCACTTGCTTTCTAGGAAGTCAACCCCTAATCTATATTGGTGCATGGTGTTTCTTCTCCCCAGATGTAGGACTCTACACTTTTTATTGTTGAACTTGATTAGCTTCATCTTTGCCCAGCTCTTCAGTCTGTCTAGATCTCACTGAATGGCTGCACTGCCTTCAGGTGTATCAGTCAGTCTTCCCAGTTTCATATAATCAGCAAGCTGGCTGAGGATACACTCTATCCCATCATCTGGGTTGTTGATGAAGATGTTGAATAAGACTGGGTGCAGTATAGACCCCTAGGGAACACCACTAGTCACAGGACTCCAGCTAGAATCTGCACCATTGATCACAAACCTCCAGGCTCTACTATTTAGCCAGTTCACAGTCCATCTCACTTTTCGCTCTTCTAACTCACAGTTCCTGAGCTTATCCAGAAGGATATTATGGGAGACAGCTAAAGTTGAGGAAGACAACATCCACTGTTCTCCCTGCATCTATACATTCTGTCTCACCATCACAGAAGGCTAACAGATTAGTCACATATGACTTCCCCTTGGTGAGTCCATACTGACTACTGCTGGTAACCTTCTTTTCTTACATGTGCCTAGAAATGATCTCTAGAATAAGTTGCTCCATCATCTTTAAAGGGGTGTAGGTGAGGCTGATCAGTCTGTAGTTAGCCAGGTCCTGTTTCTTGCCCTTCTTGAAGACTGCAGTGACATTAGCTTTTCTCCAGTTCTCAGGCACCTCTCCTGTTTTCCAGGACTTTTCAAAAATGGTGGAGAGTGGTCTAGTGATGACTTCTGCCACCTTCCTCAGCACACATGTGTGCACTGCACCAGGGCCCATGGATTTGAAGATGTCCAGTTTCCTTAATTGATCTTTGACCCAATCTTCTTCAATCAAATTAAAGTGTTCATCACTCCTGACTTCTTCTGTGGTCTGGAAAGTTTGGGAATCCTGAGGAGTGGCCTTAGCAGTAAAGACCGTGGCAAAGAAGGCATTAAGTAACCCTACCTTCTCCATATCCTCTGTCACCAGGGCACCTGCATCATTCAGCAATGGGCCCACATTTCCTCTGGTCTTCCTTTTACCTCTAATGTACTTGAATAAGCTTTTCTTATTGTCCTTGACTTCCCTTGACAGTTTTAATTCTCAGGACGCCTTCGCTTTCCTTGTTGCATCCCTAAATCCTCTGACCACATTCTTGTATTCATCCCAAATGGTCAGCCCCTTCTTCCATGATCTATAAGCTTATTTCTTCCACTTAAATTTGTTCAGAAGTTCCCTGCTCAGCCATGTAGATCTCCTGGATCTCTTACCTGATTTCTTATTCTTCAGGACACTTCAATCTTGAGCTTGGATGAGGTGGTGCTTGAATATTAACCACTTCTCTGGGACTCCCTTTCCTTCCAGTACCCCATCCCATTGGATATCTCCAAGCAGTTGCTTGAAAAAGGCCAAATTTAGTTCTTCTGAAATCCAGGGGTTTGATCCTACTAGATGCTAGCTACCTGCTGCAAAAGATTCTGAACTGTGTCATCTCATGGTCACTACAACCAAGGCTTTTCCCAGCCATAATGTGTTCTACCAGTCCTTCTTTGCTTGTCAACACTAAGTCTAGTAGTACACCTCTCCTTCTTAGTTCCTCCACCACTTGAGTCAAAAGGTTGTCATCAATGCACTGGAGGAACCCTCTGGACTGGACCTGCCTGGCTGTGTAGTCTTCCCAGGAGATTTTGGGGTGATTTAAGTCTCTCAGACCTTCCTCTGAGCTTATGTAGATATAAGGGATGGAATATCTCTGGCCAATTTTGCTGTCTGTCTAATTCAGCCTCCTATGATGGGGGGGGTCATAGATCTCCCAGGGGCATCTGAGCTGGCAAAGATGCGACCTTGGAGTCCCGGCAGTAACAAAAACATTCCAGTGTTATCAGTCCCAGCCTACTAAAGGGGGAAAAAAAATCTGTAAAAGGAAAAGTGGCTTATCCTGGTTCAAACTAGGACAGTCCATTAGTACCAAGGCCTGTGGTTGTGCGGTGACCCTCAGCTGTCTGTAGAAGGCCTCATCAACATCCTCATCCTGCTCTGTTGGCCAGTAATAAACACCCACAACCATGTCCCTCGTATTAGCCTGCCCCTTAATCTTTACCCATAGGCTCTCAACCTCGCTCTTCATCTGCCCCTAGGGACGGTTCAATATATTCCAGTTGCTCTCTCACATGAAGAGCAATTCCACCACCTTGCCTTACTGGCCTGTCTTTCCTAAAAAGGACATACTCATCCATGACAAGAAAAAACAGTGCTTAAATACTTTATCCCATCCCTCCCTTCTTCCTGGGCCCAAATCAGTCTTGTCCCAATTTCTCTACCTCCTTTCCCCCAGTGGCCTCAGGGGACAGGGAATGGGATTTAGAGTCAGTTTGTCACATGTTGTTTTCTGCCACTCAGAGAGACCTTCACAAAACCCTTCAACATGAGTCTGTCTCATGAGGTGTGGTTCTTCAGAAACAGATTGCTACAGTGTGGGCTTCCCATAGAGTCAAGGGCTCCTTTGGAAACAGTCACCTCCCCTGGCATGGGGTACTCCACAGCTGCAGGTCCACATGTGCTCTGTTGTGGTCCATCACAGGCTGCAAGACTACAGCTGCTTCACCATGCTTCTTCACAGGCTAGTCCACCATCTCCTCCATGAGCTACAGGGGGACAGCCATGGGCCGCAGGGGATGGTTTGCTCGGACATCCCCTCCCCGTCCTTGCTCACCAATGTTGGTATCTCTGCTCCAGCAATGCTCTCAACTCTGCTCTCCACCTCACTCTGCTCAGCTCTCAGGTCTTATATCACCTTTGTTTCCCCTTCTTTTGTATGTTAACTGTAGAGGCACATCCATTGTCTCTGGTGGCTCAGCCTTGGCCAGAGGTGTGGCTGCATTTTTTGGAACAGGGGGAATTTTTCAGCTTCTTACAGGACCCATGCCTGGGGCCCCTCCCCTGTTACCAAACCAGTGCCAAACCAGCACAATGCTACACAAACCTTTGCGGTTGGTGCATGCTTCTGATCCTGATTTTGGATGATAAGGTCTAATTCATTACCACACTCTGTAAGGCCATTCATTTCTGGTTTGGCCATAAAATAGTTCTGTGTGCAACTTGAAAGGTAAAATAAGTTTTTTATGTAAAAGGGGACCTTCAGTATTCAATATGTTCAAATAAGTGAAACAGTAAAGCAAAAATGAAGTAGCAAAATAGATGTCTGTTCAAAGAAAAGTGCTATAGAGTCAAACAAATAAGAAAAAGAGTTTACAGGTAGCATTATGAAAAACAAAGCATGTACACCAAAACTGTTTTGCATTTTCTGAGCAATGACATCAAGCAAGCAGAGCTATTAAAAGTTAAGCAGTACTGGAAAAAACCCCAAATGATGAAGTACTGCAAAAATGTGAAGAATCTGCTCAAATACTTCTGTAATGTAAAAACTGCACCAGATATGAGTGGAAAAGATAATATGAGGTTAGATGCCATTCGTAAAAGTCTCTTTCCTTAGACAGCAAAAATAAACGTTGCTGGGATCTGAAATGAAGAGCAGGCAAAGCCTATTGTCATGGTGGTTCTCTCCCAGATGGCATTTCAGGCAGAATGCAGCACAGCCTGCAAAACTTGCCTCCTTTTTATAGATCAGAGATCACCATTCAAAATAGGTATCCCTGTTCAAATTAGCCGATTAGCATTGGCCAGGTTTGTACTCTTTCAGAGACAGTCTTTAACGTTTTGTCCATTTTTCTGCCAGTTATCATAACCCTTATCTTTCCTTGTTTCGGACTTACCTGGTAGAAGAGAAGGTCCTGTTCCAGTCTGTCCTTGGCTAAATCAGTAAAAAAATACCACTCTTGTTTTGCTGGCTTGAAAGACGTTGTGTTTAATCTTATGTGGGGGGGAAGAAGATGGACTGTTCCCCACACGTCTGTATTGAGTCTTACCAAGTGCTCATTTTCTGTCTGTAAATAAGAAAGATAGGAATGTTTGAAATCTGACTGCAAATTTCACAAGTGGCAATAATGCTGTTAAGTCAAAAGTCTTGCTCATCCCTCTTTCTACTAGCAATATTTTGCTAGTAGAAAAAAAATCCTTAATATATTTCAGCTTTGCAGCTTAGTTGCAAACTGTATTTTTCATTGTAAAATATTGTTGCAGACTGTTTTAATAAACAACGGATATGTGAGCAATCCTGTTTTTACTGATAGAACACCTAGGCCTCAACGACCAAGGACTCTCTCATGAGAACCAGTTGATAAAAAGTGAGCTAACGAAGTAAACATCCAAACGTGCCAGAAGAGGAGATGGAGTGGAGAGTCCTGATTGAGCCTGGGCCAAGGAGCCAGTCACTGTTCAGACCGTGGCAGGCTCTAGTACAACTGACCAATCATAAGTGCAACCCTGGACATGCAAAATCCGGGCTAAGGGTATATAAGTGCCTGTAATTTCTAATAAAGTTGGAGTTTGCTCTATCAATCATATTGATTGTCTTGCATTCTTCCCTCGCTGGAATACACCTCCACGAGCCGGCCAGGCTCACCGACAAGTGGCGCCGAAACAGGGACATGACCTGAAGACTGAAGATTTGAGAGAGAAAACCTAAAGATCCGAAGAGAGGACCCAAAGACTCAGGCGGGAACCCAAAGATCGGAACGACGCGCGCTACAATGATCCGAACGGGACCGCGAGATCCGAACGGGTACCTAAAGATCCGAAAAGAGACTTAAATCGGAGGTAAGCGAGCGGGACAGCACCGGGGGTGCAGCGCCCGGGGGGTTAAGGGCAGAAAGATCCTGGTGTGGTATTTCTGCCCCGAGCCTGGACTGATCTGATGAGAGTGTCCGCCGCCCGATGTGCTAACGGGAAAAAGCTGCAAGCGCGCAGTTAAG
>NW_009952978.1:393562-419168 GCF_000747805.2 Chaetura pelagica | reverse complement strand
AGGTTTTAACAAGAAAACATGAAGAAGATTGCCGTCATCAACTCTCCACTACATCTGACCTGGGACTGGCTGTGATCACTGAAGATAACTGAGTGACTGATGGAAATAAGTATAAGAGAGAATGGCTATTGTTGTAGCATCCATAATTGTAGCATGTATTCTCTATGGTTAGTAAGGCCTTAAATTGAGTCTGGATTGCTCAAAAGAAAAAGGGGGATTTGTTGCAGACTGTTTTAATAAACAACGGATATGTGAGCAATCCTGTTTTGACTGAAAGAACACCTAGGCCTCAACGACCGAGGACTCTCTCATGAGAACCAGTTGATAAAAAGTGAGCTAACGAAGTAAACATCCAAACGTGCCAGAAGAGGAGATGGAGTGGAGAGTCCTGATTGAGCCTGGGCCAAGGAGCCAGTCACTGTTCAGACCGTGGCAGGCTCTAGTACAACTGACCAATCATAAGTGCAACCCTGGACATGCAAAATCCGGGCTAAGGGTATATAAGTGCCTGTAATTTCTAATAAAGTTGGAGTTTGCTCTATCAATCATATTGATTGTCTTGCATTCTTCCCTCGCTGGAATACACCTCCACTAGCCGGCCAGGCACATCGACAAAATATGACTATTAAATTGCCTTTTGTTCTATCTTGAAAACAATGCTAATGATGTTTGCTGGAAACAAGTATAGAAAATGACAGAAACAGGTAATGAGTAGGTAGTCACATGTAAGAACTGAAAAGACTGCAATTCAGTATATTGCTTGAATAAACACTAACTTCATGCAGAACACTTATTTAAATGACCTAATTTTGGCTGGGATAGAGTTAATTTTCCTCCTAGTACCTGGTACAGTGTTATGTTTAGGATTTAGTATGAGAATAGTGTTGATAACACACTAATGTTCTAGCTGTTGCTAAGCACCAAGGACTTTTCAGCTTCCTGTGTCTTGCCAACGAGAAGGCTAGAGTTGCACAAGAAGCTGAGACGGAGCACAACTAGGACACAACTCAGACTAGCTAAATGGATATTCTATACCATTTGATGTCATGCTCAGCATGGCTGGGGGCAGTTGGCCAGGGGGCATCAAATCACTGCTCAGGGACAAACTGGGTATAGGTCAGTGGGTGGTGAGTAATTGCACTGTGCATCACTTGTGTTGTAGAATTTTGATGATGATGATTACTGGTGGTGGTTTTGGTTGTTTTGGTGTTGTTGTGTCTTCCTTTTATGTCCTGTTAAACTGTATGTATTTCAACCTGTGGGTTTTAGTTCTCCATGATTCTCTTCCCCACCCCATGGGGGCTCAGGAGGAGGAATGAGCAAGCAGCTGCATGGTGCTTATTTGCTGCCTGGAGTTAAACCATGACAATCTGCAAACGCATTGCTTCTTGTGACCCAGCTTTGGCAGAGGGCTTCTTCCAATATTTTTTTCCCTGACATGACTCTGAAAAATAAAAACCACATGGCTGCAGCTACAAGCATGCAACTTTGCAATGTAAAGTGGCATCTTCTGTTTCATCTTTGCTGTAAAATACAACAGAAATAAAACAAATATGAAATAAGTAAAGCACACTGCTAGTGCATTAAGAGAGACACCTCTGCAGCAGATTTCATCCTAGGTGTTCTTCATATTACAAGTGCATAATGTAATGTGTGCAAGTCTAGGATATTTGTATAATTATATGCCTTGCCAAGTAAATGGTTGCAGCAATGAACTCTATTGGAAAAGGAATAAGCAGCACTCTGGGTAATAATTTAATCACAGATAGGAATGTTCTGTCAGGCAGATATCTTTCATTCTTCAAAACAGTAAAATGTTGAGTTCAGGAAGCTCAAAGTGCCTAAAATTAAAGTCAATATTACATTTAAAAAAACATGGAAGTTACAGTAATTAAAGTAACTGTGTTTGTAACAAGTTGCTAAGGAAACATTCAAAGGATGACAGATGAAAGTCAAGTCTGTTGAAGGATAATGATAATATAAGAAAATCTTTCATACAGACAGGGTAGATTTTAGTCCCACATGTTTTATAAGCTGTGCTCAGGAATGTTTTTTGGCCCCCGGTACAGGTCAGTGAGGAAACATACGCTAGTCCCTTTCAGTGGTACAGAGACTTGAATCGATTCCTTCCAGAGAGAAAGGGCAGTTTTGCTCCAGAGAACCAGGTGGAGTTACAGGAGTGGTGCAGGAGTGCTTACACTAATCCTTACAACTTCAGGATTTCAGTAATTGTTATCTGTCTTGACATGTCCTGGAAAAGTAAATTAAAAATGTTTTGTATTACGGCTCTACTTCCTCAAAGGTTTTATTCCATCAAAGGAATCTGCTGGTTGCAATACCTCCTTCCTGATGCAAGGCCAGAAATTGCAGAATGAAAGGTGAGACACAAAAGCAAGGATCACAAGAAGACATCTTATTTATTGTGCAGAGGTACAGGTAAGACATACAACAGGGCTGGCCATGGAGAAAGGGCAGAACACACGTAATGCAGTATTCCTATGTAGTTAATCAGTACAGCCAGCAGAAACGCACTGTTTTAACTTTTGGGACTTCAGAATACTTAAGCATGTTTGTTATTTAAAGAAAGAGAAGCAGGTAAAAACAAAATCATGGAAAACATCACACTAGAGTGAAGAAAATGAAACAACAAAAAATTTACAAAAAACAGATGGGTTTATTTTTATCTGATTTGGTTTTATTTTACTGTTAAAAATGAAAAAAAGTGCCATAAGTTGTGACACTATCAGTACTTCTCTGCACTGCATGGTGCCAGTCCAAGGCTAATCTACCTTCCCTTTTTTCCATTCTGCTTGAAAAGAAAAGCTAAAATTTTAACTGATTTCACTAGAACTGTTCTTGCTTCTGGCCTTTTTTTACAGGGGATAATTTCCTTGGTAAACAACAACATGTCCAGGCTGACACACAAACTCCTTTAGTACAGGTTGTG
Organism: Chaetura pelagica; assembly: GCF_000747805.2. Classification (NCBI taxonomy): domain Eukaryota; kingdom Metazoa; phylum Chordata; class Aves; order Apodiformes; family Apodidae; genus Chaetura; species Chaetura pelagica. The sequence goes on along the minus strand of NW_009952978.1, from coordinate 416,221 downwards.
TGAGTGACTGCTCACCATAGAATGGAAGCAAAGGACTCTCAACGTGTGCGTGAGGACTTCTGATATTAGAGACAGTAGGGCCATATCTTGCAGTCTCCTGGGGAAATAAGGTGTTAGATTAAGTTTGTTCAGCAAACTTTCATAGAGAAATTTTGTAACCAGATTTAACCCATAAAATGCTGTCCCGACTTGCATTAGAGATTTCAGATAATTACAAGAGGGCACTTCACCTTTCTTTAAGAAAGTACAAAAAAGTAGACTTACATTTGAAGTTCAGTGTTTCTTATGTATAAGTGTTATATGGTCATCATTTTAGTAACAGATTTGCAATTAACTGCTAAATGAAGCATCAGAAATTGATTAGTGTAAGTTGTTATATAACTAATTGTAATTGGTTATTCTTTTACATAGTTCAAAGCAGATGCAAAGTGGTATGCAAGCTTGTTTTGTTGCCCTGGTGTGTTTTACCAGGATACTTCTCTATGCTGTGTTAATTCTATACAGCAATTAAAAACTGCTTCCTGACTAACCTGTCAGTGCAGTTTTAATCACCTAGATTTAATTGCTTTATATAATTCCCTGTTACTTTATTGCTGTATTCAGGCTCATATGTTCCTCCAAACAAACAAATAACCTGTCATAAAATATACATCACCATACTCGGATCAGTATCTTATGCAAAACCTTTTCCACATGTGTAGGTAGACAGACAAGTATTTATACCTGTGTCTCATTCAAGAAAGGAAAATATTCCTCTTACTCAAGGAGAAAAAAAGAAGAAAAAGGTGGGGGAAAGAATGAAGGAACTATATTAAGGACAGAAGACATGTGCAGGATTTGATGAAAACTGTTATGAACTCTGTAAGTAGATCTCATTGATGAAGGAATTCCTTGAGTACTACACTATCTAACATTTCATTTTCAGTGGGTTCTTAGGCACCCTAGATGTTTCTCAGGTCTTAGTGTAAGCAAAAAACACCTCCGGCTGTTGGGAAGTGGGAGATGTTTGGGACTGCAGCTAAAAAATTATCCAGACCCCAGTTCTGGCACATGGGTTCCCTGATGACAATAACATGTTTGGATTTTCAAAGGAACAGACCTGCCACTCAGCACACTCAAAAGACACCTTTGTGGGCTGATTGGTGATGTGGCAAAAGAGGAGTTAACAAAATTAACAGATGAACAAATAATGGCTTTTTTTTTTTTTCTTCTGATGTGAACTTAGTGATTGCACTGCACTCTTGAAAATTATTTTCTTACTTGCACACCCCTGTAAAGTACTGACACTCAGGAAATACTCATGTTGTGCTGCTTGTGGCCCTTCCCTTAGTATTGGAAAAAATCCCACTAAAAGGATGAAAACAGTCTTAAATTCCTTTCTTATCTGTCCTGGATGTCCTATAAGACTTCTAACAGCAGTGTTATTTATTCATGTGGATAACAGCTCATTTTTTACTTTCAAAAGTCAAAGAGCCACTAGAAAGTAGTGCTATTTAGTTCCTATTCTCTTGAAATTATTTGAGGCCTACAAGTTGTACCCAAGGCTGCAACAGAGCTCAGGGATGCCAGAGGCAGGATCAGGGTGCAGGAAGTGCTGCCTTTTGGTCCCCTGCTCTTTGGACACAAAGATGAAAACAGTTGTTAACTTGTCACTGTATGCTATAAATGTAATGATGCATTGCTCTAACAAGTACATCACCTTTGACTCTGCATAGCTGCTGCATCAGTCTGAGGGAAAATAGCTTAGAATAAGTATACAATGTCCATTACTTCCTTTACTGTCTGAAAAATAAATTTAAAATTCTCCCTTCTCCCCAGCAAATCTCAATTCTTTGAAATGCAGCTATAAAGAGAAGGATAACCATAAATAAGAAATGCTGCTGTCCCCAGTCTAGGGTGTGATTCAGTGAAGAGAATAACCTCCCTCTGTTTCTTTCTTACACTCTTACTTTCTGCAAAAGATTAAGACAGCCTGTCTGCACATCCAATGCTGCAAGAAACACTTAGATTTTCTGGTGTAACCCTTTGATAGCAGCAGACAGTTTTATATTAGTGCAAATTTATTTCACTGTAAAAATGCCTACATCTCAGTAAAACTGATTGATTTCAAGATGAACCAGTTGAAATGAAAATGTGGGTTGCAGGGGGCATGAGAAGGAAAAGTGTGGAAGAATATTTCAGGGGTAAATCTCAAAGGATAAACATTGCATGGATGCATAGCATACTGTAAGATATCGGTGTTGGCTACAAAAGTCTTCTGCATCTCCTGGGAAGCTGGTATTGGCAGCTGGCAAGAAACACTTCTTTACCTGGCAAGAATGTAATAGCATTAAATATCTTACTAAGGGAATATTTTGTGAATTGTGGTATCTGAATTCAATACATACACATCAGTAGGTACATATTTTCATCAGAAAATTTGCCACACTGTAGTAAAAGCATGAGCTGAAAAGAATGAAGTAACTACTGATTCCAGGAATCTTTCTTGAATTAATTAAATTAGTATGTTTATAAAATGCAGGGAGACCAGACTAGCGTTAGATGAAGATGAGAAGAATATTGCAGGAAATACATTCTGTTTATATTGCTGTCAACAGGAGTTCCCTTTTCTGAAGATGCTCTAAATTTTAATTCATATTCCCAGTTTGTTGCAGTATCCCTGAAGTAGTAATTTTTCTTACTTTTCAGTTTGACTTCACTGATGTTTCTGCATCTTGGCATAAACCTCCAGATATACAAAATGGGTATACTTTGAGGGTGGAAATTATGGTGATTCATGCTCTGCTTGAGTTTGTAAGAGATCATGAGACTCCTTGTTGAATCAAACAGTTATGATGACATATGTAACCTCTGAATAAAACAACATTCCTTTTCTATGTAGAAGTATTCAAAAACCCAGAAGAAAACACAGTTTACAAAATGGGCAGACTGCTCATATGCCTGGCTATCTGTTTAGCCTCTGTAATACTTCTGAAGGATTTTTAATGACTTAGGAAAGAAAATAATAGCATTGTATAAGATTTTAAATTGAGAACAAGTCCTGTGAGGAGCAGCTGAGGAAACTGTGGTTGTTTAGTCTGAAGAAAAAAAGGCTGAGGTGAGACCTTATCTCCCTCAACCACTGCAACCTGAAAGCAGATTGTAGTGAGGTGGGTGTTGGCCTCTTCTCCCAACTGAATATTGATAGGACCAGAGGAAATGGCCTGAAGTTCTTGCAGAGGAGGTTTAGATTGAATATTAGGAAGAAATTTTGTGCCGGAAGAGTGGTCAGGCACTAGAACTAGCTGTGTAGATTTGATATTTCAAGACATGCTCTGGTGACCAAGGTTGTGGTTTTGTGTGGTTTTGGTTTTGTTTTGATCTGTGTTGTGTTGTGTTAACAGTTGGACACAGTGATCTTAGAGGTCTTTTCCAACAATGATGACTCATCATTCTGTAAATAACCTAAGATTCTGATTTTCTAAAATAATTAATTGGATTCCCTTAAGGTCATAGAATCATAGAATTATTTGTGTTGGAAGGGACTAAAAGATCATTTAATCCAAACATCCCTGCCATTGGCAAGGATACTTTCTGCTAGAACAGGTTGCTCAAAGCCCCATCCAACCTGGCCTGGAAAACTTCCATGGAGGGGGCATCCACAACTTCCCTGGGCAACCTGTTCCCTTGTCTCACAATCCTGATAGAAAAATAATGTATTCTTAGTGTCTAACCTAAATCTACTCTCTTCCAGTTTAATGCCCAGGATACAGTTGACTTTCTGGGGTTCAAGCACACATTGCAGGCTCATGTTGAGTTCTACTCAAGGTCTGTTGTATAAAATCTATTTTTATAACAAATTTATTAATCAGAAGTGTGGGTTTTTGTCTCAATAATTGATGTGGAACAACCCATTCTGATCATAGTGATTATTTCTGTTTTGTGTTGTAGACTGTCACCTGGATCTTACTTTATTGACCACATTATGCTAGATGTTGCAGAAATGCAGAACAAAAAGATTGTGTTTTGGCAGGTTCACTAATTCCGCTTTCTTGTGTACAAGTAAGTAACTGTATACCTTCTGCTGTCACACTGCTTGATCAGGGTACATTAGCACAGTCACAAAAGAGCTCTCTTGAAAATTTTTACTTTCAGAATAGGATGCCGTTCACCATAACCCTACACAGCTCCATTTTTCAAAGTCTATGTAGTCAAGGTGAGAGCATTTAGGTCTTTTTACCAGCTATGCCAGCCCCTGTATTTTATTTTTAGTGAAGAATACTTTGTCATGGAAATGTAAATATGAAGCCAAGGTCAGAATACATTCTGTAGGACAAACCAATCTTTGTGTATCTCTTTCATAAAGCACACTTTCTAGTTTTTGCTGAAAAGCTTTTTGTGGTGAAGGTGGAGGCATGAGAAATATTTTCCATGATGATTAGAGCTCTGAAAAACTGCAACAAACAGGAGGGCTGACATGTTTTGGTGATACAACTGGAATCATAGCCATGAAAACTGCTAGTCACAATGTTCTTAAATGCTGCATTCTGTGCATATTCAAATTACTTCAGTAACTCAAGTCTAAAGTGCATGAACTCTGTCCTGGGGTATTGTTCTGTTTCTGACAGAGGTAAACATGGCCTGAAGGTATTTAACGGCTATTTATAAATAAAGTTCAATTATTGCTGTTTTTAAAAATAATATTTGTTTCTTTTAACCATGATAGTATAACCACATTCATGCCTGTTCAGTAGATACAGAATTAAACTGAAAGGTAAAAGCGAAATGGGTAAGAAAAATCTTTTTGTACTATTAATACCTGCGTCATTCTAAAACTTGTAGTATCTATGACTGTCAACCATCACAAAGATATTTATCATAAAACAGACACAAGAAAGGACAGATGATAAAAGATGGTTATGAAATTAATTTAATTACTAAAATCTCTTATTCTTCAAGCAAGAATGCAAAGAAACAGTAGAATCCACACTGCAAATAAACTCCGCACATTACATAGTTTGATTTTAGTGATACTATAAAGATTTAATTTAAATTATGCTCAAGCAAGACACTTTTCTGGAGCATCAAAGCTATTTGCTTTTCCACTCTCAAAGAATCTCAGTAGACTTTGTTTTTCAAGGAGTCTAAAGTATTGTGTTAAGCAGAACTGACCTGTTACTGTCATATTTCTTAACATGGGTATTTCTCCAGGACAATTCTTGTCACAGATTCTCATATGAGACAATGAGAAGAAGCACTTCTGTTTACCTACGCAGTCATTTGCCATCTTTCGTTGAACTTTAAAATGCTGGAAAACTTCTTAATATAAGTAAGCAGCAATCTGATTGAAACAGAAACATCCACTTTTACTTTAAAAGTACTCTTGTGGTAGTTGTCTGTAGCATTTTCCAAGACTGGCTTGAAAACTTGTCTAGATGGATTAGCTTAATACCGACTTCAGGAGGCATTTCCATTTATGACATATTTTAGGATTTTTAGTAATATATAAAGTCAAATTATTTAGTAATAACCTTCTGATATGTTCTTATTTTTTGTTTTTAATGAGAGATGGTAATTTGTGATCTGTTATGAGTTTTCAGATTTTACCTTTCATGATGTAAGCAGTATCTTACTGAGTCAGTTTTGGGTACACATGCATTTCAGGATTTGTTTTTTTATGAAACACAGAAGTTCAATGAGTTTTATAAACAATTTTCTTGTTGGATGCCTTGCAGAACAAATCTGGACTTTAGGGCATAATCTATTTCAAAGACACTGGTGAAGACTTGTTTGAATTCATTTTAGTTTATAAAGTGGAGATTAACTTCTGTTAAGTATATGGAATTAATTGTATCTTTCCCCAAAATTTAGCACTTATTAATTTAATTCTAAAGGAATTTTCTCAGAATTTACATACAAATTCATAAATGGAATAACAGATTAAAAGGAATTTAAATGAGTCACGATTTTTGCATCTCTGTGAGATCATATTTTCCCTGAATAATTGAAACAATGGAACAAAATAGCCCTTTCAGTCTCATTATGAAACATAATTGAGACACTGTATACAGGATATATTTAAAGACACTGTTAATAGTCACTGTACCTATTTAATTGGAAAGACTGGAAAAGATCATCAATGCAGATGTCTTCTAAATGGAATTGTGGGAGTAGGTAAATAATGACTGTTCATCTCCTAGAGCCACCCCAGTGAAAAGTTCTGCGGGCTTTTCTGACTTGGAGATAAGAATGAAGCCAGCTACTCATAATATCTTGCTACCAGATTACACGTTCCATCTCGGCCTGTTGGTTGCAACCCAGTTCATGTGTCAGTGCCTCATGGTGTGGGAAACTATATCAAAGGCCCAAGTGAACAACATCCACAGTATTTCCCTCATTCATTAAGTGAGTCACATTGTCATACAAGGAGATTGGTTAGTCAAGCAGGATCTGCCTTTCATAGACCCATGCTGACTAGATCTGATTGCCTTGTTTTCCTGCATGTGCCATGTGGCTGCACTCAAGATGATGTGCTCCATAACCTTCCCCATCACCAAGGTCAGGCTGACAGGCCTGTAGGTCCTCCGATTCTCCTGCTGGCTCATCTGGTAGATCAGTCACCATTGCTAATCTCCAGTCAGCTGGAACCTCTGTCATTATCCAGAACTGCTGATAAATGATAGGAAGTGTCCTGATGAGCACTTCTACCAGGTCCCTCAGGACCCTTTGGTGAATTCCATCCAGACCCATAGACTTGGATGTGTCTAAGTGGCGTAGCTGGTCACTAACCATTTCCCCTGGGATTATGGGGCCTTTATTCTGTGCTTGTCCCTGTCTTCCAGCTCAGGGGGCTGGGTACTCCAAGAACAATTGGTCTTATTACTAAGGATTGAGTAAAGAAGTCATTAAGTACCTCAGCCTTTTCCTCATCTTTTTTGACTATGTTTTCCCCCACATCCAATAAAGGATGGAGAGTCTCATTAGCTCTCCTTTTGTTGCTATTGTATTTATAGAAACATTTTAATCCTCTCTTACAGCAGTAGTGTGATGCAGTTGTAATTGGGCTTTGGCTCTTGCAGTTTTCTCCCTGCCTGGCTATTTCAGCCTAGTGTTTAAGGTAAACCAAAACAGAGAACAGAACTGCTCTCTGTTACTCTTCCCACCTTTCCAGGGGAAGATGAAAGGGGAAGAGAAAAAGCTAGAAGTTAAAGCTAGAACAGGTTTCCTAGAACAGGGAAGGGAGAATAACATGTGGGATAATAATGAAAAAATATACAAATATATATATAAAGCTCATTTTCAATGGTTGATGACATGTCTGAAAGAGCCTCACTGCAGAGCTGCGTAGGGAAGAGGTCACTACTCTTCCCAGCAACTGATGCAGTCGGCTCCTGCAGAGTACATGGTGAAATTATGATGAAGAGTATGAGCATCTTTCCAAGACATCCGAGAAATGAAGTCAGGAAGGAAGAAGGTAGCCTAAAGGGGTGGACTTTCCCACCCTCTTAGCTATTCTAGAGTATGGCAGGAAATGGTAGAAAACCCATGAACCCTCTCTGTACTGCCCACTGAGTCCCTCAGGGTCCTCTCTCTGGGTCCATATTAACACTATAAAATTAATCTGTGCCCCCTCAAAGCTTAACAATAGCCCAAGGATATTTTTGTAGCCCCCTGAGTTTTCTGCCCCTTCTTCTAAAGGCCGTAAACTCTCCTATTGTTCTTTTTTCTGAGTTCCAATAAAAGCTCTCTGTTCAGACAAGCCAGTCTTCTTCTCCACCAGCTTGTCTTTCAGCATAGGTAGACTGCCTGCTCTTGCACCTTTAAGATTTCCTCAAAGAATGCCTAAGCCTTCCTAGACTCCTTTGCCCTTCAGGACTGCCTCCTGAAGGACTCTGTTAACCAGTTTCATAAACAGGCCAAAGTTTGCCCTCTGGAAGTACAATGTGGCAGTTTTGCTAACCTTAGAGCTTTTGTATTCACTATGATCATAGCTCTAGATTCCTGAAAGACAATCTTCAGCACCCTGCATTGAACGTCCTGCAAACAAAGAAAACTGTCCTTCTACTCTGAAATGTAAAGTTAGGATTGAGTGATGGGTTTATAACAAGGTTCCTGAGTTAACAAGTAGAATTTCTATAAAATCCACCATGTTTTCAGGTTTATTCTTTATAGCAAATCATATATGCAGAACTTTTATTGTGTTCAGCAGCAATCTGATGAGAGTTCCTGCCTAACATTGCTTGCATCCTGACCTTCTGTTTTACTCTTCAGTGTATTAAAGAGACCTCAAATAAATTCACAAACTTCAGAAATACTACAGAAAAAAACATTTCCTTTGATTTTTTGGAAATACAATTAATAACAGGAAGAGAAAATGTTGATTTTTCTGTAGGATACATTTTTAAGCAGTGTGAGTCCCCAGTGTTCCTTGTTCATGACAGTTTTTGTAAGAAAACACATGAAGCACATTTTCTTTCCCAGTTTCTAGAAAAGCACTACAAAAAATTAAAAGTATTTCTTAATCAAAGAAAGTGGAAGTGCCTCTTAGTTCTAATACAAAACTTTGTCAGTATATTTTAAAAAATTAGTATAGATTAAAAATCTGGAAAGCAGAAGTACACTGATGCAATCTTTTTTACCTATAATTTATCATTTCCATTGAAATGAAACCATGTTATTCTTCAGTTTGACTAATATGAAGATTTGAATTCTATCTGTATTTCCCCAGATTTTGTTCTGGGTTTTTTGGCTTTTTTTGTGTCTGTGTGTGTGGTTTTGGGGTTTTTTTATTAGTTTTTAGATTAGTCTCAACAATTTTCTTTTTTCTATACATATCAATTTGTATGTTTGACACCACTTCTCTGACACCAATATTTTGTGTTTGGTGCTTTGGAGTGATTGATATATTTAAATAGATTTATGGAGACTTCTATTAACCTTTCTTGCTAAGGAAGGCTGTGCTACCCTTCCATGTTATCAATTGTACATACTTAACTGTTGTATACTTTCTCCGCATTCAACAGAATGGATTTTCATATAGGTGTATAGTTTAAAGAATACATATACCACTTGGTATATGTATCAGTGTATCTTGGTACACTGATCCTTTATCTTTCTTTTAAACATGCTAGATACAATATCAGATATATTTTTTTGTTTAAAACACCTATTTCTAAATTAATTATATACTAGGAGACACATAACACATATAGAGAGCAAAAATGCGGACAGTTACTTGGTTGAAAATAGAAAGTTTAATCCATGAGAGTCATCTCATGTGCCTTTTCTATATTCAGTACTAAATTCTATGCAGGAAGTGAAAATCTGAAAAAGAAAGACTACTGCTACAGGCCAAATGAGACACTAATACAGTGATTACATAAGTATGATAAATAATTCAACAATTATTATTCAATAATAATTTCAACATACAGTGATGTCAGCTGTCTTCCTGACAGTCCTTTCAATTGTCTCCTATGGTTAAGGACTCCCTGGTATGCAACTATTTGGCTGTCTGTTTTTTGCGTGCTTTTTTTGTGGTTTGTTTTGGTTTTTTTTTGTTTGTTGTTTTGTTTGTTTTGTTTGTGGCTTTTTTGTTCATTTTGTTGTTTTTCGTTTTGTTGCACCATCTGAAGTAAATTCCAAGCAACAAAAGAAAATATTTCTGAAAGCAGAAAACAGTTATGATTTTATGTATTTACTACCATTCTTCTGATTATAAGAATACATGACAAATAAATGCAGAAGAGAGTGCTGAGAATCAAGGTTCTGAGCTTCTGGGCCTTACCTAAACATACATTTCAAAAACACTAAACCAGTTCTGTTTCTCACTCTCTTCATCTTTTAAAAGGAAGTAATACTAAGCACCTTCACAGGAATGCGTCAAGTTTCGTTACCTAAAAAGAACCTTAGTATTCTTAGAAATGACAAAATATTCTTATTTCTTTTAAGATTAAATATTCCATTTTTCTGTAAGAATGTATGTCTTGCCAGTAGACTAATTGGCTCCATATAGGAAAAACTTATGCAAAAAGACAGTGAAGACAATGGCATAAATCAAGGGCAGTGTTAAGAAACCTTACAAATTATTCCAAAATCATTAATAAATGTGATTTTTTGCTGTGGGATGTTTTGTGTGGTGCATTTCCACATAACACTCAAATTGTTCACTGCTTTCAGGCATATATAGTTCTGTTGATGTGCATTTCCTGAGAAGCCTGACACTGAGAGTAGACTTTTTTCTAGATTAGAGACCATTTATGCCAAACTTTGTCTAGATTAGAGACCATTTACAGAGATAAGGCTAATAGGCTGGTAGTTCCTGGGGTCTTCTTTTGTCCCTTTTTAAAAAAATGGGAGAAATGTTCCCCTTTTTCTAGTCACCAGGGACTTCATCTGACTGTCGTGACTTTTCCAGTATCATGGAAAGTGGCACGGCAAGTGCATTATCTGATTGCCTCAGAACTCTGGGATGCATTTTGTCAGGTCCCATGGACTGAGAATCACAGAACTGTAGAATGGTTCAAGTTGGAAGGGACCTTTGAAGGTCATCTCGTCCAAACCCCCTGCATTAAGCAGGGACATCTTCAACTCCATCAGGTTGCTCAGAGACCTGTGCAACCTGGCCTTGGATGTTTCCAGGGATGGGGCATCTACCACCTCTCTTGGCAACCTGTTCTGGTGTTTCACCACCCTCAATGTAAAAAATTACTTTCTGATATCTAGTCTGAATCTCCCCTCTTTTAGATTAAAACTATTACCCTTTGTCCTATCACCACAGGCCCTGATAAAACATGCTTATGTATCTTCAGGTTCCTCAGGTGGCAACAAATGTGATTTTTTCTTACAGTAGGAGGGACTTTACTCCCCCAGTCTCTCATGGTCCATTCACTTGACAGGTGTGGGAAGAGAAGTTACCCTTGAAGAATGAGGCAAAAAGCTGTTGAGTACCTCAGCCTTGTCCTTGTTGGTTATTACCAGTTTGCCAGTTGTGTTCATCAGATGGGAATACGCTTTCTTTCACTTTCCTTTTCTGGCTGACATACCTGCGGAAGCTCTTCTAATTACTCTACATCCCCTTGTCAAGTCCAGCTCTAGATGTGTCTTGGCCTTCCTGACTCCATCCCTACACAATTGGGCAGTGTCCATACACTCTTCCCAGGACACTTGTCACTGCTTCTACTGCCTGTGCATTCCCTTCTTGCGCTTTAGTTTGACCGGGAGGTCTCCACTCAACCAAGCCAGTCTCTTGCCTTCCTTGCCTGATTTCTTACACCTGGAGACTGTGAATTCTTGTGTTCTATGGAAAGGGTCTGCCAGCTCTGATCAGCTTCCTTGACCCTGAGGGCAGTTTCCCAGGGGGTCCTATTGACTAACTCCTTGAACAGGTGGAAGTTTTCTTTCCTAAAATTTAGGGTCCCAAAGTCCTGACTTCAGTCTTCAGCTGACTGCACCACTCAGGATTGTGAACTTCAGTGCAAGAATAATAGAGTACCCTGCAGCTAAAGTCCAAGAGAGCAGTGGAATTCAGGAATACTTTGTGTATCTGAGTGAAAATGCACTTTGCTCTGGAAATGACCATTCCACCTTTTATTGCCTTACTCTTTCCACATTAACATAGCTCCACAAACCCATATTATAGAGGTGTCCTTGTCTGAGCCAGGATTAAACCAATTTTCTTTCTACTGATTTTTTTTTTCTTCAGTGAACTCTCTTAAAAGCAGTTGAAATTAACAACAATTTTTCCAGCCAGTGGACTGATAATGCCTGAATCTTTCTAGTTACTGCTGAGAGACCCAGGACACTTTGCTCTATTAGTTGGGTTTGCTGCTTCAGACACTAAAGGAGTGGAAGAGTCATATCTACAACCCTCCCACAAGGAGGAGCTGATAAGACAGATGGCGAAATTGACCAAAGAGATTATTCCATCCCATATATATGTGACATTTGTTATAAATTCCAGGATCACAGAAGTAAAGTTTTACTTCAAAATTTAAATATGACAGTGAAAATATGCATACTTTTTAATGTAGTCACAAATTAGACTCCATTTAGGAATATTAGAATCATGGCAAATCCATAATAAGAAACAAATTAAACCTATCAAGACTGTGCCCAATTATTTATCTTTTATATGTTGAGATGGCTTTTGACTGTTTTCAAGAATGGAGACTCCACAACTTCTCCTGGCAACCTTTTCCCATGGTCAGTCAACCTCACAGTGAAAATCTGTTTCCTGATGTTCAGGAGGAACCTCCTGTGTTTCAGCCCACTGACTCTTCCCTGTCAATTAAAGAAGATGTAATCATATACAAAGAATCAATTAGACAGAAGCTGATTTATGTATTCAGACAAAACAACGTAATTTTTCTTCCAACATTTAACCTTTCAACTCAAAAGCCTCCATATTAGGTATCGCAAAAATATTTAAAATTAGGTAGCAGTTAGGACCTGCTGCTTTTAACTCTCTTACTGAGCTACTGTTCTACAAATTTCCGCTATGAGTAATTCATTCTAGCTCCAGCATTACCATATTAAAAAATGGAAATAATTTTATTATTTCTTCTGACTTGAATAGTGGAAAATAATAGCCATGCTAAAGTGTTGCAGAGCTAACTCAGTGCACCAGCGCTGATGATGTCTGCTGGCTTAGGTTGTGGTGTGGTTTATTAACGAGGGAGGGGCCGTAGAGGTGGTTCTTTGTAAGAAACTGAAAATCTCCCCCAGCTCCAAATCTCTAGCCAGGCTGAGCCATTAGAGAGACAATAGGTGTGCCTCTTCAATTAATATATGAAAGAAGGGGAAATCTGAGAGCAGAAGAGAAGAGACTAGGTTGAGAACAGAGGTGAGAGTAGTGGTGAGAGCAGTGCCAGGAGCAGAGATTTTTGAGGTTGGTGAGGAAGAAGAGGGACAAGGTGCCCCAGCAGAAGTTCCCCAGCAGCCAGTGACAAGATGGCAGGCTGTCCCCCTGGACCCCACGGAGTAACATGGTGGAGCACGCCCTGAAGGAGCCCTAAGGGGCAAATTAGACTTAGACCTGCTGCCATGGAGGAAGTGGTGCTAGGGGAGGTGATTGTTCCTCAAACAGCCCATGACTCTGTGGGAAGCCCATGCAGGAGCAGGCTGCTCCTACAGGACTGCACCTCATGGAAAGGACTCATGTTTGAGAGGTTCATTGAAGGACTCTATTCCATGGGAGGGAAGGTTAAAACCTACTTGCAAACCCATGAGAAAGCAGTCAGTGTCTTTCAGAGCAGCTCTTCCCCCAGCCCCAACACTCTTGTGACGTGTGGAATAACGACTTTACAACCAGTAAGGTAATAAAGAAGGTATGTTTATTCAGCGCTGGGTGCACGGGGATCGCCCCTCCACAAGCGTGCACACCCTAGGGCTATTGGCAAGTTCGTTATATGCCACAAAGTAATACATATTCATCTATGCGGTTGCATATACATTAGGTGTCCGAGGATAGGGAGGGGTTATTACAATTAGTTCCCGGAAATCATTATCCTAGTTGCTCCCCCGAGCTCCTCCTTGTTGCACCTGCGCAGTGTCTTCTGGTGGTCGCGGGCAGGGGTCTTCTGGGATGAAGGCCGTATGTCTTCCTCGCTGTGCACTTTTCACCTCTCAGCATTCCTTTCTGGGGTCTGCACCACGTTCTTGCTTTCTCAGCAAGTTTCTGTGGGAGGATCCTCCCACACAATACCTTCCCTCACAATTCAAGCCTTATCTATACATTCCAAGCCTTATCTATGCTAAGCAATGCCATCCTGCTTACTCCTTATGTGTTAGTCCTTTCTACCAAGGGAGGCCATCTGGTTTTCCTCAGATGACTTGTGGTATTGCCAGGAATTGACAAAAGGAGAGGTATGTGCACGCACTGCAGGCAGCTTTTCGACCGGCATCTGCACTCTTTGCAAGCACGTAAGAACTGTAAGCAGCACGTGGTTGCCCTATCCAACCACCACCGGACAGAGTGTCTAGAGACGGTCTGGAGGAGATGCCCACCACAGCATGACCACTTGCATAGCTTGGCCACCAATCACAGCTCCTGCACTGGCAGAAGAAGGCTTGTGAGGTGCCACTAACCACAGAGTGATGGTGCAGCTCTGGGACCCTCCTTCCAGCACCTCCTGCACCCAGCACTTTTTGGGAGCAAACCCCACCAGGTGCAGGGGAGCTCAGCCCTGCAGCTTCAGCCTATGAAGCTGAATGGTGCTGAATGAACCATCGTCAGAATGGTGCTGCAAGCTCAGCGTTTTCTCTGCTGTTAGATCCAGTAAACATCCAGATGCTTGCCAGGGGTGATTTTTTTTCCCAAAGCCAGGGAGCTACCCACTGTAGGGAATGCTTTCTGACACTGACTCAGCAGTGCAGGAAAGCCAAGGGGAGAATTTCTTTGGGTGGACAATTAGTTTTGGTTTTTGTATGGTATCACAGAATGCAAGACTTTTAATAATTAATTATCTGAGTTAGTAGCTTATTATTACTGAACTGTACTTTCTTTAAAGCTGGTAAAGCTGTTCTGTTGCAACCAATAAAGTAAAATAACGTGTTGTAATGGTATACTTAACTCAGAAGGGTTCCAAACTTTTATGGAAACAGTTTGTACATTTAAGAGTACTTACGGTTTGTACATATACAGTATTGCACTGTGTAAGTGCTCCTAAGTAGTGATAAGAGGAGGCAAATGTTTTGAAATAAAATCACAATTTCAATGAAATCCAAATGTCGAACTTTTAAATTTTGCAATAACTGTACTAAACGCATGATCCAAAAGAAAAACGTAAAAGATCAAAATCTCAATGTATTATAATACATGAGGGCTGATTTTTAGTTAATGATAAGCTTCAAGTACACAGAACCATAAAAAATGTTAAGTATAAGGAAAGCTGAATATCATCTTCACGGGTCAAGCAAATATAGCAACACAAACAAAAGTCTCATCAAACTTGAATTACAGCATAATGCAGACATGCATTTGGAAGAAATTAGGCAAGAAAAAGGTAGAGTGGGACTGGATGATGTCCAATGACCTCTTCTGTACTTCAGTTTCCACTTGCTAATAAAATCTTTGAACAATGTGTGGGAAAAGTTGTATTATTAAGAAGGTCATCAAGAATGTTCAGAAATGTATTAATTAAGTCAATTATTTAGCTTGAAGAATTTGGAAGAAAACAAATTGCTATTGTATATTTATTACACTTGTTCTTATTGTTTCATACAGTAAATTACAGTATTTCTGAAAGGTTCAAAGCTAGAAATCTCTTTTGTTGAAAAAAACTAATAATCAAACATTGAGAATCAGTGAGCTAAAAGTGAGGTAAAAACCTTTCTTTAATTATTTTTCTCTTTTCCTTCACCTCAAATTCTACTCAACTGTTGTACTTGTTTTTACTCGTATTATAACACCTACATGTATGTTCAATATGTCATAAGAATTTGAACTAAATTATAACTCATAATATGGCTAGGGAAAAGAGATGTTAAATCACTTTTGAATATAGAATTTTGGTAAGTTTTAGATTTTATTTTTTAAAAAATTTGGTTGATTTTCCAGTACCTCATACTGGAACAACATTTGTTATTATTACTAGATTACTTATAATTTTCTGTGTTGCTGCCTTTGTCCAGGCCCTCCCCCCCCTTTTTTTAATAAAAAAATATTTTTTCCCAATGATTTTTAAAAGCTAAAGTTAATATTTTATCCTTTTATTAAAAAGCATAGCTAGAAGTGATTTTGCCTATTGAGCTCAATTGACCTCACAAGATTCATGTGTATGAGTTCTTTGAGTTATTACTACATTTGATTTGCACTTGAAAAATTTCTTTTAAAATCTAAGAACATAGTTACTGCTTACATATAATGTAATGAGAATTTGAACTGGTCTTCCTCCATAAAAATGAATAAACAAATAAAACCTCTGTTCCAAACGGTTCATTGATTAGGGCACCAATGATTTTCCTAACTCCAAATTAAGATTATTTGTGCCAGAGTTTTTTTTTGTAATTGCTATATGGTAGCATATAAAATGGTACTGAAGTAGTGCCAGGGACAGAGAAAAAAACCCCCAACAACCAAATAACACAAAAAAACCCAACAACAACCAACAACAACAAAAAGTAACGGAATAGTGGCAACAGTGCCCCAAACATGTCAATAATTTATTGAGGAAAAGCTACAATAGCTTGTGCTGACCATAAGAATGATTTAAAAAAATTACTTATGACCTGAAGAGATACAGAGAATATATAAATTCATAGAATTATGTAGGTAATTTGAACAAAAATAAGAAGCAAAAAAAAATGCTTGTCTGAAATTCGATTAGAAAATACCCTTCCTTTGAAACTATAACTCCATCTAGTGGCATGACTTTGTAATAGTTTACTCTGAGTACTTCTGTTAGTAAAGACCATCAAAGAGAAGAAGGAGGTTCTCAGTTGTTGGCTACACCAGGTTTGTCCTTAAAATATGCTATCTTTGCCTCTGTTATGATTATTTTATCAATAACAAAATGTTGATGCATGCAGGGAACTATCTACTCTATTATCTGGATGAACTCTGAAAAATCTTAGAGTAACACTGTGGAAAAAAATATAAGTATTCCATTTTATGAGATGTAAGTGGTTATATATAGAAAAGTACAAGATGAAGTGGTCCCTGGAATAGCCAGGCTGCATGGATTTCCTATGTCTCTGGTCATAGAAAATTAATAGATTACAAGGGGGCCCAGAAGCATAAAATAAAATAGTCTTACTGTAGTCAATGTTGGGGACTAGGTTATAACGAATTTGAGCAAACCAGTAATTAATTCTGGCAATGTACACAGCTAAATGGCAGTATGAGAGTATTCCACTGTTTTTGTTCCTCTTGCCTTTAGTAATGCAAAGAAATTGAAGAGGAAAGGTGACTCAGTGGTTCTAAACTCTTCAGAGCAGGAACCATGATGTATGGAGTAAGGAGAGGGTGGAGGGTGTTTTAGGTCCATAATACCAATAGCTCATTGTCACAGTTTAACACAGAGTCGGCAATTGAACTAGTTACAATAATGCTCTCCACCTTATCCCACCTAGGTAGGGACAGGAGAGAGAGAATAAGGACAGAGACTTCCGGATTGAAAACCAAACTAGACAACTTGAATTAAATAAACGAAAATATGTAGAAATATGTACAAATATATATCGGAGTGTACAAACCCTTTACTGCCATCCCCCACCCCCAGCAAATCCCAGTGTCCTCCTGTTCTGGCTTGGTTTGGTGAATTTTTTGGTAGTAGGGGAAGAGCCACAGGAGTGGCTTCAGTAAGAATATGAGAAGCTCCCCCTGCTCCAAAACCAGCCAAAGATCCATTAGAGGGCAATAGATGCACCTCTGCGATTAACATACGAAAGAATTGATATTAGCACCTGAGCAGAGGAGGGAGAGAAGAGCTGTGCTGAAGGAGAAGAGTTGTGCTGGGGAAGGAGAGCAGTGCTGGTGGTTGCTGAGGAAGAAGAGGAAGAAGGTGCCCTAGCAGAAGTTTCCCTGCAACCCGTGGTGAGATGGCAGCTGTGCCCCTGCACTCATGGAGGAACGTGGTGGAACATTCCCTGAAGGCACCAGGAGGGGTGAACTTGGCCACTGGAGTTGGATTTTGTGGCCAGTGGATTCTGATTATGCAGCTTTGGAAGACCCCAATGCCAGGGTGGTGTGCTTTTCCAGAAGCAGCCTGTGACTCTGTGGGAAGCTCAGGCTGGAGCAGCTCTGGACCTCGTGGGAAGGACTCATGAAGGAGAGGTTCGTGGAGGACTCTCTCCCATGGGAGGGACCCCGTGGAGAAGCACGGGAGGATTGTGAGGAATCCTTCTTCCTGAGGAGGAAGGAGTGGCAAGAACCACCAGCCTGTGAACGGACTCTAAACCCCATCCCCTGTCCCCTGTGCCGCTGAGGGGTAGGAGGGAGAGAAACCAGAAACAAAGTAATTTGGACCCGGGAAGAATGGAGGGGTGGGGTAACATATGCAAGCCCTGCTCTTTGTGTTGTCTGTGTGCTTTTTGTGTTTGATTAGTGTAAAATTACATTATTATTTTTTCCCCAAGTTGAGTCTGTTTTGTCTGGGACTTTAATTGGTGAAGAACCCTCCTCGTCCTCTGTTTCAACCTATGAGTGCTGTCCTATGAGTTCTCCTTATCCCAGAGTGTGTGTGTGTGTGTGTGTGTGTGTGTGTCAGGGGGGAGTTGAGTGAGAGGCCATGTGGCTGCTCCTTTGTAGGGCCCCAAACCACGATACCTCCCCTAAGCCTAGGCAGTCAAAAAAATTTCCAGATCACTTCTGAAGACAGCCGCAGAGCAGACAGGAGCTAAAAGCAGAGATATGTGTGTCAGGAATACCCAGGCATAGGGGTCAAGGACATGGATAGTTCAGAGTCCTCTCTGAACGCTGACCACAGACAGACAAGAAGGGAGAGGAAGGGACTTGAATTCCGCGATCCTGGAATTTATACTGAGTATCACATATATGTATGGGATGGAATAATATCTTTGGCCAGTTTTGCCATCTGTATAGTCTGCTCCTCCTTGTGGGAGGGCTGTAGATACAACTCTTCTGCTCCTTTAGTGTCTGAAACAGCAAATCTAACAAGTAGGAGCAAAATGTCCTTGGTCTCTCAGCAGTTACTATAAACATTCAGGCATTATCAGTCCACTGGCTGGAAAACTTCTTGTTAATTTCAGCAAGTGTGCTGCTTAAAAGAGAGTTCACGGAAGAAAAAAAAATAAAATCAGTATAAAGAAAATTGGTTTCATCCTGGCTTATACCAGGACACTCATATAGCCCAGACTAAATGCAGAAACTATGGCAAGTGTCTACTGTGCAGAGTGAGCTGGCCCACCTCTTGTACACACTATTGCTTCATTGGCAGGGACCTTTAAGTTGTTTTTATTGACAACTCATTGAGTAAAAGGATCTTCATCAGCACCCTGTCAAGATAGAGAACTATCATAAGCTGCAGGGATCATTTTGTCAGGCTCTGCCTAGCAGGTCCAAAACAGCAACACCAACCTCTGCATTCAAATGATTCTGTAATTTTTGGTCAATGCTGATAACCATTATTACTGATCAAAAATACACTAAATTCCATGATTTCATGACAATTTTCACGGAAAACAAATTGCTTTTTTTTGTTTAAAACTTGTTACCTAATAATTCAATTTAATTTCTACTCTTCTGGCATTAAAAGAGAGTATTATGTAACTATAGCAGACACGTTCTCTGTCTCAGTTTTGATAATTTTATAAAATGTTGTAATTGCTGTCATATCATTCCCTTTCCTCAGCTGTCTCTCATAGATTGAAGCCATTCCATGATGACTCTGCTCATCCTCATCTCCACATTTTACTTCTTGTTTATTTGGTTGGTTTTGTTTTGTTAATTTCTTTTAGAGATGGGAATGAGAACAGCATAGAGACTTCATGGATTCATGACATGTTGACATAGTATTTTCAAATTTTTCCCATCTAGTTACTTCCTAATGTTTTCAAAAATTCGATTTCCTTTTTAATTACTCCTGAGCCTTCAGAAAACCATCTATACCGTTTCTAGTATCTTTCCTAAGTAGAAATAGCTAGCAATAAGGTCTTCGCTCAGCCTCCCTTTCTCCAGACTAAATAGCCCCAGATCCCTCAGCCACTCATCATCAGACTTACGGTAAAGATCCTTCTTCAGCTTCATTGCTCTTCTCTGTACCAGCTCCAGTACCTTGATGTCCCTCCTACACTGTGGTGCCCCAAACTGAACACAGCTGCAATCAAGGTGCAGCCCCATCAGTACCAAGTACAGAAAGACAATTACCTCCTTATTTGCCTACATGATTCCTGATGCAGGCCAGGATGCTATTTGCCTTCTGGGTCGTCTTGGCACACTTCTGATACATATTAAGCTGTCTGTCGGTCAACACCCCTAGGTCTCTTTCTGCTGGGCAGCAACATGGTTGCTGTTGCTCCCAGAGACTACAGCAAGGTTTCGGACTCTTACTTGGATAGTAGAGGCAGGGAGACAGTGAAGAACCACTGGGGAACATTGGACTACCATGTAGTGAGCTATAAAAGCAGCCCCAGACAGCCTGCCACCCCAGCTTTTGCCTTTGCCTTTGAACAGCTTGCTGACTGCCGTGGGGCTGCGTCTCGGCTTGTGACCACTGCTGTGGCTTCTCCATTTCAGGTGGCTTTTGGACATCTGGAATGCTGCCTATGAACTGCCACAGGGATTGTGTGCTGCTGTCATAGTGAGAGTACACTAATAAAGGTGGGAGGAGAAAGAAGGCACCGCTATCACGTATAAACCCCTGCAGACCACTGCCCGTTGTGGCCTACCCTATTCTCACTGTGCATAGTCTTGCTACTGTGCTGGCGAGGCAGAGTGGTTCCAAATATCATTGAAACAGCTGACCATCTCAGGAACAGGGTAAAGGTTCATCCAGTTAATTTCTTCTCCCCCTTACCTTACACTTATACACACACATCTTGCAACCCCACTAAAGGGAAAAAGCAGTGTCGGGCCCGTCCTCCATCTCCTCTTCCTCTCCTCATCTCTCCTAACTTCTCCTACTTACAAGCATTGTTGGGTGGGAAATGTTCACTGTTGGAGGGTTACCCCAAGTCTCTTTTGTTATCCTTTATTGTTTTTTGACCTTATTGAACCTCCT
Source organism: Chaetura pelagica (assembly GCF_000747805.2). Lineage (NCBI taxonomy): Eukaryota > Metazoa > Chordata > Aves > Apodiformes > Apodidae > Chaetura > Chaetura pelagica. Next base: position 395,561 of record NW_009952978.1, on the reverse strand, counting down.
TTCCCTAAATTCTGTTAAATCCCTTAAATAAACTGTTCAATTCGTGTTGCCTTCTAAAGGCGTGGTGACCTGGTTCAGTAGCAACTCAGCGACCCATCCGGGCTGCTGGGCACATCAGCACACAGACACCAATGTGATGGATGGCAAAATGGCGTTTATTAATGCGTAACACAGCTTTTTATACCCTGGGTTGTACCCAGAGTTAGCAGCATCACTTGTCTCCTTACTTCACGTACTAAGCCCTATTGGCTATCTAGGGGGGAGGGGGCCCTATCTTTCCGTACAGCGCGATATCTTCCGACTGCTAGTCCCTGGCTACATTTTTACCAAAGGCTGCATTTTCCCACAAATTCGTAATTCTTAAATCTGGTATCAACAGTGTTTATTATGGGCATGGTGAGGGTTGACTGCTTTCCCAGTCTAAAAGTCAGCACAGCAGTTGGCCACTCCTCCAAAGGTTCTGCTTTTCTTATCTGTCTCAACCATGGACCATTACTTATCACTATTAACCCATTCTGAAACACCAGGTCTCTCTGAAGAGCCTTCCTACCCTCAGGCAGATCAATGGTCCCATTTAACCTTGTTATCCACAAACTTAAAAGGGTGCTCTCCATCTCCTCATCCAGGTCATTGATAAAGATATGAAACTTGAGTGGCCCCAGCACTGAGCCCTGATGAACACCACTTATGACAGGCCATCCACTTGATTTAAGTCCATTCATCACCACTCTCTAGGCCAGTGTTCGATCCCTCAGAGGGTATGCTTGTTCAGGCCTAGGGCAGCCATTTTTTTCATAAGAATGCTGTGGGCAACAAAGGCTGTACTGAGGTCTAGGTGGACTACATCCACAGCCTTTCCTTCATGCATCAAGCAGGCCACCTTGTCATAGAAGAAAATGAGGTACATTAAGCAAGACCTGACCTTCATGAACTCATGCTGGCTGATCATCTTGTTGTCTTGTAAATCATGTGTTATGCCAGTCAAGACTACTTACTCCCTGACCTTCCCTGGCACCGAGGTCAGACTGACAGGTTTGAAGTTCCCTGAATCTTTCTTCCAGCCATTCTTGTAGATGGGCTACATATTTGCCAGCTTCCAGTCTGCTGGCACGTCCCCAGTTAGACAGAACTGCAGATCATGAGAAGTGGCTTAGTAAGCACATCCACCAACTCATTCAGCATTTTTGGATGCAGCCTATCCAGCTCCATAGACTTGTATGTGTCTAGATGGTGCAACAGGTGCCTAACCATTTCTTCTTGCATTATGAAGGCCTCTTCCTGTTCCCCATCCTTGTCTTCCAGCTCAAGGGGCTGGCTACCAAGCAAACAACTGGTCCTTCTACTTAAGTCTGGAGGAAAGAAGGCATTGAGTACCTCAGCCTTTTTCCTCATCCACCTTTTACAACTCTGTTGCTTTAATCGTGCTGAATAGCATTCTGTAATAAACTTTGTATCTTCATCATTAATCCCCCACTCCAGATGGCTTAAAAATACTAATGAGGAATATTCTAAAAATCATAGAGTACAGAATTGAGAGAAACTGCTCCAGTAAGATCTTTTAATAAACTGCATATTCTTTTGTTTTGTTTGGGTTTGTTTTTTTGTTTTTTTGTTGTTGTTGGTGGTGGTGTTTTTTTTGTTTGTTTCTCCAGTTATTTTGTTAACCAGTTTTTAATAAATATTATACACGCAGCTCAGTGTGTGAACAAAACCCCTTTGAGCTTCAAATTCTGTACCGGACACCAATGTAATGATATAAAATTGCTAGCAGCCGACTAATGATCTGGAACCAACAGACACAACAGTTGATGAAAGACAACACAATGATGTATATATTAATTGGATCAAATGCTTGTGATGTATGTACATATTTGAAAACTGAAATTCTCAAAATACAATGATGATTTCAAGCACTTTCCTGGAGGGAAGGCGGGAGGCATGGCAGGCTGCAGGGCAGCGGGGCGGGCAGGGGCGGGCAGGGGGATGGCAGCCCCCGTCT
>NW_009952978.1:339435-393090 GCF_000747805.2 Chaetura pelagica | reverse complement strand
GATGCGGCAGGGGGCCCGGCTGCACCTGGGGCTGGCCGGGGCCTCTGGCCGGCCTCACTGTCCTTGTCTCTACAGCCGTGAGATTCTGATTGCACGGGGGCGTTCGGTGCTACTTTATCCCAGGCAGAGCTGACACCTGTAAGTTTTCTTTTAAAATCTAGAAATCTGATGTGCCTGGAAATTTAGTTTTCCTTTGGAGTTCAGGAAATGTCTCGGGGTGAACCAAAACTAGTTATTGTGCCATTTAAATAATTTACTGCTCCTTTGGTTTTATCTCTTTGCACTACGTTAACTGGGAGTGGGATGACTCCTATGAGTGGAGTGTTGGAATAGAAGGTTGCAGGGTCTTCAGGAAGGACAGGCAGGGAAGACAAGGAGGCTGTGTTGCATGCTGGAGCGCATGAAGTTCCACCTGGAGCACACGCATGAAGCTCTGTCTGGGGGTGGATGAGGAGCTGACAGAGACTTTTAGGGTCAGGATTAGAAGGAAGGCAGGGACAAGGGACATTACAGTGAAATATGGCCACAGGCCACCAGAACAGGAAGACCAAGTCACAGAAGGCAAAGGAAGGGTCTGGCAGAATGAAGAATCACCCACTGTACGGGTAGATGAGGTTCCATACCATCTAAGGAAACGGAAGGTGCAAAAGTCCAAGGGACCTGATGAGATACATCTGTGGGTCCTGAGGGAACTGTCTGATAAAGCTGCTAAGCCACTATCTATCATACATGAGAAGTACTGGAAGTCTAGTGGAGTTCATACTGTACTGACTGGAAAAAGGGAAGGTTACTCCTAATTAAAAAAAAAAAAAAAAAAATTAAAAAGAAAAAAAACAAAAAACCCTGAGAACTACAAGTCACTCAGTCTCACCTTTGTGTCCAGCAAGATCATGGAGCAGATCCTCTTGGAAACTATGCCATGACACAAATGAAAATAATGAGGTTATTGGTAACAGGCAACATAGCTTCACTAAGGGCAAATCCTACCTAAGAAATTTCGTGGCCTTCAGTGACCATACTACAGCATTGGTGGACAGGAAAAATGAAACATCAACTGCCTAGACTTGTGCAAAGCATTTGACGCTGTTCCACACAACATCCTTGTCTCTAAATTGGTGACCAGTGGTCAATGGTTCAATGTCCAAATGGAAAACAGTAGCAAGTGGTGTTCCCCTGGGGTTGATAATGGGGCTGGTGCTGATTAACATCTTTTGTCAGTGAAATGGACAGTGGAGCTGAGGGCACCCTCAGCAAGTTTGCTGGCAAGTACTGTGTCCAGTTCTGGAGTTCCCAAAGCAGGAAGGACACGGAGCTGTTGAAGTGAGTCCGGACGAGGGCCACAAAGATGATCAGAAGGATGGAGCACCTGTCTTACGAAGACAAGCTGAGAGAGTTTGGGTTGTTCACACTGGAAAAGAGAAGGCTCCTAGGAGACCTTATAGTGGCCTTCCAGTACCTGAAGGGGGCATACAGGAAAGCTGGAAAGGGACTTATTACCAGGAGTGATAGGATGAGGGGGAATGATTTTTAACTGGAAGAGAGTATATTTACATTAGATATTAGGAAAACATTCTTTAGTGTGAGGATGGTGAGACACTGGAACATGTTGCCCAGGGAAGTTGTGTGTGCACATGCCTGGAAAAGTTCAAGACTATGTTGGATGGGGCTTTAAACAACATGGTCTAGTTGACAGTGTCCTTGTCCATGTCAAGGGTGTGATCTAGATGATCTTTAAGGTACCTTCCAACCCAAACCATTCTATAGTTATACGATTTTTTCTAATGCTTCGTCAACCTCCATTAAATGATAGTGTGAGAGTGAAGAGTTCTTGTTGTGTTCATCTCTTTGGAAGTCCCAGTTGTGCAATCTGATATCAGTTCTATGAATGCATTCTGAGAACGGACTAAAAATTCTCACCTACTTGTACAAAATGCTGAAATTTCAGTGAGCTTAAGTACTTATTTTCTATCTGTTTGCATATAGATTAGTTTACATTTCACTAAACTGAAAAAACCCTTAAATCTTTCAAAAATAATTACTTGCTGTGCAGTGGAAATACATTGGCCAAAGCAGATTATGGAAAGTAGAATACACTCCCATTTTATAATTAAATGTGGGAAATAGCAGGATACCTTTGACAAGAGTCAGATGTTGTATTAAACAAACTTGTGATTGAAAGGAGTCAGCTACAGGAGAAGCTGCACTTCTGTGTAACTATACGGCTAAATTACTGAAAGAGAAATGGAAACAAAGGTAATCTACAAAAATGTACAGACATTTGTACCAAAAATATTAAAACTGATAAGACTGAAGAGTGAAAGAAGAGTATGTTAAAGCCTTAGAAACAGCCAGTCAAGGATATGGCATGTATTGTTACAGAATGCTGTAAATAATTTCATTCATATGACTTGATAAAAAGAAGACTGGAAATATAAATTATGTTGAGGTGTGATATCTGGGGTATACACGTATAGGAAAACAAAAGAATCATTAGTCTCCACAGGCTGCTTGAAGCAGCACAAGTTAGTTCACTACCAAGTTAGTTAGAAATGTGTTGCCAACATCTTTTAGCAACCAAAAATACAAACTACCTTTAACTGAAATAGAAGGAAGTAAATGTGAGCCTACAGCTAGATCACAGCAAGTCTGAGGGCACGATATCTGATCCAAGGGGGCAAGCTGAAGACAGAGAATCCTTGGGCTGGAGGTGAACTTACGTGAGGCACTAATGCAGATGCCTGAAAACATAACTTGAAAAGAGTCATTTCCCAGCAGCTGGATACTTCTGCAAACATTCAAGGAGAATCTGAGAGCTTAAATGAGTTGAGCTTCATAGTGCACTGTGATGGTTAGTAAAAACCCAAGGAATTTCTGGGCACTTGCAGGGATGGCAGTGGCATGTCTAGAATTATTATATTCACTGTTTGACAGCAAATGTGCTTGTGCTTCGGGAGGCTTACAGATGTACTTCACAGTACCTGACACCACTGAGGCTAATTAAATAATTTGCTAACAAAGAATGTTTGTCTCTGTTTTCAGATCTATGTTGTGCCTCAGCTTTGTGTTGTTTGTTCAATACCTCTTGTTATATCTACATGAAGAGATAATCTGGCACAATAGAAAGGGATTAATACTTGGAGTCTGAACCTGGAATTGTGTTTCTGTTTACAGTGGTGGTTCAGGGGATTTACAGCTAGCTTGATTCCCTGAGGCCAAAGTGTCTATCACATGTGTGGTTTGGAGATAGCTAAAGGCAAAACACTTAGGGGCTAGCTGAACAATCTTGTGACTGAGACCTGGTAGAGGCCCAAAGAATATCTTGAAGGTACAGGAAAACAACTCTGAGAGAAGAGACTATTAAGTGGAGACAATTAGGGGAAGTGTGCCAAAACCTCTCAACTAAATCACTAGTGTAGATGTTGCCTGAAGGGAAAAAATTATCCTTTGCCTACTTTAATCACCATCTCAGGGTAAAGGTGAAATCTTCCTCTTCTTTTTCAGACATCTTCTAAACTAGGGCTTCCATCATATCTACTGGATAACTTTAAAGGATTCTGAATTTAATCGAGATCTTCTGTTCTCAGCAGTAGTTCTGTGCCTTTATTGACAGACCTTTCCTCTAGGGATACTCCTTATATGAATTTTAGTGACAGTGTAATTTTCCAAGCAGCTATGGACTTGGCCTTCAGACTCAGTATCTCAGTTTGCACCTTGTACTTATCCTGGATATCAGAATAATTTGAAAACATGCCCACTATGCTTGTATTTATCCATATTGAGTGGACAGTTTCCTGTGAGGCTGAAAGGACCTTAAACAGATTGTTTTTTAGGATGTGTTTGCTTGGTCCTTTACAGACAACACCAAGTCCATCCTGCTGGTGCTCCCTGCCAATATGAGCTCGATGTGTTCCCACTGTGAGCCAGATGGTGCCCATAACCACAGCTAGCTCAGAAATTAAGCCTGCACAGTAAATCCGGATGCAAGGCAATCTGAGTTAATGCAGATTGGCTGCAAGGTAATGGTAGCTCCCACTCCTTGTTGATCCAAGTGTGAAGAGAGAAAGTTTAAAACTGCTTGCATATGGTGGTGTAGATATACTCTTTAGCTTGCCAAGACAGTAATAATCCCAAATATTATTTAATAGGGACTGTTTGGTGATAACTTTTTAAAGCATTACAGGGTTCTCTGTAATTTTTTTTTATTAGTTGTAATTTCTTACATAATTTTCTACAAATTCAATTTTTCCTATGTTAATAGTCAGTATTAAAATAATTCAATGATAATATGAAATGTCTACTTCCAAAATGTCTGCTCTATGACCTTTACATCCTGACATGCAAATGGTGACTGATTTAATTTTTCCAAAGATAACATAGCCAGTGAAATTCTCTACAGAAACATAATCAAGTGTGTATTTTTTGCAGGACATGACATTCACTTTAGGATTCTTTCAATTCCATTACTCTCTTTTACAATGTATCGTGCATTACTTGGTGTTCATGTTCCTTTATATTTTTATTTATATTTTCCTTGTCCCTTTAGTATATATTTCATGTTTGCTTTGCTCGTATCTGTGTATTTGTGAGAGATTACTTTTAATTGATAAATGGTATTTATTAGCAGCAATCCTAATATAAAAAAAACCCAACATATTATCATCCAGGTCTCAGAATATATGGCTCAGAGATCACAGAATCACAGAATGTTAGAAGGAAAGGACTCCTGGAGATCATTGATTCCAACCCCCCTGCCAGAGCAGGACCACGTAGAGCAGGTCACACAGAAATGCATCTAGATGGATCTTGAAAGCCTCCAGAGTAGGAAACTCCACAACCTCTCTAGGCAGCCTGTTTCAGTGCTCTGTAACCCTTACAGTAAAGAAGTTTTTCCTCATGTTGAGGTGGAACTTTCTGTGTTGTAGCTTGCATCCTTTATTGCCCATAGTCCTATCACAGGCACAACTGAAAAGAGGTTGGCCCCTCCTTCTTGACATCCACACTTCAGATATTCATGTCACAGACAGTGAAATTAAGCAACATTAACTAAACTATCATACAGTTTCCTTTTCTCAGGAAATCAGTGATGATACTGTCTTAAAAATATCTCTGTGCTTTTGAGTTGGAAAACAGGAATGCAGGACTAACGTATTCATGAACTAAATGTTGCCTTGATGCAGATTTTTAGGTTCTGATAGCAAAGCTACCAAAATATGTTTGTGATTGATTTCTAATCTTCTTGAACTACAACTATAAAAGGTTTTATTGCATTTCAAAAGTATTAAAACTGTGCTAGAATTGAGTGATTGTGCTCTGAAGTCATGAAATGACCACTAGCTGGCAATGCTACACAGCTATTCTTGTTGCAGATTCATTACATAATGTATCATGGTTTGACTCAAGACCTTTAATTTTAAAAATAGAAACAGAAATTGGATTTCAGTGAGACTGGGCACTTCTGAATATTTCACCACTAAGGCTCCAGTCTAGATTAGCAAGAATATAGGAAAGACAGTGGACAGAAATAGTTTCTGAATAACTTTTGGTTACAAGATTTCTTTTGTTTCTCCAGTTCTGTGTGTTTAGTTTTAACTTTGATCTTAAATGCCTTTTACTTACCTAAAACCATCCAATGTGTTGAAAATGAGGCTTGTATAATAATTACATCTGCCGATAGCCTGGACTCTACTAGCAGTTCTTTGAAACTCCACTGTAGATGTCCTTCATTGCACTTGCTTCAAGATACATCACCTTCAAAAGCCTTAAAACTGCATTCCTTCTTCTCTATCCACTATTGTTTGTTTCCTATGGCATAATTTCATGCTTTCTTCAACATCTAATCAAGACATTGATTAGACATGGGAGCTAATCCAAAGTTCAGGGCAATAAGCATTGATACCAATGGCAGCAAAAGCTGACTGCTTGATACGGTCAGTCAGCCTAAGGGAGCATTGGACAAGGCCTGCCAGTTCCTTATAGCTCCTGGTGAACTCTGCTTGCCTGTGAGGAGGACGACGAGTGGCTGTCCACATGGACTGTGGGCCATCACAGGGACTTTGCTGTCACTGCTCTTCCTGCCCTCACGGTGTGGTTAAACCTGTCTGCCAGTGAGGCTGAAAGACAGTGAAAACCTATAAAACAGCTGACCATCTTGGGACTTAGGTAAAGAAAAATATTTACTGGCCCTTAATACTTTCTTGCCCATCTACCTGGCCTCCAACCCTATTCCCTCTGTGATCCCTTTTACGACCTGTTAGGCAAGCCCTCCACCTCCTCCTTTTCCATTCCTTTCCTTTCTCCTAATTGTTATCGCTATTGCTTAAATCAATGGGGTGTTTTTGCTGTTGTTGTTAATCGAAGCTACCTTGGCATAATATTAAATTGTTGTTTTTCCATTACTCTCTATTATTATTATTATTGCTACTATTGTAGTATAATTACCCTTTTTTAACCTCCTGCCCCAAATTGATTTATTAATCCCTTTAATAAACCGCATATTCGTAAATTCTAATTGGGAGTTGGCTGCTTTCCTTAGGAACATTAGTGAGTACCAGACAAGTGCCTCACCCTAAAAGTCAGTGCCGAAGTCTACTGCTCCTCTGTGAGAGGCGAATGCTGCATGTGGACCCCTTGGCAGATCTCGACAAATTAAAATCTCTCCAAAAAGGAAATAAGCAAGTTGCAGATCGTGACACTGTCCCCACACACCAGATACTCCAATTGCCATTGTTTACTGCATTCATTCATTGCTACCCGGTGTCTTACTTGCCAGAAGGTGGGTGCTCATGTTTGTATGAAATTCAGTAGTCACAGTTTACTGTTTCTTAATATGAAGAAAAATGTAATGAAACACTGAGACAGATCAGTTTAAAAAAATTGTTTGCACTTTTTCATACTGTTGAGCCATATGTTTTATCCTGGAAAAGACTGGTGTGGGAAATAAATATGTTGGATAAAACTCTGCTTTTAATTCTAAAGGGATTCTGGAAAATAAATGTGACTTCAGCTTGTGACTGAAAATGTTTTAGCTAGAGTTATTACTCAAAGAGTTATGAGATTCTTGTATCTGAAGCATTTTTTTAAACAAGATTTTTCCCATTCATTCTCCTAGCAAACACTTAATTCTCAGTGTTCACCTTTCTTTCTCTGGTCAAAGCTTTCATTTGGTCCCTTCAGAAATAAGCAGGAGAAGAACAAGTCCCTAGTGGAGTGAAAACCATTACAAAGAAAAGAAGAAAATGTGGCTGTAAATAATTTGAGCAGTGGCACCTAGGAGTCATTTAGTGAGGGGGAATATCTTGATGTCAGCTTCAACATGGAATAGAGACGAAATCAACTCTGCTGATCCAAAGAGGTAGAGCACCTTATAAATGCAGTGGAAAATTTAGGCTGTGGTGGCTGAAGTCAGCTACTAAGAGACTCATCTACACATGAAGAATACCCTGCTACCAGAAAACTGCTATCTTTTGAGTCAATGGATATGTGAGCAGTGCAACTGTAGCTTTGATTTAGCATGCTGTCATCTAAAAATACCAAGTGGGTTTGAGCCAGCTATTTGCCTAGTGCTGTGATTGGGTTGCTAGCAAAAAGATGAAGTTTTGATATGTAATTACATACTTTTATATCTCTTAGGTTTTCACACTATTGATATCTGCCAGGTAGTCTTTAATATAAAAGCTCTTTTGATAATTTACTCTGCTTTTGCTGTTCTATTATCTTTTATCTGAAACATGCTTCCTGTCTTGGGAGAAACTGTTCACTTTAGAAAGGTTAATGAAATGTTTACTTCAGAAAATTTTTCAGTCACTAGATGTCTTTCGGTAGAGGATAAAACTTCACATTGTTCTCACTGGCAAAAAGAGAACAAACTGGAACTCCCCATGTGAAAACTACCCTTGTTTTGCTCAATAAGTGTGTATTAAAGAGGGATGGTTTTTAGTGCAGTGATAGAAAAGCTTGATAACTAATGAAATATAATTCCATGTGTAATACTAAAAATAAGCTTAATTTATAGTAATAACAAAGATTATTCTGACACCAGAATACTTGAGGGAAAAATTCTCTCAGATCCTGGGATATGTCTTATTATCTGAGTCCCTAAGAACATCTATACAAATAATCTCAAACTGTAACAATACTTAAAATTGAGACACATTTTTTAGGTTTTTTGAAGCTTAAATAAATCTCTTGTCATGGAACAAGTCACAAACAGATCAAGTCTAAACAACATCTGGCTAAATTACACTCCTAAATTGATGCAGTACAAACATTGGTATTACAGGCTAGAGGCAACAATAAGTTGTGGTGAATGTAGTTAAATCCACTGGATATGGCCAAGAATGTTACAAATAACAAGAAAGGTTTCTACAGGTATGCCAGTGATAGGAGGAAAAACGGGGAAAATGTGGACACAGTTCAGAAGGAAACTGGAGACCTGGCCATGCAGGACATACTCAATTACTACTTTGCCTCGCTTTTCATCAGCAAGGGCTCTGGTCACACCATCCAAGTTAGACTGAAGACAATATGGATTTGATGGATGGACCACTTGCTGCATAAGGAACTGGCTGGATGGTTGCACTCAAAGAGTGGTGATCAATGGTCCAATGTCCAGTGGGAGACCAGTAACAAATAGTGTTCACCTGGGATTGATAATGGGGCTGGAGCCAATTAACATCTTCATCGATGAAATGGACAGTGGAACTGAGGGCACCCTCAAGGAATTTGTCGATGACACCAAGCTGTCTGGTGTGGTCAACATGCTGGAGGGAAGGTTTGCCATCCAGAAGGACCTTGACAGGCTTGAGACATGGCCTCATGCAAACCGCATGAAGTTCAATAAGGTCTGGTCATGGTCCCACACATGGGTTGGGACAAGACCAAGTACAAATACAGGCTCGGTGGAGAATGGACTGAAAACAGCCCTGAGGAAAAGGACTTGGGGGTGTTGGTTGATGAGAAACTCAACATGAGCCGGCAAAGTGTGCTTGTAGCCCAGAAAGCCAACATCTTGGGCTGGATCAAAAGAAGCATGGCCAGCAGGTCAAGGGAGGTGTTTCTCCTCCCATATTCAGCTCTGGTGAGATCCCACTTGGAGGACTGTGTCCAGTTCTGGAGCCCCCAACACAAGAAGGACATGGAGCTGTTGGAGTAAGTCCAGAAGAGGGCCATCTGGAGCACTCCTCCTGTGAAGACAGGATGAGAGAGTTGGGGTTGTTCAGACTGGAAAAGAGAAGGCTCCTAGGAGACCTTACAGTGGCCTTCCAGTGCCTGAAGTGGGCCTACATGAAAGCTGAATAGGGGCATTTTTACACAGGCATGGGTAATGGGGTAATGGGTTAAAGCTGGAAGGCGGTAGATTTAGATTAGACATTGGTAGGAAACTCTTTACTAGATGGGTGGTGAGACACTGGAACCCGTTGCCCAGGGAAGCTGAGAATTCCTCATCCCTGGAAGTATTGAAGGCCAAGTTGGATGGGCCACTAAGCAACTTGATGTAGTGTGATGTGTTCCTGCAAATTCAGGGGCATTAGAATTTTTAAGGTCCTTTCCAACCCAAACTATTGTATGGTTCTATGATTTTATATAGTGCTTGGGTGCATTGTCCAGTGTGAATGAGTGGACTTGATGATCTTAAATGTCTTTTCCAATCTAAATATTTATGTGATGAGCACCTTCTCTCAAGTGACACTGCAGCTAATCAAGACAGAGGTTATTAAAAAACTTTGTTGAAAGAATAAAGTGTTTTCTAGAAGTAGTTTGGCACAGAAGATAGGGTCAATTTTGACAAAGAGCTGAGCCAATAGACACAACTAAATACATGGCATAATTATGACAAAATGTTGATTGCTATAACATTTATTTGTAATAAATGTCTATTACTATTTGGATGCCAACTGCACTGCTCCACTCTTCTGTGAATGCTCATCAGGATTTCTTAAAGAAAAGAAAAGTCAGGGGGAACTGTGGCAATGGAGATCTTTTTAGTTTGTTCAAGGATCTGTGGAGAATTATTCATCTATAACTATCCAAATCACAGAGACAGCCCTCTGGCTGTTATTCTCAAAGGAACCCACACTGTCACTCTGGTTTTACTTCCACAGTATTTTTTTGATTCAGTAGGTTTTCTTTATTAACTGGGTTTATTATTAGTAAGTTCATTGTAAGGATTGTCTTGAAAGGGCCAGTGAATGGTAGAATAAAAACAAAAAACACAGTTCATTTCTGTGTATACCTCTAAAACACTTTGTCTTGCATACTGCAGCAAGAATTTAAAAAGATGCAAAAATGATGTTGAATGCTAGGTGTGAAGGACAAGACTTTTCCTGACACAAACGTAATATGCCCTTTAAGTCAGCAGTCGTAACTGACTTAAAGGTGGCCACTCCACCAGGCACTTTAAAGACATTAATTTGGTGTCAGAAGTGGGATACCTGGAGTATCTTGTCATGCTCACTGTGTTTCTAATTTAAGAACAAAACCAAGTAATAATGGCAGCAAAATTCAGCAGTGATGCAGTGAACGGTGCCGCCTGCACCACAGAAAGGGAAGCTCAAAACCAGTTTACTGTTTCTCTACAAGAAGAACTTGAACAATGCCCTTTTGTGCTCCCTTTTCGAAAACACCTGAGTGCCTATGGTTACCTTACCTCACCCCATTTATTTTCTATTGTATTAAATAAATATAAGGAAGGGAAATTATCTGAATTAGCAGAGGATTTGCATTACCTGGAGGGGGGAATAAAACTTTCAAAGTCTACCAGAAAAAAAATTAAAAAGTGGGGCATAGATTGCCTTAATACACGAGCATTCTTTACCCTCACTGTAGTAATTTGGAAAGTAAATTAAGAACTTTGCAACAAACTGGCCATTCTAAAATCTGATAATTTGACCACAATTGGTGATTTCATTCAATATCAGGAAGGCTTGGATTCTAGTGGGGCTAACTTTGAAAACTCCAATGTTGAGAGGTGTGTCCCTCATAGAAAATGCCGTCCTTCAAGTTATCAGCTAAGCTCTAACAATACAACAGAGGAGGAAGAACAGAGATCTTCCTCAAAAAAGACTATAATGAAGAAGGTGCAGTATGCAGTGAAAATTGGCAAATACAGGTCTGCCATTAAGGACAAACCTAAAAAATGACAAGCACCACCCCTATCTCCTCCCACCAGGGAAGCAACTCCTCCCACAACTTCTCCCACTGCTCCTCCCACAACTCCTCTAACACCTCCCCAGGAGTTGGGTCTCATCAGATTTCAAGCCACTTCCAAGGCTACACCAACTACATGGAAGGGGCAAGCACCAGCCACTGTACTGACACAAAAAACACCACACCCCTCTGCTCTTATGCATAGTAAGGCAGAGGGAGGATTGGAAACACATGTGAAATGACAAGAGTGATCAATAAAAGAATGGACAAATTAGAAAAGAAATTTAATTACCTGGCTACTAAATTAGAAAGTGCTTCCTCTTTCTCCTCTTCCTGCTACTGTTAATTCAGAGGAGGAAAGGGAAAGGCACAAAATAAAGGATAAATGTCTTCACCCAGTCATGCGGCGAGCATGAAGTCAAACAGAAAAATGTACTATATAAGGAAACAGTGTACACCCCAATGGAGATAGCACAATTTAAAAGGCAATATAGCCACCTCCCTTCTGAAACAGATATGGAGTACGTCATTCAAGTATCTGTTTCAGGGGGAGACAACATCATGCTAACTGAAGAAGAAGCCTCAGGATACTGGGGATTGGGAATACTGTTAATAACAGGAGATCCCAGATATCCATGGACCATCACACAAAGGGTTGCCTACAACATGGGTTTTATAGACCCCCTTTCACGGGGTGAACCTTCTGTGTTGAGAGGTAACTCATCCAGACTGCTGGATAATATTCACAAAGTGGCTACTATTCAATTAGTATATAATCATGAGCTGGTCCCTCATGGAGAAAGTTCTCTTAGTATCAGAATAAATCCAGACCGTATGAATATTCTGATTCATGGGCTACCTGGGTCATTGAAAGGTGTAGCCATTGACATTAAAGAAAAAATTCAAACCTCATCTGGAAAAAAGGGTTACACATGGGCAGATCTAGCCCAGGAACTTACAGATTATTCCAGAACATATGGTATGCCTGGGGTGGAACAGACCCAGAAATCTGCTGCCACCAGACAGGTAGCTATTCAGTCTCCGGTAACCAACAGAAAGCCCTCATATGCTGCCATAGCTGCTATGCTGCCTCGGAGCCCCATGCAACAGCGAAGGAAGTCCAGAGAATCTAATAATAATACAGTGGAGATTCTCTGCCAGTGCCATTTTTGGCAACGGGGACCTACTGGGAGCACCTGACCAATTGTTTTTTACTCCCAAAGTTTCAAAGATTCAGAAAAACGATACTCCACTCTAGAGAAAGGGTTGTTAAATGTTTGTACAGCACTAAAAGAAGTGAACAAAATTATTAAAAAGCAAAAGGTGATCCTCTGAGGCCCTTTTAAAGTAGTAAATCAAGTGTTGTCTCGAAGGGTCTCTCCAGAAGGAACATCTCAAAAGGGTACAATTAGGAAATGGTACAGTCAAATTGAATATTACTCAGGCCTATTCCAAATTGAGGAAGGTCCTGACAAGAAATTGAAAATACAGGACCAAACTGGCTTGAAAAATGAAGAAGATTTAATAATGAAATCTCCTGGTCCAATTAAAGATGCTCCAGAATATAAAGATGGAATGACCAATGCCTGGTTCACTGATGCCTCTTCCAGGTGGGAAGGCAAAAATTGTCTTTTCAAATCTGCTGCCATAAAGCAGCAGGACCTACTGGGGAAGACCAGGAGACTCATGTCCTGTGTGTCAGTACCTGAAGAGGTTTCTCCTGACAGGATTAAGAGACTGATCACCTCTTGATCTTAAAGGGAAAACCTGGTCAACATGTCTCCGCTTTCAGGTCTATTTGTTTTGATGATAATGATGAGAAATGTGAGGGTGGTAAGGGCTGATTTAAGGCAACAAGAGGATATCTTTTTAATACATGAACCATGGGAGAACAATTATTTTGTTAATCTGGGGCAGAATATTTCTAATACTTTAAACCTTTAAGACTGTTGGGTGTGTGGTAGCCATCAGGGCTTCAGTGAATGGCTCTGGCTGACCCATTCCATTCATCCAAAACACATGGTCAGTATTCGTAGCACAGTAAGAGTAACAAATGATCCAACTGTGTGGGAGAATGACGCTGAACCATGGCACTTACACAGCATTGACACAGGGGACTTTTGCATTAAGAAAGTGGCCACTAAGGAAGAATGAGAGCAGGGGAATATAATTTTTTTTGGGACATTCAGTGTGTAAATTTGTATTATCAGAAGGATGGTACTGTATGCTAGAGAACTGTAGTGTATTGAATTGTGATCAGGGACCAATGATGACCAACCAAAAATACCTTTACCAAACTAATAGGTACAAGAATTATAGGCCTCTACGCTACGGCCTAGGGTGGAAAGATGATAAAAACAACTGAGTTTTATTCAGAGAATATTGGTCTTCTATTGACAATGTAGGAGACTTCCCATTATATCCAAAAAAGAATTGCCAATTCAAGAATGATGCTTGACTATGTAATCAGCCTGAAGATGAGCATATTTATAAAGTTACCTATCCTGCTAGGTTTGAAGATGCATATTATTTCTCTGATTTGGTTTTTGCAGGGAATCACATGGCATTGAAAGGTCACTATTGGATATGTGGGCATAAGGCCTATCAAAAACTCCCCAAAGCTTGGGAAGGAACCTGTTATGGGGGTATAATTAGAACTTATTTTAATTCCTCAAAATATCAAACATAATTTAAAATTATCTAAGAACAAAAGGGATGTCACAGATCCAAATTTAAAGATTGGCAGAAATCAAAATTGGAAAGGCTATGTATGGACCCCACAAAGAATTACAGATGATTATGACCCTGCTTCATGGAACCCATATGAACTTATAAATGGTACCAGGGACCAATTTATAATTAAAATAGAATAAACAGGCTACAAGACGTAGTTGAAAAAACTGCGAATCACACTGCAACTGCTCTCACTTTGCTAGCAGATGAGATTATTCAGATCAGAACAGCAGTATACCAACACCACATGGTCTTAGATTACTTGCTGGCGGCAGATGGAGGGGTATGTGCTAAATTGAATTTGTCAAATTGTTGTCTTAAAATTGATGATAATGGTGAAATAATTAAAGATTTGGCTAAATCAATTATTAAAGTTGCTAGTGTCCCTGTGCAAACATGGGAAAGGGTTCAATGGCCAAATTTCTTTCCATTTTTTGATGGATTGGGTAATTTGATTTATGTTGTGGTGGCAGGAGTATTTATATTTATGTTCTTGCCCTGTATCATACGTCAATGCATTGACATGGTTAAAATAAGGCAAATACGTGTCTCTGTGAGTCAAAGGGATCTAAATAATATCCAAGGTTGAGAGACAGAAGACATATATGAGGATATGCATGCCCTAGTGCACGGACAGGGAATGTATACAAGTATCAAGATAGCTACAAGTGCCTTTATTAAATGTCATCATAGTTGACTTTTAGCACAAAGTGTCATTGAATGTAGTAATACAGATAGTGTAAGCCATACTTTGGTAGTGAATTAATATTCTTTCAATAAGATTAAAAGTTGATCTTTATCTACTGTTGGTACAAAGCCCGTGGCAAGCTTGAACTGTCTGGAAGTTTAAGGTTTAGGCTGTTTCTCACGGACTGGAATACAAATCATAGCTGTTGCCACACACCCCTGACATTTAAAGAAAGGGAAGGACTGCATGTTAATATTATGGATATTCTAAGTTTTATATTAATAGCAAATTTAATAATAGCAAATGTTGCTACTTTTTTTGTTCTTTAATCCTTTTTATACACCCATAAGAGGGAGATATAATGTTGCAAGGAGGACTTTTTTACATAACTTCCCAACATGAGCTGGATGTCCAGGGAGAGAGACAAACACTTTGTGGACAAAGACTGGACTCTCTTTCTAAAAGCAGAGACTACAGAGCCTGCTGCCACGGTGTAAAGTGTGAAGGACTAGATTTTTTCCTCACACAAACATAATATGCCCTTTAGGTCAGCAGTCATAACTGACTTAAGGATGGCTGCTCCACCAGGCACTTTAAAGACTCTCCTGTCTGCCTGCCTCCTCTGCCACAAAACGACCACTCCATAAGGGAGGTAGCCTGCTGCCATATAGGAGCAATAGTGGGAAAACCGCAACAGTGTTGTGAACAGTGAGCGTGCCCAGGGATGGTGCAGCAGAACGGGAGGAAAGTCCCCGCCTGATTGGCAGGGAAGACCCAGGAACACGAGACTGGCCAACTGGGGACAAAGGTGCAAGTCCTCGAAAGCCATAAAGAGACTGCTTGCTTGTTGCTTGCTGCCACTCTTTGGAACAGACACTGAGGCTGCTGCCTTTTACCTCAAACTGCTTGCTTGCTGCTTCTCCCGTTCAGCTCGCTTTGGAAATTTTGTTGCTGTGCTGACTGCTGAGGATCTGCTGCTTCTGGGCATGTGGCTGGAACTGTGACTGCTGCTGCTCTGTGCTGCTGCCAAAGAGCCAGGGAGAAGAAAAGAAGGAAGCACTCCTTCCAAGAACAGCCCCGATACCTTCTGATAGACCAAGTATCAGTCGGGATCTCCTCCATCATAGTTCACCCTGTCCTCACTGCACGTGATCCTGCTACCGTGCAGGTGAGACAGAGTGGCTGTAAGGATCAATCATTTGGCAGAGCCTCTCAGGAGTGTGGTAAATGCTTTACATTGTAAACCTTTCTCCCCCACTTTCCTGGCCAACATACACACACACATCTCGCGACTCCACTGAGGGTAAAGTCAGCGTCAGGCCTGTCATCTTTTTCCCTCTTTGAGAGTAAGAGCTAAGCTTGGTGTGTAAATGATGAGGTGTATTCATATATAAGTATTAGTACATACCTAAGTATTTTGTATTTGGTGTTTCAAAGACCCTATCTCTTCTGATTACCCTCTTTTGGCCTCCTGCCCCACATTGTCTTATTTATCACCTCAATAAATGGTGTGCTCATAAATTCTAATGGGGAGTCAGCAGCTTTTATTAGAAGCATTAGTGAGCATTAGACAAGTGTCTCACCTGAAAAGTCAGGTTACTGACTGAAGTTACTGCTCCTCTTTGAGAGGTGAGCACTGCATGTGGACCTCTCAGCAGATTCTGATAAGTTAAAATCACTCCAAAAAGGAAATAAAATAGGTCGCAGATCACAACACTAAGTTGCTGGATTTTATTGTGCTGTGCAGCTATATAACTTGATGGAAGACTCTTTTCTAATAGGAATCATGCCATTTGCACATTTGCTTTATTGAGTTACAGACCTCAAGAGTAGGCTGAGGTTATGTAAGCAAACTGGTTTGAACCTACAAAATAATGTTGTGGTTGTCATTTCTGTGAAATATAAATTTTTCAGATTGTCTTGTCATTTCCATATTCTGCTTCACCACACCTGGTCACTTTCTGAGTAGATTTTAGTAATGTAAAATATTGTTTACAAATTTTCCTTTGCACCTCCTCTGCAGTTAATCTGTTCGCTATATCTAGTAAAAAGATGAAATTTTTTTTACTGTTCTTTCTGGTTTGGATGTGAAAGCATTAGAAATGAAAAGTGTAATTTTCTTGGCTCAAGTCAGCAAAGGAGCAACTAATAAATTGCTGGATTTTTTTTAATGGTGTCCTCAGATACGACTACCTAGTTTCTATTTTATTTGGTTTTGATCTGTTCAACATCTCAAATGGCATTAACATTTCCTTCGTGCTTGTGCACTTCTGAAGAATGTTTTGTTTCTCACTTGCAGCTAAGTACTCTGTGCAGTATGACAGTTTTTTCGTTACTCTATACAATTAATTACATTACCTTGTACAGGTCAAGATTCATATAATGTTAATGATAGAGGTGTTTTGAGAATACCCTATTCACTCTTTTCTTAGTAAGTTCATATCCATAAAAAAGAAGTCTTGAAAGTACCAGGCCTATTTTTAACATGTTTTTGCTTACTCTCTTTTTACTGTTACCTGTTAGACTTGAAAATGAGGAAGTTATTAGATAATTAGAGTGTAAATAATAATTTTAATACTCTCTGTGAACTGCAGTTAATCCTGATTCTGCATCAGATTAGTACTGACACTTTTGATTGTATTCCCCTAATTATGTGAAGTAAAGTACAGAGTATATCAAGGATTTATAAGTCGAAAGGCAGAAGAAAGGTTGCCTTTGTATTTCGCTCTAGAGCAGCTTTTATTGGAATTTAGATAATTTTGAACTGTCAAAAACACAAGATAGAAGGTGGTAAGTGTGAGAAGATTCAGAGAAAAGTCATGAGAATGAGTTCATTGTAAACTGAGAGACTCCAGGAAAGACTTGGCTTATTAAAGAGAAAGGAAGAAATTATGATCTAGAGGCATCTGAGAGGTATGGACATCTGCTAAAAATATGTGAGAATCAGACACTGAAGTTATAAGAGGTCACAAAGTTTTGAAATGGAAACTAGAAAAATTCAGATTTGAAATTAAGAATGTCACCAATGGCAATTGAATACTTGAACAACATAGTAGGTGGTACAGTGGATTTTCTGTTTAGTTTGTTTGACAGGTCAGTTTTTTGATGCTCTTTAATTTAAGCAAGAATTTAAGTTCATGACCTGTTGCTAAGATACAGAAGTTTGGAGAACAGCGGTACTTTTCTTCTCATTTCTTCTGCCCTTTTTCTCTTAAAGTTTCTCATGAATAACAACCACTACTGCACTCCTCAGAGATAATCCTCAGTATGCCTTCCTCTTCTGAATTTTTTTATAATACTGCCTATTTATTGCTAAATTTTAAAGGGTTGATATTGATTGAGCTTTCAAAAACATTTCCACATAGTGTGATATAGAGAACGAAAAGATTCTGTAATCTGGGCTCTGTGGGGACAAGATGTTTTACAGAGCTATGCAATCTTTTATGGCATCTTAATTTTAAAGTCTTTGTCAGCAGAGTGAGAACATAAAGTGCAAACCATGTGAAGCCAGAAGAACTTATTTCACTGTCAAATGGGAGGGCCAGATTTGTCAGCACCTTGGCTGTCGTCACTTCTGAATTATAATGAAGGAATGAGCACAGAACTGCAGTGTGCAGGAACAAGCTTTCTTGAAACTGTGTCTGCCTAATGTTCAAGGAACACTGGAAGCACCAGGCAATGCATTTTCTCTTAGACAATTTTTTGGCTTGAATGATGGGTCCTATGTGAGAGACTGGCAGCTTCTAAGATGGGGAGTTTTCCCTCATAGTATCCCCGAAGAATAAGAAATTGCGGAATCCGTAAGATCTTTCACACTGAAGTCTAGTCCCTGGGTTGGATTCTGTGGCAGACATCCTATTTTAGGGGCTGATATCCTTGTATAACACAAAGACAGGATTAATAAAACATCAGTTTATTCATAGACTTTCTGTTGTGACACATAAAATCTTGGCTTCCTGACAACCCTGAGGTAAAATTCTGAAAGAACAAGGGGTGAGGAGAGGTTTCAAAAGTTTTCCACATAGGTAATATAAAGACATGATTCTGCATTGTAATGATAAGGAGGATAAACCCCCCTTTGTCTCTTTCTGGAAAGGTTGACCTTGCAGGTAAACTTTTCTGAAGGTCTCGAAGAGTATTTCTGGGTTAAAATTTATTAATTGCTTGCATCTATATGACTGCTTAAATTTCACTTGCTGAATTTATTGAAGCAATCAAAAGTAATTTCTTTCATGATTTTAAAAAGCCATTTGTTGTTACTTGTAAAATAGGCATTTCTTTTTTATTATTATTTTTTAAATTTATTTTTCTTAGTGTTATCATTCTGCAAAGGATGTTCTGTAATTCTTAATGGGTTATTAATTGTTGAAATCAAATTTTCAGAAGGACATATTTTAAATTAAGACTCTTTCTGTGGAAGTCAATAGTGAAGACAGTATTGATGTATTTGGGAGCACATGAGGAGATATTTTGCACTTTTACTAATCCCGGTTAAGTTTGTAATTGAGAAATCCTGGGACATGAAATTGGGGCTTACAACATACCTGGTACTCTTCATGGCATGCTTTTGAAAGCTGATTCTTTACTGTGCCTGGAAAAATGCTGGCATTCATTCACAGTTGAATTCAAATGCAAAAGGTCACATCTATTTACTTAATTAGTTACTGAAGTCCAAATTTTTGTGCAAACAATCTTTTATTGAACTCTTAGGCTCTCAGAGTTATTAACTCAAGAAAAGTATGAATATTTTAGAACTCCTGTCAGTGTACATTTTTAACTATTCCAGATGAAAGTTTTATATTTTTTTCCTTCTAGCGCAAGAGAGGTGCTGAGAGGAGAGCAAGGTGAAATTAATATTGAAATGA
This sequence comes from Chaetura pelagica, assembly GCF_000747805.2. Classification (NCBI taxonomy): domain Eukaryota; kingdom Metazoa; phylum Chordata; class Aves; order Apodiformes; family Apodidae; genus Chaetura; species Chaetura pelagica. The sequence goes on along the minus strand of NW_009952978.1, from coordinate 373,659 downwards.
AAGAATAAGTAGCTGTGTACATATGGATGCATTTTGGGTTTTATTATAACTATGAACATTAATTCTCTGATTGTGAATTGTAGAAGTAGCAATTGCTTTGCTTTTGATCTTGTCTTAGGTATTTTCTGGTAGTGTTGTCATGGTCTTTTTGAGAGGTTATTGTCAACCATTAGGATCACAGAAGCTACAAAATAAATTTTTGTGTACATTAAGGCTGCTTTGTTCAACCTGAGCATCATGAAGCATTCGGAAAACCTATTATTCCTTGAACTTTTCTGTTCAATTTGGGATCTTTGAAAGAACATGAGGCAAGCTGGCTGAAGAGACAATGAAATGGAGGTAAATTTTCTCATGTTTCTAATAATTAAAACTGAATTTTTAAGATTTAGTATTTTGGAGAACTACATTTAAAAAAAGAAAACAAACCATGAAATAACTAGCCACTGAGATGCATATAAAATATTTTCTCCACCTGGTTCCCAAATTAGAATTTTTCTATAAGCTTTTCTTTGTATAATATTAACTCAACTGCACAACGATACAAAGAAAACAATATTTCTTGTTTCTAGACTTTACTGAAGAAAATGGTATTTTGAAAGACAGAAAGAATGACATTGGAACTTCCAGATTTTTTCAGGTCCAAACAGACTTGCTGTGACCAATGCACCATACACAAGCATTTGCAAGAGTATCAAGTGTACTTCTTTGCTTCCTTCTTTATCCTTGATTAAGAGACCACACACCTGTGAATAAATCTTACCAAACTGTCGATACGCACAGTCTTTCCCAGACTGCAGAATTTCTTTTGTATTGATTTTTTGGTGCCGATTTTTACAGGAATGTACTTTTACTGTAGCTGTGAGAAACATCACAACTGTTTTTTCTATTCTGCTTTGAGTGAATTTCATGGTACTTTTATTTTTCTGAGAACACAGGAAAATCTATAGGGAGAATTTTTTATTTGTTCGGAGGATGAGAACCCTGGCTTTGTAGCAATTTAAGCCAAAAATAATTTTGATTAGTGTGCTCTTTCTGCAGGACCATGACTTTGGAAAAGTGTTGGAGCTGGTTTAGGAAGTTATGAAAATTGTATTTTAGGCTTGATGTAGCTACTGTCTTTGGAACAACTGGAGACTGGGAGATCAAGTTTTATTTACTGGTGCTAAGTGACCAGCTTCCCAGGCCACATCTCAATTTTGCCCACCAGGTCCACAGTGGCAGCTAGACTGCCTTTCCAAAACAGAGTTGCCATGACCATTTAGCTCTCTGGACACACCTACTCCAAGCACCTATGGATTTTATTTGTTGGCAGAGCTTGCTCTGTTATCTGTGAAGTGGATGAACCATTTCCATGAATTCCATTTACGACAGTTAAATAAGAAGGTGATTGGTGACAGCCAATTTTGCTTCACTAAGGGTAAATTGTGCCTGACAAATATGGTGCCTTTCAGTAACAAGGCTACAGCGTTAGTGAATAGAAGAAAAAACTCACGCCATCTACTTTGACTGTCCCACACAACATCCTGGCTGGAAAAGTGAAAGATATGGTTATGATGGATGGACCACTCTGCGGATAAGAAACTGGCCAGATGGTTGCACTCTAAGAGTAATCGTCAATGATTAAATGTCCAAACTGAGACTACTGACAAGTGAGGGCACCCTCAAGGAATTTGTCGATGACACCAAGCTGTCTGGTGTGGTCAACATGCTGGAGGGAAGGTTTGCCATCCAGAGGGACCTTGACAGGCTTGAGACATGGCCTCATGCAAACCGCATGAAGTTCAATAAGGCCTGGTCATGGTCCCACACATGGGTTGGGACAAGACCAAGTACAAATACAGGCTCGGTGGAGAATGGACTGAAAACAGCCCTGAGGAAAAGGACTTGGGGGTGTTGGTTGATGAGAAACTCAACATGAGCCGGCAAAGTGTGCTTGTAGCCCAGAAAGCCAACATCTTGGGCTGGATCAAAAGAAGCATGGCCAGCAGGTCAAGGGAGGTGTTTCTCCTCCCATACTCAGCTCTGGTGAGATCCCACTTGGAGGACTGTGTCCAGTTCTGGAGCCTCCAACACAAGAAGGACATGGAGCTGTTGGAGTGAGTCCAGAAGAGGGCCACAAAGATGATCTGGAGCACTCCTCCTGTGAAGACAGGATGAGAGAGTTGGGGTTGTTCAGACTGGAAAAGAGAAGGCTCCTAGGAGACCTTACAGTGGCCTTCCAGTACCAGAAAGGGGGCCTACAGGAAAACTGAAAAGGGACTTATTACGAGGAGTGATAGGATGAAGGGGAATGGTTTTAAACTGGAAGAGGGTAGATTTACATTAGATATTAGGAAGGCATTCTTTAGTGTGAGGACGGTGAGACACTGGAACCCGTTGCCCAGGGAAGCTTAGAATTCCTCATCCCTGAAAGTATTCAAGGCTGGGTCAGAAGGGGCTTTAAGTAACCTGGTTTAGTGAGAGTTGTCCCTGCCCATGTCAAGGCTGTTAGATTTAGATATCTTTCAGGTCCTTTCTAACCCAAATAATTCTATGATTCTATGACTCTATTATTAAACATTCAGCGTTCTTCTGTTGTTACAAAGAAAATGCTGTTACATCAGCCTTAGTTCTTAATGCCCCTTTTAATAACTAGTTAGAAAATCTGAGCGATTTCTAATCAGTCTTTTAACTTTAATCATAAGGAAATTCACTGGTTTTCTAAAGCACATTATTGTAGCATACTTCCCATTATTTGGAAATACAGTTGGTTCTCATGGTTGGTTCTCATAACCTTTGTGGAAGATTTTCAACCTTATATCCTGGAGCTGAGTTTCAATGAGATCACAGTACCCATGCAGTGAAAAGGAAATGTGGGTTTGTTTGGGTTTTTTTGCTTTTCTCGGGGTTGTTTTTTGGTTTTGGTAGGTGTTTGTTTTGTGGCCAGAATCATCTATAGGATATGAAAACTGATTATTTGCAGCTGAAATAGCCTTTCTAGAAACCTTATTGGAAATGCCAAGCACCCCTAGTGAATGGGGAACTTTTTTTCTGACCTTTTATAGCAACATTTTTCATGGTCAGTTGAAAATATTTGCTTCATTTTGGGAAAATTTTGGTGTCCTTAGACTTCACTTATATCTGTATTCATGGTGTATATTCCAGTATAATCATGTTTTCTCCTTGTGTGTTTTGGACTGTTTGATACCTGCTAAAGCTACCTCTCCTGGTTTTCAAATTTCCTTTTTAAGTTCCAGTTCTATTAAAAGGTGGTTTTATGATTGCAAAAGATGTTAAATTCAGGGCCTGAAGAATACTTGAGGGAATGAGTGTAGATCATTCATAAGGAAATCATCTGCACTTCAGCATTCTGTGTAAGAGGTTTAGATAATCAATTTGATTCTAAGGTTTTGCCCCTAATCAGAAAAATAATTTTAGGAATCCATTTTTTGTTCTTCTCTTGGGCTGTGGGGGTCTAACATCACATGGATTGTTATTTCTTAGCATGACTTTCCAAAATCAGCATGAAATACCCTATGTAAGTTTCAGTCTAAATGAACTGTGATTTATGTAGTTACCTTTGGGGAGGGAACAAAGGGGCTCCTTCTCAGAGGTCTTTTCCATATTTCTTTAGTGCTATAAGAAGCAGCAATCAGCATTCTATATCTGCAAGGTGCTGATGGGAGAACCATCTCCACATTTTTGACCCTATCTTTCGGGTGGAAAATAGAAAAGATGTAATTGCTTTAAAGGAATGAGAGAACACCATGCTGGATTTTTTATGTCAGAGCTTCTTCTTTTCCTTCATTAGTTTCCACGCCAAGTCTTGCGCCCATCTGCATCTTAGATACTATTTGAGGTCCATTTTAATTGGAGTACTAGTCAGTTAGGAGTATTTTTGACAAAATGCAATTTAGTGGGACTTTACTAGGTGTTTCTAAACTTTCAAAAAGTAAGTTCAGTCTAGGATATGTAGTTTCATATCAAAATCATGAAAAGGAAGGCAAAGGTACTTATTTCATATACACAGTTTGAAGTTCAAATCTCACCTCAATTAAATAACTACCTGTAGAACATGAAATGCCTCTAACAAGAAGACACAGAAAGAAACTCATTCCAGGATGAAAAGCATGTGATGGAATGGGAAGGCCAAACTCGAATGGGAGTGTTCTAAAAGCCACCTGATTCCTCTGACTGCTGTGATATGTGGTGATCTTGCTCTCTTTTTAAGAAAATACTTGAAAAGTTTGGTTGTTTCACTGCTGGACAGAGAAAAAAAACAACTTTGACATCTCCGTTTTTAGTGGGCAGATAGGTGATTAATAGGGGTAATCTCCCAGAATCTACTTCATACTTGTGGAATTTGGAAAGAGAGGTCTATTTCCAGTGTAAAAATTTAACAACTCTTTATCACACTGTACAATACAAATAGCAGTGTACTTGAAGGAACTGATACATTTGAGCACTCACTGAGAGAGACTTCTGGAAATCTGCAGAGGAGCTGCAGATACAGCCCTCCACTCTTCAGTGATTTCTAAATGAACCTGTGGTACTCAGTCTTCAGGCACAAGGAACTTCAAAACAGTTTTCTGTTTCCATCATTTGATGCAAGAATGTTACTGATCCATTAGTGATCTGCTCATATCTACTTTTGGGACTTGACTTCTGGCTGCCATTAGATTAACAAGATACCGGATTTCCCAGCCAAGTCTTTGGCATGCATTTCAGTCAGCTATTTTGCTTAGAAATTGTTTTCTCCCTCTTCATATTATTGCACGTGTTCAGATATCACTCTAGGTTTTATCTACTTCAGGTTTTATTGCTTTAGTCTCAGTTTTGTTGAAACTTCTGTAGAATATGTTGCCACAGTCCAGTACAAAACCGATTTATCTTGTACCTGCATGCATTAATGGAGACCACAGTATCATAGAATCATAGAAGTTGCTGAGTTGGAAGGGACCCAGCAAGATCATCAAGTCCAACTCCTGTCCCTGTGTTGGATACCCCAAGAATCACACCATATGCCTGAGAGCATCATCCAAATGCTTCTTGAACTCAGGCAGGCTTGATGCTGCGACTACTTCCTGGAGAGCTTGTTCCAGTGATCAACCACCCTCTGGGTGAAAAACCTTTACCTATGTTTTTACCTATGAAGCAAAGATTGTGGCTTCAGCTCACAGTGTTGCTTACTGACAGGTGATAGAACTGCTTCTGCAACGATTCCTATTCTTTCAGTTCATCAGCTGTGGTAGTACACAGAAAACTAATACAGGGTTAATAAGGCCTTTAAAACTTTTTTTTTTTTGTGGGTTTTGTACTGTCAGGCAAACTTATGTACACTGATTTTCTGCATATAAAATTCTATGTATGGACAAGTCTGGAAATCTCAAGTTGTTGAAGTTAGGCAGGATTGCCTTGACTAAGATTATTTTATTTCCAGTAAATTCATGACTTTGTAATTCCTTGGGGATCTTGCCAGCCTTAAAAAAAAAAATAATGAAGTACTCTATAAACTCCAGGCTTACAATGAATCATCGAAAGGGCTAACTCATCAGTGTGAAAGAAATTCTAACCAATAAATACTTGGGATCCTCAAGCCAATATAAAACAATACAGACAATTGCTATAAACTGGTCCTACAAACTATGCCAAATCATTTTTTTTTTTTTTGCTTTAAAACCAAAACTTTCAACTGTCCCATAGAATGTTTATAATTTTTTACAAAACCTAGACAGTAAATATTTTTTATGTCCTATTTCATAAAATATTGAAATCTGGGATCTTAGCCAGGTTTTTTTGTTGCTGGGTTTTTGGGGGGTTTTTCCCTCCTCCCCCCCCCCCCTTTCTTTTTTTTGCACAAAACAGAAGGAAAGATGTCTGAAAGAGAGAACTCATGTAGCATATGAGAAACCCAGGTGTTATTCTGCTCTTCCTGACTGAGGCCAGGAATTTGTACCCTGTGCTTCTAAATCCAGGTAGATGCACTGATCTACCACCTGTTCCGGACTCGTGTTCCTGCTTTGATTACCCAGTCCATCTTGAATCTGGAAGGCATTTCCTACTCAGTTCTGGTTTGCAAACTCCATTTCTGTTTGTTCATGAAAAAGCAGATAAAAAGATTCACAGCTAGCTCCATATTTGCCTGTGATGCTATTTTGGCAAGGAACTTTACATGTGTGCAAAATTTAAATTGGAGCACACCTAGAGTTCTGCAGTCTTAAGGTGTTTTCTGCTGTCATGTGTAACACAAATACTGAAGAGTATATTGTATATACTTCACAATGTCATTTAGTTTACATGAAAAGCAATTTAGAAGCTAGGAGCACCTGGGTTGGTGTTACTTTGCATGAACCCTGCCCTGGAAGCACAGGGAGGAAAGAAGGGGTCAGCACTATCAGGGAACTGCTCAGGAGAGGTCAACTTTCCCAAGTTATAATCAATACCACTGCTGAACATTGGACTAATTTTCTTTAGCATACAATTTGTTCTCATTGAAACTTATTATAATTACTCTTTGGGTTTGGAGACCTCAGCTACCAAAATTTAATTTTGTAATTTGTTAGCTGGCATGTTACGGGACTAATGACCAGTTTGTCATTATGACAGCAACTGGGTTTAGTACTGTCATGGGGTAGCTGGCTGCCAGAGGGTGGGCAGCAGAGTACAGAGCTGCCCAGTGGCCTGTCATCACCATCTGAGGACTGGGCATGTGCTGGATTCCTGGCATCTGCTTGTTGCTCCTGATCATGCTGCTCCTGCTAGTAATTATTTTTTAAATTTAGAAGGCCTGGTGTATAAAACAGGATAAAAACTTAGATTGACTCAGTTCTTGGTTTGTTTTATTCCCAATGCTCTTAATTGAATGTCATGCGAAAGTAAAGTGCTTGGTGACATGTGTGGTTATTTTCTAACCCTACAGAAGGAAAATATTCTGAGCTGTTTGGTTTTTTTCACACTAGTGAAAGGTGGCATAGAGTATCTCCACAGGAGAGTACTGGCTGTCTAGCTCTTCTCCATATTATGGAAAACAAATCTTGATTTAGATGTTGCAAGAAGTTGCCTTGACAAGATTAATATTATTTTCTTGGGATAGTTTGTCAAAATACATATTGGAGACAAGTTAGGCCCATTCAAATTAAGTGCTAGTGTCAAAACTGACACTTGTACTGATGAAGTGGTTGTATATGTCAGGGATGATGCTGGCTTTTTAAATCTGTCAAGCCAACTTGTTAACTTAAAGAACAATTATGAACAAGGGTTGGGAATTTTGTTATGGTGGGAGAATAATTTCTGAATTAAAATGACTGTGAATAAAAACTAGGCAATTCTCTCTGACAGAAGAGAAAGAGGAAAACCAGTCTGAGAAACACTCCAAACCTTTCTATTTTAGCCTAGCACTCCTGGTGGAGAATCTCAGAATCCGAGATCATTTCATTGTACTCCACCCATCACTGCTGCTTACACCCTGCCAGTAGTATGGGTAGCAGCAACTGTGTTAGAACTCAGGTTTTGCATTGTAACTGGAGTTTTCAATGTGCTCTGTAGAGCACATGTTCAGCCATTTATTGAGCATGCAAGTATAATTCTGTGGATTTAGTACTATTGAAACAAAAATTTCGGAGCTTCCAAACCCCCTTGCTTTCTAGCACTCCTCACCTAAGTGGGAGGCTCAGTGCAGCTGGGTAAGGTTTCTGAGATCAAGACCCAGTAACAACAAACAAGCTGTTATTGAGTAGGCATTCTTTATTGCAGTGCTGCGCAGCACTGGGGATTCTCCACCAGGAGTGCTCAGTCCGACGAGTTAGTGAAACACCCCAACTAATACACAGCAAAAACATGCATATTCAGTTTTATGTCAATGAGCTCCCAGAATTCTTTTACATAGTCATTTTATTTCCTGAAGTTTGCTATCTTTGTAATTATGCATGCTCGAGGGTCTCCTGTGGGGGTCTTTGTTGATTCTAGTCTTTTGTCATCTTTGTCCTGTCTCTGTCCTGGTCCTGTCTCCAGTCTCCTGCTGGTAGATTGCCCATCTGGGTCAGAATCAACATGTGGGTTGTCTGTAGGCAGCCACAGGTTCTTAGAAGACTTGATACTATCACAACCTGCAGGATGCTTGGCATAGTTGACTGATAGTTTCACAAAGCACATTGTTTTAAAAGCAACCCTTAGTATAGCAAATTCCTTATTTTAGCAAACTTTTATTAGGCTATATTTCTATTGAATTTACTAATTAATCTCCTATGATGCATCACTATTCAGAGACGAATGAGTGCTAATGCATACAGCCAGGTTGTCTCTGTAGACCTGGTGGAATGAAAGGCTTGTTACCAAAGTCAGTAGGTGCAACCAGTTTCACTAACATGTAATATTCAGCAATGAACAGGCTGCCCAGAGAGGTTGTGGAGTCTCCTCTGAAAACGTTCAAGACCCATCTGGATACCTGTGTGACATGCCTTAGCTGGTCCTGCTCTGGCAAGGGCGCTGGACTCTATCTTCAGAGGTCCCTTCCAACCCTTAACATTCTATTATACACAGCAAAATTTGCTAGTTTTCCAACCTAGTCACCAACACCTGAAACACAGATTAAATATGCTCTGGGAGATTTTATTTTTTAACTTTTAGTTTAACTTTCTTACCCAGCTCCTGAAAGTTCATACACTAAATAATCAATTTTTCAATTTGTGCAACTTTGCTGCCAAGTGGATGCAATCACTCATTTACTACCTGCTTTTTATACCCAGCTGGCATTGGCACTATGCTGGTGAGCTGCTATTTGAACTCTGTTAGGCAATGGAGTAGTGTTTAATGGCTGAACTTCTGCTGCACTGTTTCTTGTTTGAGAGCCTTGGGTTCACTGAGCAATGAGATTGAACAGAGGAATTTAACGGTTTGCATGTTCTCATTTTCTGCTTCAGCTACTTCCTCTTGTCGAATGCCAAAATTGTTTCCAAACCCCAGAGTGCAGCTTAGCAGACCTGGTTTCATATCCCCATAGCCAGCTGACAAAATTCTTTTGCAATAATAGAACCCCTATTCCTTCTTCCACAAAAAGTTTACAGTTTTCACCCAGGAAAAATGGGTCCTGTCAGAAATTTCATGTATTTTACATTTTTGAGATGCAATGTGGACCTTTGGATGATCCTTGGAACAACAGGCTTTTTGTGTGTGTGTTTGTGTATAAGTTGTGAAATGGGGTCGCTGCTATGTAACTTTGTTCTGGTTTGGTAGATTTTTTGCTAGGGAGGGAAGGGCAACAGGAGTGGCTCTGGCAAGAAGCTAAGAAGCTCCCCCTGCTTCCAAAACTCAGCCATTAGCTGGACAATAGATGCACCTCAGTGATTAATATATGAAAGAACAGCTATAACACGAGATAAAAGGGTAAAACATGGGGGAAGAACAGGTAAGTACTTATATACAAAACCGATCTTGATGATAGCAGGGATATTGGAAAGGTAGGGCTGCTCCAGGGGAGAGACCCATGGCTCCTCACAGCACCCAATGCAGTTGGATTGTGGAGCGAGCACGTGGGAAACCGAAGGAACCAGCAGCAGCCCCAGCACCCACAGAAAAGCAGGAAGGGAGAAGGCACCGGCTTCTGGCTGTCATGGCTTTTATAGATTGTAACAGGAAGTGGGCGGGAATACTGACCCTTCCAGTCTTTTAAGATCTGAAGGACCCTCACACCGTGCCGGGGTCTCCCAAACCATAACAAACTTTTAATATAGTTATCAAATGGAATACAGTTTGTCATCAAAGGTTTTGCATACACTTCCTCATGCTGTTTTTCTAAATGAGCTGAATTTGAGTGTTTCCTGTTGTGAAATTCCTACTCTGATATGCAAGAAGGTGTGTGCCTGAATCCACAATTTTCAGTTTGAACTAAGCAATTTGGACTGATGCTTAATACAGAATTTGCTCATTTCTACCTTGAACTCATTATGATATGAACTGAAATGTACTTCTCTAACGGATGGTGCTCAAAAGTCTGATTCTAAATGTGCACCTCATCATAGAGAATTTGCAATCACAAGTGTTGCACAGTATTTTCTTCATGAACAGCTATGTAACTTAAATGATTACCTCTGTTAAATTCGGATTAAATGTTAATTACAGCTATTCTATAAATGCTGAATGCAGATGCTTGACTTGGGCAGAACTATACAAAAACATTCTGCTGTGATATTTACTCTGCCTTGCTTGTTTTTTACATCAAGTTCTCCAATATTTTACTGAACTATATTTGACACACAAATATTTTCCAATGAAAAATATCCAGGAATTAAATTATTTTAAGTACTATGGCACTGATGTGAATATCGTTCCATCCTTATTCCTTATTTACAAACAATTTTGATTCCCTGGGCAATTCTTCTTTAGTACAGCAGACTATTCTAGCATCTTGAGTATGATTTTCAACAGTCAAGCTTAGCCTGAATAGTAACTGACTTCTCTGGCGAAGTTTGGAGAGTTTGATGTCAAAGGAGAGCATTCACTGGATCTGGCAATCTGAGCAAAGACCATCTTAGCTAAGCAGTAGAGAATGCCAAAGAGGGGAGTAAAACTATGATTCCTGTTCTCCACAAATAATTATATAGTTAAACGTAAAATCTTACACTGGTCAGCAATAAACCCTCTCCTAAAGTTGGGGTCAATCCTACGTAATAAGAAAAAATAAATACAAAGATCCTCTCCATTAAACTAGCACCTAGGACATTCAGCGGGCTACATTCTAAAATGTCTTTATGTTCTGATTTGAAGAAGAGATCTAATTCAATGTGCTGTTATTGGGTACTTCAGGTTTTTGTTTTTCTTTCTGTAAAGTTTTTTAATTTCCAACAAATATTTTAAGGAACTGGGGCTTAGACTGTTTCTTCTTATCAGAACAAAAGGACCTAGGGGTTCTAATTGACAAGCAGCTGAATATGACCCAGCAGTGTGCCCAGGTAGCCAAAAGAGCCAATGGCATCCTGGCTTGTATTAGAAATAATGTGACCAGCAGAATGAGAGATGTGATTGTTCCCCCTGTACTCAGCACTGGTGAGACCACACCTGGAGTATTGCATCCAGTTTTGGGCCCCTCAATTCAAGAGAGATATTGAGGTGCTAGAGCAATACAGAGGAGGGCAATGAAGCTGGTGAAGGGCCTAGAGAATAGATCTTGTGAAGAACACTTAAAGGAGCTGGGAATGTGTAGTTTGAGGAAGAGGAGGCTGAGGGGAGACCTCATCAGTCTCTACAACTACCTGAAAGGTCATTGTAGAAGGTTTGGTGCTGGTCTCTTTTCACAGGTAATTAGCCACAGAACAAGAGGGCTTCAAGCTGCAACAGGGGAGGTTTAGACTGCATATTAGGAAAACAAATTTCACAGAAAGTGGTTAGACACTGGAATAGGCTGCCCAGGGAGGTGGTTGAGTCACCATCCCTGGGTGTGTTTAAGGGTCGTTTGGATGTGCTGTTGGTGGAACTGGTTTAGGGGAGAACTTTGTAGAGTAGGGATGATGGTTGGACTCGGTGGTCCCAAGCGTCTTTTCCCACTGGAATTGTTCTATGATTCTATAACAGCATAGCAATAATAAAAATACTGTTACTTGTGATCAAGGTCTGGGATGTGATAGTAGAGTAACATGCCTCGCAATGCTAGAATAATTAAGCCTGAGTTGCCAACAGCAAATCCTACACTAAGAATGCTTTGTTAATTTTAAAGTGCAGAAATTAGGAAGAATTGTTTACTAAGTAGGAATTCACTTAGGGTGACTGGCTGCTGCGAAAAAAAAATATGAAAAAGATACAGTACTGTGGTCATGTTTAAAGTTTTATGAAAATTGAGACAAAAAGGGGAGGGGAAGAGTAAGGTAGTCCACCTGAATTAAAACTTCACGGAGAGCACAAACTTCAGAGAGATTTTGACACAAGATTCACCTGGTCACACTGTTATTGAACACTATGCAGTACATGTTCCTTGATGACAATGTGTAGGTCTCAGCCTTACTCTGGGATTCTTGGACTTATGAAGAAGAAGAATGCTTGAAAACGCAGTGCACATCAAAGAGAAAAAAACCCAAAACTTTTGAGTTAAGAAAAAAACTTAAGAAATTGCCTTTGAGGAACAGGCAATATTTTGGAACATTTTCTCTCATCTTGAAAGATGGTTCATACTGCAGATGGCGAGAGCAGACACTGCAATATTTTCAAAAGCATAATACATATATGTGTGTAAGGTCTGTGACATTCAATGTGTGTATTCTTTGGAGACTGTGAGTGTTAAAAAAGTATTTGCAGGATTTTTTGTACTGAAGAATTGTCATCTACAAGGGTCTGGTCAGATAATTCACACTCATGGAGAATTTAACTACACTCCTTTTATATAAATTATTTGAATTTTTATCTGACATTGTTAGGGCCATTATGTCACTTAGCAGATTTTAGTAGAATTAATTTTCAGCTATGCAACTGTAGTGGCAGAGTGAAATTTTTTACAGGTATTGCTGCTGAATTTAGGCAGATACATGTGTAATGCCAGCTGCCTAGCTGAATACTCTGTAGTAGGGATAGTGGTGGTGGTGCAAGTGGGTCCCCAAAAGTTTATGTTATGCAAACAAGTGCAAGCTGATCTTTTAAGATGGTATTAGTCTCACCTGAGTCAGGCTGAAAACATCCTTATCATGATAGTTGTTTCAACTCCCCCAGGAGTGCATGAACTAAGTCAGACCCCCTGTGAGGTAGTTAATCCTTTAATAAACTATTTTAAAATTGGGTATACTGTCTGCTGAAGAGGACTCTCTTTCTTCATTGACTAGAGCCTACATGATGAATATGGACTGGATATTGAAGTTTTAGATCTTTGGTAGTGCAACAAATCTTATCCTGGGTAGCCACAGACTCTTTTTTAATATTAAAGACAGGTCTAACCTGAGCATAATGAAAATTATGGGGACATTAAGAATCTGGGGTAATCACTTGTTGCCCCTCTCTTTTCCTTTACTAAACAGATCTCAGTAGAAGATATAATTTATCTCTCTTTGTGATAAACTTACTACTCTTTCTGATCTGCTAATTTGGTGAGCAGTCTGAGCAAACATTTTCTTGTAACCAGGCAGCACGACGTGCTGTTTGAAAAGTCATGGCAGTCAGGTGAAGTTCCTAGTGACTGGAAGAAAGGAAACATTATACCCATTTTTGAAAAGGGTAGAAAAGAGGACCCTGGAAACTACTGACCTGTCAGCCTCAGTTCTGTGCCTGGGAAGATCACGGAACAGATCCTCCTAGAAGACATGCTAAGACATGGAGGACAGGGAAGTGATTCAGGACAGCCAGCATGGCTTTACTAGAGGGAAATCTGCCTGACCAACCTAGTGGCTTTCTACTGTGGAGTGACTGCATCAGCGAACAAGGGAAGACATATGGATGTCATCTGTCTGCACTTCTGCAAGGCCTTTGACCCCATCCCCCACAACATCCTTCTATTTAAGTTGAAGAGTTATGGGTTTGATGGATGGACTGTTCAGTGGATACGGAATTGGCTGGATGGTCACATCCAGAGGGTAGTGGTCAATGGCTCTATGCCCAGATGGAAAACAGTGACAAGTGGTGTCCTTCAGGGGCCCGTACTAGGACAAGTGGTGTTTAATATCTTGACCAAAGACATTGACAGTGGCATCAAAAGTACCCTCAGCAAGTTTGCCAATGACACCAAGCTGGGTGGTGCAGTTGGTATGCCAGAGGGATGGAATGCCATCCACAGATATGTGGATAAGATGGAGAAGTGGGCCCAGGTGAACCTCATGAGGTCCCGCAAGACCAAGTGGTGGGTCCTGCACCTGGGCTGGGGCAACCAGAGATATGCATACAGGACAGGGGAAGACATGCAAGAGAGCAGCCCTGTGGAAAAAGACCTGGGGGTACAAGTGGATCAAAATCTGGACATGAGCCACCAATAGCATCCTGGGCTGCATCAAGAGAAGTGTGGCCAGGAGACTGAGAGAGGTGATTCTGCCTGTCTACTCTGCCCTGGTGAGACCTCACCTGGAGTACTGCATCAAGCTCTGGAGCCCCCAACACAAGAAGGATTTGGACCTGTTGGAGTGTGTCCAATGATCAGAGAGCTGGAGTACCTCCCTTACGATGACAGGCTGAGGGAGTTGGGGTTGTTCAGCCTGGAGAAGAGAAGACGCTGGGGGGACCTTCAGTACCTGAAAGGGGCCTATAAAAAGGTTGGGGAATTCACAAGTGCACTTAACAATAGGACAAGGGCTAATGGTTTCAAGCTAGAGAAGGGAAAATTTAGGCTAGACATTAGGAAAAAGTTCTTTAATATGAGGGTGGTGGATGACTGGAATGGGTTGCCCAGAGAGGTGATGGAGATCCCACCCCTGGAGAGATTCAAGGTCAGGCTTGATGTGGGTCTGAACAATCTTTTCTATTTGGAGATGTCCCTGCTTGTTGTAGGTGGGTTGGACTAGCTTTTTTTTAAATAGTAGCAAAGTGTCCCAGCTTGGACTGATAACAGCTGGAATGTTTTTTGTAACTGCTGGGGCTCCCAGGTTATGTCTTTGCTCTGCCGGCTCAGACACTACAGGGAGATTATGACCCCCCCCCACCCCTGTGGGAGGCTGAATTAGACAGCAAAACTGGCTAGAGATATTCCATTCCATGTATCTATGTAAGCTCAGAGGAAGGTCAGAGATCATAGAAGACAACTTCCTTCCTGCTTCTTCTTCCCTTCCCTTCCATCCATGGCCAGCATCCGGGGAGGACTCTGTCCATCCATCACCATCAACCCCCAGGCTCATGCCCTCCTGACCCTCATCACTCTCTGCTTTCTCCAGCAGCAGTCCAGGATTTTTCAGGACTGTTCCAGCCAAACCATTTTACACTCCTACAAAATTACACATATTTATATTTCAAAGAATCATTGCATTCTAATTATTCACAGTACTGCTATGACTTTTCACTCTACTTTGAATTTCTTCCCCTTAATAGCAAGTCTCCTTGCTTTCTCTTTTAATGTAGCAATACTACAGAATCTAAAAGAAGAAAGGTAAAGAAAGAGAGAAAGAAGGATAGACTGAGAGTGAAAAGCCTGACAACTGTGTAACAAACAAGAACATAGTAGAAAAAAAATGTATTGTACTGAAGCTGAAAATTCTTTTTGAAAAATGTCAGAAGACCAGGTAGATTATTAAGCAATACAGTAAGATAATTATTTGTTTGCCTTGTTTGTACAATATTAACTACCTAATTTGTAAGGCATGGTGATAGAATTTAAATGCTAATAAAATCTTAACTGAGCTGATGTAATCACAACAAAACAGATTTTATATGAGTACATATCCTGTGTGGAAGGAACAAAATACCCAGCAGGACCAGAACCCTGGACTTCCACAGGGCAAACTTTGGTCTCCTCAATCATCTATTAAGGGAAATCCCATGGGACAGGGTGCTAGAAAATAAAGGAGCTCAAGATAGCTGGTCAACATTCAAGGACCACTTCTTGCAAGCACAGGATCAGAGTGTCCCAATGGTTAGGAAATCTAGTAAGGGTGCTAGGAGACCTGCATGGTTAAAGAAGGAACTACTGGGCAAACTTAAGTGGAAAAGGAAAATCTATAGATCATGGAAGGAGGGGCTGGTCACTTGGGAGGAATATAGGACTGTTGTCAGAGGATGTAGGGAGGCAATTAGGAAAGCTAAGGCCTCCTTGGAACTTAACCTTGCAAGTCAGGTTAAGGATAATAGAAAGGGCTTTTTCAAGTACATAGCTAGCAAAACTAGCAATAGAGGCAATATTGGCCCATTGAGGAATGAGGTGGGAGCCCTGGTGACAGAGGATATAAAGAAGGCAGAGGTGCTGAATGCCTTCTTTGCCTCTGTCTTCACTCCTGCAGGGTCTCCCTATGAGCCCCAGATTCATATAGCCCCAGAAGAAGTCAAGATAGAGGAAGAGTTTGACATGGTAGATGAGGATTGGGTTAGGGATCAGTTGAGTAATCTGGACATCCATAAATCAATGGGTCCAGATGGAATGCACCCAAGGGTGCTGAGGGAGCTGGCGGAGGTCATTGCTAGGCCACTCTCCATCATCTTCAGTAAATCATGGGCAACAGGTGAGGTGCCTGAGGACTGGAGGATAGCAAATGTCACTCCAGTCTACAAGAAGGGCAAGAAGGAGGACCCGGGTAACTATAGACCGGTCAGCCTCACCTCCATCCCTGGAAAGGTGATGGAACAACTTGTTCTTGTCACTATCTCCAGGCACATCAAGGACATGGGGGTCATCAAGAGCAGTCAGCATGGTTTTATCAAGGGTAAATCATGTTTGACTAACCTCATAGCCTTCTATGAGGAAATTACTAGGTGGATAGATGATGGTAGAGCGGTAGATGTGGTTTATCTTGATTTCAGTAAAGCATTTGACACCGTCTCCCACAGCATCCTTGTGGATAAGTTGATCAGGTATGGGTTTGGTGACCAGGAAGTGAGGTGGATTAGGAACTGGTTGAAAGGAAGGAGTCAGAGAGTTGTAGTCAATGGGGTAGAATCTGGTTGGAGGTGTGTTACTAGTGGAGTCCCACAAGGGTCGGTGCTGGGACCGGTGTTGTTCAACATCTTCATCAACGACCTGGATGAGGGTATAGAATGTACCCTCAGCAAGTTTGCTGATGACACTAAGCTGGGAGGAGTGGCTGACACACCAGAAGGCTGTGCTGCCATTCAGAGAGACTTAGATAGGTTGGAGAGTTGGGCGGGGAGAAACATGATGAAATTCAACAAGGGGAAGTGCAGAGTTTTACATTTGGGGAAGAACAACACCATGTCCCAGTACAGGTTGGGGGCTGAACTGCTGGAGAGTAGTGTAGGTGAAAGAGACCTGGGGGTCCTGGTAGACAGGAGGATGACCATGAGCCAGCAATGTGCCCTTGTGGCCAAGAAGGCCAATGGCATCCTGGGGTGTATTAGAAAGGGTGTGGTTAGTAGGTCAAGAGAGGTTCTCCTCCCCCTCTATTCTGCATTGGTGAGGCCACATCTGGAGTATTGTGTCCAGTTCTGGGCCCCTCAGTTCAAAAAGGACAGGGAACTGCTCGAGAGAGTCCAGCGCAGAGCTACGAAGATGATTAGGGGAGTGGAACATCTCCCTTATGAGGAAAGGCTGAGGGAGCTGGGTCTCTTTAGCTTGGAGAAAAGGAGACTGAGGGGTGACCTCATCAATGTTTACAAATATGTAAGGGGTGAGTGTCAGGGGGACGGAGTTAGGCTTTTCTCGGTGATGACCAGTGATAGGACAAGGGGTAATGGGTGTAAATTGGAGCATAGGAGGTTCAAGGTGAATATCCGAAAAAATTTTTTTACTGTAAGAGTGACAGAGCACTGGAACAGACTGCCCAGGGAGGTTGTGGAGTCTCCCTCACTGGAGACATTCAAAACCCACCTGGATGAGTTCCTGTGTGATGTACTCTAGGTGACCCTGCTCTGGCAGGGGGGTTGGACTAGATGATCTCTCGAGGTCCCTTCCAGCCCCTGAGATTCGATTCGATTCGATTCGATTCGATTCGATTCGATTCTATTCTATTCTATTCTATTCTATTCTATTCTATTCTATTCTATTCTATTCTAATTCTATTCTAATTCTATTCTAATTCTATTCTTTTTACTCCCAGTATCTGCAGTAGTTTCTAACATCCTTCTCCCATCTCTTGCTTAAGTACTATCGCTAGGATATAACTCAGAATTTACCCCATTTCTTCCAGTCACAAAACTTTAAATGAGTTATATTGCTGCTTTGCCTCCCCAAATTTCAAGTAGAAGACAATGACTGCACTATGAGCAGGGTACTTGTTTGAAAGAAGTGAAAAGAGTTTTTCTTAGGACAATAAATTTTGATCCAACAATAACAGACTGGCAATGAACTTCAACAGCTATGTATTAACTATGGTGACTGGATGAATGTTTTTGAGCTCTGTTTATTCTGGTTTTGCTTTGTTAGGCAACAAGACTTCTATAGCCCATCGGAATATTTCTGATCACTTCTCATACACAAGAACACGGAAGATGAGGCTGAAGTTTCTTGACTCATTAATGATTTTGCAGACTTTGAAGTACTTGATATCCTTACTAAGCCTGCTTCAGGGCTCTGACCCAGCTGGACCCAGAATGAGACTCAGTTATGAAAGAAGAAAGTCCTTTCCTGAAGACTTAAAGAATAAATGAGGTGAAATGAGCTTCAGAACTGCAACCATTTCATATCCCCTCTGTAAATGGAACTAACTGGCCCCAATAAAATGCATCTTTCCAAGTGCAGGCAAAGAATTAGGTATAGATACAATATGAATTTTTATTTTCTTCTACAGAAGAGCTTAATCCCACCCCAGGGATCTATCCAATTTATCTTAATATCAATAAGAAGCTTCTATAAAGTTGGAGATTTCTAAGAAGGTTTCTATATGATTTGAACAGAACTTAAAATGTTATTTTATTTTGTAAGTGACTTTTCAATATTTACTAAATTGAAATATATAGCTACTCTTACATTTTGCAAGGAGATAATACTGTGTAATGAAAATCCTGTGTTAAACAGAGTGTCAAACAGGAGTTAAAGTACAGACTGTTAATTAGCTGTGATTTCATTGTACTGTTCACTCTAACTCCAACCTGGACATGGCAATTAATACAGTTCAACAACAGAAACTAGAATTGCTTGATGTTAATTCCTGCTGTTTTCCTATGTTAGTAATGCTCAGAAAGATGAAAATAAATCTGTTCATTTCTTCTCTTGCACTTGCTGCTATTTCTGGATGCTTTATGGTGTGGAGATCAAATACACCATTTTCCATGCTAAGATTTGTAATGAATTTTTTTAATGAGTATGCACAAGCTTGTTTTTTAAAGACTTAAGTGGGATTTAGGATATAGGCCTGAATAGTTGTCCCACAAACATGCAGTGTTTCCTTCTGATAGCAATGGAACCTGGTCATTTTCATTTTTATAGATTGTAAGGTGTTTTCACCAAGTTTCCAATTTTTTTTTTACGAACTTATTTTCCAAAACCATTGTTGTTTTCTTTTTTCCACCACAGTTACCTTTTCAGCATTCTTACAGTGCTCTGGTGTTGCATTACTTTCTCTCCTAAATGTTGCTGGGTCTTGATGTTATTAGGTCTCAGTAGTCTTTAGTATTACTGATGGCTTTATAGATTTAGAGAGGTTAATTAGTGTAACATCCTGATGATTTCCTGAAGTTCCATTGGTTGTCTTTGGATTTCAAGAGCATTTGTTTTGTCATGATCAAGTTTGAACTAGGTGTGACATGCTTTTCTTAAATATTATTTAGGATTTTAGGAAAGTTCTGGTCAGTAATACAGCTTTTAGCTCTTCTAGACTGATTGTCCAGAATAAGAATTGTCTATCACCCCCCCTCCATTTTCTGTTTTGATTTCTGTTTAATTGATCTTTCACAGTTGTGATCTCTCTGTAGTTGATACATGAAGCAGACAATTAGAAAATGGTTTAGGGATTAAAGGGATTTCATATGCTTAAAAAAGAGTAACTAAAAGGATACTTCTGGGAATTGACAAATAGCAAATCTATGTTCTTTTGCTAGCAAAATGCAAGAGATGCCAAGCCTCTATGCACGTATAAGGGCAACATATTGTTAACAGTAACAAAACTAATCTTTAAAGATCAGATTAAGCTGGATGAACTTGACTTCTTTGTTTCTGCTGCAGAACTCAGAGGTGAAACAACAAATAGTGGATGTTCAGCATTTAGTAAAACATTTTGTTCGATACTTCTTGATTTTTATTTGAAGACCATTTTCATAATATGTTTGCACTCCTTTTTTGTCCTTTAAAAAATTTCTAATGTGTGTCCTGCTTCCATGTCAGAGGGAACAATATAAGATTAAATTCAGTGTACAATGACTTTGAGGCACATTAATTTACCCACTGAATTGTAACTACAACACTTAATTGATGCCTGTAACTATAAATATGCTATATTACTCAAAGGCATAAATCAAACTGCAACAAAGTGACAACAACTATGTATATAAGCAATTTTCCAAGTTTTCACTGCATCGTTGTGAACTTCACATTTCCAGAATCATTCTTTCAATTCTGAACATTGATGCCAAAAGAAGAGAAGTTAAAAACGGGAGCTCTTTTACAATAACGTCTCATGCTTTACCTACTGTTTATTGTATTTCTTTTTTTTTAGATGACAGAAGCACCATGTGAAGAAACGGTATTGCTCCTTCTGCCTTCTCAGAGGAAAAGAAAAAATTGGAGACAGTGCGTTCAAAACTCCAGCACTCCTTGAAGTAAATGTGTGGTGAGTCAGGCCACTGAATGAAATCTAGACTATAAGATACTTTACAGACAGTTCTGGTAGAGCTATCTATGGCCCAGTCCCTAAAAAAAATACTGTAAGAAACTATTTAATAAAAGATATGATCTATCATAAGAATATGCCCCTTTTTAAAGAGCTGAAGAAACACTTGAACCAAATGTCAGGAAACTTTATATAGTGGATGCCATAATCTTTGAAGGACTATATGTTTCTGAATAACTCCATGCAGGCTGGAGACTGACTGGCTGAATATCACCTGCAGAATAGGACCAGGGGTTGCTCTTCTATCTTGCACGGAGTGTGTAGTTATTGAGGATTTGTGTTGCCAAAAAAGGCAATCTAGTCAACCTGGTAACAGTAGCTTTAAATTAAGAAAGGGAGACAGAGGATTACGAAAATTCAAGTGAGGAAGTGGTAGACTCGGTTTAGGATGTAGGTGATATGAGCATTTGTAATCAACAGAAGCGGACTGAGTGGGGTCACCCCATGTCCTGTATACAAAGGACAGAATTTTGGAGAAAACTCTCAAACCATTTCTAGGAAATGAGCATGACTAAGTGCCCGTACACTAATACACACAACATGAGGAACAAATGGGAGAAATTAGATGTCTCTGTGTAGTTGCAGGGATACAATCTCATCGGGATGGCAGACATATGCTGGGATAAGTCATGACTGGAGTGCTGCAATAGATGGATACAGGCTCTTAAGGAAAGAGACTGAGTAGGAAAGGAGAGGCATTTCACTTTTATGTGAGACCAATGGGAATGTATGGAGCTCTGCCTTGGGATGTATGATGAGTGGATTGAGAGCTTAAGGCTCATGATTAGCAGGCTGGCTAGCAGTGACAATTTTTGGGTGTCTGACACAGGCTGCCTGATCAGGAAGAACAAGTAGAAAAGGCAACCTTCAGACTACTAGAGTAAGCTTCACATTCATAGATTCTGAACCTCATGAGGGACTTTAAAAATCACAAAATTTGTTAGAGGGGTAAAACAGCAGGACACATCCATGAGGTTTCTGGAGTGCATTAAAAAGAATTTCCTGACATGTGATTGAGAAACTGATGAGGGATGATGCTCTGCTGGATCTGATTTTTACAAGCAAAGAAAAACATGTTTGGAGATGTGAAGCCTAGGGACAGCCTTGGTTGACCATAAGATAGTATTTAGGAAGAAATTCTTTAATGTGATGGTGGTGAGATACTGGCACATGTTGTTCAGAGGAGCTGTGGATGCCCCATCTCTGTTTTTTTTGTACTGACAGGGGATCTCATGACAAAAGGACACAGACTTCTCTCTTCTGGCAAGAGCAGACTTCAGAAATCCCTTGGGAGTATGGAGCATGGAAGACCTATCTATCTATGAGAAGAGTGAGAAAAAGGATCCAAGGAACTGTAGGCCAGACAGCCTCACCTGGATCTCTGGGAAGCTAAAGGTGGAGGTCCTCCCAAAATCCTTCTGGAAACCATTTCAATACACATGAAGGACAGTATCTTCATCGCAGTCAGCATGTACTTATGGAGGGTAAATCATGCTTAACCAAACTGATAACCTCCTATGTTAAGACAAATGTCTTGGCGGATGAAGAGGGAGCAGTGGATACAGTGCCTACTCTGAGTTAGGCAAGGCTTTCAACAGTGTCTTCCATAATGTCTTTACAGACAAACTGATAGATACAGGCCATGTAAGTAGAGAGTGAATTGGATTAAAAACTGGCTGCATTTCTGGGCTGAAAGAGCTGTGGTAAGTGGTGTGAATTCCAAATGACAATCAATACTGTTGTATTTCAGGGGTCAATATAAGGGCCAATGCTTGTTTGTCATCTTCATTAATGCCCTGGATTATGGGACAGAGGGCACTCTGAGCAGGCTTACAGATCATAGAATCATAGAATCACTGAGGCTGGAAGGGACTTTAAAGATCATCAAGTTCCAATCCCCCTGCTATGAGCAGGGATCCCTACCAGTAGACCAGGTTGCAAAAAAACTCATCCAACCTGGTCTAAAAAACCTCCAGGGAGGGGGCATCAACAACCTCCCTGGTCAACCTATTCCAGTTCCTCACCACTCTTATAGTGAAGAATTTCTTCCTAATATCTAACCTAAATCTACCCTCTTTCAGTTTAAAACCATTACCTCTTGTCCTATTTGCTATCTTTTCTGATTAAAAGCCCCTCTCCAGCTATCCTGTAGGCTCTCTTCAAGTACTGGAAGGCTGTATCAGATGATACAAAACTATTTCATGTGCCAGATAGTTGTGTTGCTATTCAGAGGGACTTTGACAGGCTAGAGACTATTCTAATAGACAGGAATATCATGAAGTTCATAACAGGAAGTGTAAAATCCTGGGACAAATAAGACCATACATGGTACATACTTGGCAGTGAAGGACACAGGGGTCCTGCGGAGGACCAAGTTGACCATGACTCAGCAATGTGCAAAAAAAGAGTGACAATATTCTAGGCTGAGTTAAGAAAAATATCACAGAATCACAAAATTGCTAGAGTTGAAGGGGCCTCTAGAGATCATCTAGTCCAACTCTCCCACTGAAGTAGGATAACCTAGAGCACTTGACACAGGATTGCATGCAGGCGCATTTTGTGTATCTCCAGAGATGGAGACTCCACAACCTCCCTGGGCAACCTGTTCCTGTGCTCTGTCACCCCCACTATAAAGTTTTTCCTCATATTTAAATATTCCAGCTTGTACCTTTTGCCCTTCATTCTGACACTGGGAACTAATGAGAAGAGCTCTTCTCCATCTTTTTTGCACCCCCCCTTTAGAAACTTGTGTTGGGAACAATGAGACAAAAATATGGCTACCAGAAATCCTATGTATTTTTGGGACCCTTCTTGTGTTTCAGATTAAAAATTTTATTGTCTGTTTCACTTTTCTGCATTGTGACTGGGCATAGAAAATGAGGGAAAAAAGCTACCTGGTATGGAAGTATCCAAGTATCCAACTAACCTAACATGAATCTAAATCCTGTACATTTGGTATGAAATGCAGAGACTAATTGAAAAATAGATTCAAAAAAGAATTAGAAAGAGATAGAGCAAATTATGGAGAATTTACCTTAAGGTAATTGGGCAAGTACCCTCCTCCCAGGCAAACTCTTCCAGCCTCCCAGATACGACTTACAGGTGGTGAGTTGGTGGGGCTGCTGCCCAGCCTGTATTGTACTGCATGAGTACATAAGCTGCTTCTCTAGGAGACACAAGAGACTACAGCCTAAAAATTTCTTTCCTTCATGATACATCAGAAATGTGCTGACGTATCACCTACTGATTGATTATGTTTTGGTGTAAAGTATATATGCAGGTGGATAAGTGGATGTGTGAAATAAAATTTAAAATTATGAACTGTGATTCCACCATCGCTTTGTCTAGATTTTGTATTCCACTCAATCTTCCTTTTTGGTTTGTTTTTCTTTGAACTGCAGAGTCCTTTGGCTTTTTCTAAAGCACATGGATATGAATCCTGGTGGAGCTTTTGTGATGCAATTGCATCACAAAATGGTATTTCCTTTAATAAAATGTGAGATTTCTCTAAGTGCCTATGGCAGCACAGTTCTTGAGTCAACAAACCTGCAAATATGAGTCTCTGAGACAATCTTGGAGACACTGTAAAAGCACATGCTATTCCTTATGTTTAGAAGCAACTTTTGGTAGGCTTTTAGAAGGTACCACCTTCTAATTCCTTCTTCAATCACAGTAACTACAAAGGACCTGAAAATAACTAGACTGTTGCTCTTCCAGGACTCCTGTCTGCCATACATTTCAGTGTTGCTTTTTTGTTGTGTTAGTATAGTACTGATATCAGTGCAGTTAAGTTTTAAAAAATTTTAACAGTTAATCCAGTAAGTTCTGTAGCAAGAAAAAGCACCTATGTATAAGTCAGTTGTACAGTAGGGGTGGATGGGATTCTGTCTTTCCACAGCTATTTTGTTATCCTGGACTTTATTTTCCATGTGTTTATACTGGAAAAACATGTTACTGTTGCTTATTAGCATTCAACTAGCTGCAGTTCAGTATAGATTGATAAACCAGTGATTAATTTTGTGGGAAATGGTTCTTCCCCACATAAGTCTAAACAAAATGCCTGTTAAGTCAGCGAAGGCCTTCTGCTGATTATACCCAGCTAAGGGACCAAAAACAGGGTTGCTGCTCAAGGACAAATGAAGGCAAAACATCAGGTGTGATACAAGGCAGGATGGATGAGCAACAAGTTATGCATTGCCCCTGTTAGTTACCACCCCAACTTGGTGCTCACGGATGCCAACTAGCCCTCGACACCAGTATGTTCATGCATTGCAGCAGCGACACTGACTGGGGTCACTGGGGTATAAAAGATGACGGGTTTGACAGGTGAGAGGGGCCTGCTCGGACGGTTCTTGCGTGGGACACCTCCCTGCTGCTCATCGGACTCGCCCTGCTGCGGAGCCTGGTCCCGGGGCTCTGCCGGGCCTGCTGACCTGCCCGCCCTGGGGATCGAGCCTGAGCTGTAACAGTGGGCGCGCCGAGGTCTGACCCCTGGAACGCCTGGTCCTTACGGCAGCCGTCGGGGCCGGAGCCAGAGCGCCCCCTCCTTGTTTTGCTGCCGGGGAAACCAAGCCGCGAGGGGCTGCCCCCCTGAAACCCCGAACTAGGGACCCCGCTGGAGCTTCCTGCCAAGGAGACAAGCAGCCGCTGCCTGCAGCGGGGGAGGGCAACAATGCTAGTTGGCCTCTGCTTTCTCAATTCCAGTCTGAGATTCTCCAGAAAGTTAATACTTTATTATTTCTTGTAACATACTGTGGGGAATTAGATGCATTCACTTGGAGTATATTAGGCAATCTATGAATTCGTCATGACTTTAAAAGGGTGAAAGGGCATCTGTTAAACTGAGAGGCCTTTTACAGTGCACTGTTTTGGGGGGGGGTTGTTTGTTTGTTTTTGTATGGTTTTGTTTGTGTTTTTTTTAAAGGGTGCTATGAAAAAGGAAGGAAAGGTTGAGAATTTGTTGCCTAGTAAAGATGAAGGTGGAGGATGTATATTAAGAGACTGAGGAGTCCTGTGAGGAAGCAGATGATGAGAGTGTAATATATGTTGACACCACTTTTTCTTATATTGCTTTGTAAGGAAAATCAGACTGTGTTATAATATACTGCCATGGGTAATCTAAATTTGTTAGTTTCTAAGTTATGAGTCTGCAACATCAGTGAATTAGAGATGTGTGTATATGCATATAAAGAACAGATTATATTATACTTTGCTTGTTGCATTGAAATAGGCCTTGGTAGAAAACCCCCCAAACGTTTAACTTAAAGAGCAATGCTGTGAACAAAATCTAGGATGAGTTAGTTATATGCATTAATAAAATCAATTGACTCTATTTACTCCTTTTCTTCATTAAAATGCTTTCTTTTATATTTTGCATAGGTTTTGGACACATGCATTTAAAAGAAGCAGGATAATGGTAATGCTGTCTATAATACTGATACTGGACCATTTTCTCTTTTACTCCTTCACTCTTTTGAGAAAAGAACAACACAAAACAAGCCAGAGGAAATTCCCTTGGTGTTCACAATCAAACAAGTGCTGGTTCCTTGAAAATCTGTAAATTTGAGCTAATGGCAACTTATTCTACACAAAAGGAAGGGCATTACTTGTTATTGGAACTGTTCAGTAGAACCAGCAGCAATAAACTGTCTATGCCATAGTTTTGACACATACAGTAAACTCATTAAAGTTTAGCAGGATTACACCAAAGATTGAAAGAAAGCTATTGCAAAGATTGTTATGGAGTGAGGCAGGTGGCTTAGGGAAAGTAACAAAGCCCTAAACTCAAGGTTTTTTTTAACATCGTATTTCCAACTGATTGAAAAGCAGCTGCATCTGTTCTGCTAATCATCTGTTCTGTTCATCCCCTCTTCCTTCCTTCCAGCCTACTGCTACGTACTTTTTAACCTCCTGGTTGCAAGCTGAAGCATCTTGAATGGCCAAGATGCTACTCATGCCAAGAAAACTGTTAGATAGCTGAAGTCAAAATGTTTCTCAGGATGTAATGCATAAATTCAGATATAAATTCTTAAAATCTTTGAAGAAAAATATTGCAGCTGCTTTTGTTGTAAGTTAGTTTTACTAACTAGTTAGATTCCTTCTCCTTTGTCGATTTCCATTTTTTTCTTTCCTAATTAATTTTTCTAGGAACAACCCAAAGCTTGGTCTGAGTTCTAAGCTAACATCTGATAGAGTTTTATTTGTTGCCAGCTTAGAAAAGCCTTTAAAAACTCTTCATGACAGAACAAAGTTTGTAATCCACCATTACATATACTACTCTGCAACTACATGTTGTGTTTATACGACTAGAGAACTGTCACATTACTTTGTGCAATAAATCAGGAACTATTGAGAAAAGCTGCCAAGTTTATGGCAGGAAGTGTAAATTATTCAAGTCTTTCCAATAGCAGCTTAAAATGGGAATATTCAGATAATGAAGAAATCAATCATCATGCTGAAAAACTGCCTTGGTCTGGTAAAGGAAATTAAGTGAAAAAAAAAGTCTCATAGCTCTGTCAAAATAACTTTATTGTAGTCAATACCAGAAGAGAGAGTATTCACGAAATAAAGCCACCCTACATGCAGGGTTCATCTGCCTTTTTTATGGAACCTCTTACTTTATCACTTTGTCTTTATCCAAGATAGAAAATCACTTCAAAATAACCTTTATTTTTTAGATATTGACTGCAATAATATTTTGCTTAATATAAAATAAATAGGAAAAAGGGCTAGCATTCTGGTGGGTGTTATCTGGGTCAGTTCATAGCTTAAAAACATCCTGCATTTCTTACTGTGTTCACTGCATGGAAAATGTATTGCTTTCAACTACAGGAAAAATAGTGTGAAACAGTCTATTGACTTTCCTTCCCCTCAAGAAAAGTGTCTTTTAATTTGAGGAGTTTTTTACACTTTTACAAAGAAAATAAGACAACCAAGAGAGGGAAAATACAAATTACCAGCTCCCTGTATTCTTCATACATTTTCTTAAAGAATTAATTGAATAGGTGTCACACTTAGAAATTTATTACAAATCTTCAACAACAGATGAGAGAATGCAAAAAACCTCCATTTTTCCCCCAGTAATTGGTTTTGTCTCAGGCCTTGAATCACAAGACACAGCATATGATTGGTGATTTTTTGAGTACAAAGGAATGTATTCAATCACTGACTCTTAAAATTCTTGCAGAGTCTTAAGAAGTCACCCAGATATTAACCCGTGTCAACAACTGGCAAACATTTTGAATACTTAAGAATTCCAGACTGGCACTGAAGTTTTCAAGCTGTTTTTTTCTCTGTTTTGTAGAAGAATGTTTGGCTGATTGATAATACAGACAGTTCAGTAGATAAGGTGTATATTGTAGATTTAAAAAAAAAAAAAAAAAAAAAAAAAAGTCAATTCAATTGTAGCACATTTTGTATTTTTTATTAGTGTGTTTCATGCAATGAATTAACCTCGGCAAGGCAAACCAATTGCAAATACTCTTAGTGTCAGAAATACATTTTTTGTGCAGAATGAAAACGGAAAAACTATAGTACCTAGTTAGCTTTTAAAGCTTATAATGAGTATGAGCTTTCTCTTTTCTTAACTAGGTTAGGATATGAAGTTACAGAAAAGAGGAGCAATAATATGTTAATGTGAAGTTATACAGGCATGTAATTCAACCTGCCTACCTTAATATTCAGATAAACCTGAATATTCTTGTAATTAGATTGTGAAAAAAAGTTCCTCATCCTGAAGTATTTGTCCTTCTGAAATAGGACTATCTGAAGGTTCTTTGATATAAGAATGAGAAAACTCCATGAAGTTTAGATTTTGTGGTGCTTTGTTTCCCTCAGGCAGTGAAGTCAGTGAAGAAGTGAAGGTGCATACAAAGGTAGATATTCCACTATGTGAGGCAAAGATCATCTACTCAGTATATGCCTAAGTTCTTTGTATATTGACATATATCAAATAAGCATATTACTGAATGCATGTGGTATAAACACAGACACTTCAAGAGTACAAAGTGATCTGGAAAGCAATTATGCATGTTACAAATTTTGAGAAGGCACAGCAACCTGAGCAGGTAACATAGCCAGAGAGAAGTGCAGGACTGTTCTGAATTATGTTTCTGAAGTCTGCCAAACTGCCAGATACCTGCTGTTCCAGATCTTGGCATCTGCATGGGTATCTGAGCAACCATAGAAATGACGAAAGAGAAAGGGCCGCTGTTTTTAAAATTCATCCGTAAGTTCAGCATGTTGGATTTCCTTAAGCCTTTCCATCTGATCAAAAAAGCACTTTGAATATATGAAGTCCATGAATTAAGATGTGTTTTACAGAGCAAGAGGGAGAAAAAGTAGGAAGGTAAAGCTGAGGTAAAATACAGACACTGGCAGAAGCAACCAAATTCATCTTGTGTTGCTCAGTATCTCTAAACCCAGTTTATTCTTCAAGATGCCTTCAAGATGTATGAGAAAGTTACATTTCCAAATACAAGGAACAAATTTTAAAATTTGGCCAAGGTCATAAGACGGACTTTTTTACATGGATTAAGTTAATAATTGTTATCTATTTTTAAGCTATCAAGTCCTACAGAAATAATCTCAGCACTGTTCTCATTAGGGAAGTGCATGTATTATACATGGTTGAAAAGTAAGTGATAAGTTCAAGCAAGAAAACAGTTTCTTTCCCATTATTGTTTCACTAAAAAATTAGCTTTGTGGAAGTTTAATGGCAATTGTAGACTTTTACTATTTTAATCAGTTTTGTGGTGAAGATTCACAGTTGGACATCATGCTCAAGTTAATATGTTTTTATTTGTCTTTTGATTGCACTTGAGATCCTTACAGGCAAAGACGATAGATGTCCAAAATCAAGTGTTTAGTGACAAAGTTACAAGTGAGGAGAGTGAAAAACCAATAAAAATGCTGACTATGCATAATTCTTATTAATAATGAAAAAGTTTTGTTCTAGAAAAGCCACTGCCTTGAAGCAGTGAGTAAGGAAAAAAAGAGAAAAATAACAACACTGAAAACTGAATTGAATGTGAATAGCTTATTAAAGAATATTTATATATTTGAACAATTTCTTGAAAATTATGTAGGCTAAACAAAATTCACTAAGTGCCTCATGCTCCATTAAATGTGATATTTCTTCCTTCGCCAATTTACATGCATGCAGGGTAAAATGTATTAATCATACATCGCATGACACAGAGTGAGCAAAGAAGCATGATGACACTAAAATGTTATTTTGTCTTTTCTATGCACTCTTAAGACAGATCTGTCCTCTAGTTATGGGTTTACTTGAATCAGGTGCTCTCATACTCCTAACAGAGCAGAGCAGGAGTGTCCAAGGACTTTTTTTTTTTTTTTTTTTAATGTTCCAGAAAAGATAGGCAGGTCAAATTTTTCTCAGCTGGTTAACTACACAGTTTAGGTCAGTATTCTTTGAATTGCAGTCTGAGTATACTTTTTCGTGTCTGGATGATCCAAGGTGTGAAGAAGAATGTTTGCTAAGACAAATGCTTCTGACTGTTTCCTCAGCTCAATAAGGCCAAATTCTCATTGAACTGCACGTTACAGAAAGTGGTTATTGCATGGTCCATTGACTGTTCAACTCCCTTTCCTCACCTTTTAAAATTTGTTACCGTTTACAATTGTGCCAAGAGATTTCTAGGTACTTGTCACAGTTACAATAACTTTCCTTAAAAGGCCTGTGGAAATGTTGCAGACAGAAAAAAAAAAAAGTGACACAGGTCCTTGTCCTATGCAACAACTTCCTTATATGGGATTTAGAGTTCTGCTTCGACTACTGTGGCAGCATGTCATCATTCTCTTATGCTCATCAGCTGGAGGTGTTAAAAAACCTTGGAAAATGCCGAGCAAGGACTTCCCCCCACCCCAGTCATGTCTGCACCTGACTCTAACTTGGATTTTCTTGCTTGTGGGAAACTTTGAATTCCAATCTGGGATAACATAGACACTGGATATAGGAAGAGCTCTGCATGAATTTTCATAGAATCACAGAATGTATGGGGTTGGAAGGGACCTTTCAAGGTCATCTAGTCCAGCCCCCCGCCTTCAGTGCACAGGAAGCTTTTTGATTCAATCAGGTTCCTTGAAGCCTTGTCAATCCTGATCTTGAATGTTTCCAGGGATGGGGCCTTCACCACCCCTCTGGGCAAGCTCTTCCAGTGCTTAACCACTCTCATAGCAAAAAAACTGCTTTCTGACATCCAGTCTAATTTTACCCTGCTTTAGTTTAAGGTTAGTGCCAGTTGTCCTCTCACTACATACCTTTGCAAACAGTCCCTCCCCAGCTTTCCTGTAAGGCCCGCTTCAGTTACTAGAAGGCTGCTATTTGTAGCCTTCTCCTCTCCAGGAGGGGCAATGCCAGCTCTCTGAGCCTGTGCTTGTAGGTGCTCCAGCCCTCTCAACTTTTTTTGTGACGTTCTTCTGGAGTCGTTCCAACAGCTCCATGTCCCTCTTGTTACTGAGGGCTCCAGAACTGGACACAGTACTCTGAGTGGGGTCTCATGAGAACAGAGTAGAGGGGGAGAATCACCTCCCTCGACCTGCTGGGCCCACTTCATTTGATGGAGTTCAAGATATGATTGGCCTGCTGAGCTGCAGGTGCACATTGTTTGCTCATGTCCAGCTTTTCCAATATTTTCTGGTAGAGCTGTTAAGCTGCACTTTAGCAACCGGTCTATGGGGAGATCATACAATGTGAGGAGACTTCTTCCTCTTTTCTCTTTGTGTTGCATTATGCACAAGAGCTGAAATTATTTACTAGTTAGCGAAGAAGCACAAAATTCACTGAAAAATCATAGGCCTTAATTTCTTAAAATAAGGAACTGATCAATATACATCTAGCTTAGTAAAATATTTGCTAACATCAACTGGTCTGTGCTTTCCTAAATACCATAAATTTGGCTTTTGCAGTAGAACTTCATTTTTCAGGCTTCAGACATTGTGAAAGTCCTCTGAGAGTGCAAGACAGATCTTGTTCTTTGGCCTGTGGAAAATGTAGCATCTAGCAGTGATTAAGTGATCCTAACCTTAAAACGTAGTGTGAATTTTCTGAACACTTTTCTTTGGAATGGTAGAGCTAAGGGCAACTTGGAGAAGACTCAGAAAGGAAACAGAAAACAGCAGTTTTTGCAACCATCCTAAAGAGAGGTTTGTGAGTGAAAAAGATAAAAGAATATGGTATATTGTCTGATAAAGCCTTTAAATAAACATGTCTGTTGGTAACAGATTGTATGATGAAAGTCAGATGTTTTTAAATAAGGCAGTAAAACTGTAGGTGGGAATAGAACTGTTATGGAAAATTGTCTTTAAGATGGAAAGCTGTCTTCTCTTTCATCCTAGCTTTCAGTAGAATATACCTTTTTTGTGTGTCCCAAGTGAGAGAGTAGTATCTCTTTCCTCTCTTTGACTTAATCTCTTACCTTCACCTGGTCCATTTTCTAGTGAGATGCTTTACAGCTGAGGCTTTGTAGTACTGTAACTCTGCATGTTACTTAAATGGACTCTTTCTTGGGAAAATAAATAAACACCAGAGCCTTTGCAGATCTGCTTGATTATGGAATAAGTAAGAACAACCAGGGCTTCATATCTTGAGCAGAATAATAATCTCTAAGCAATGCTCATGTATAACTCAGTCTATGAACAATAAATTCACTAATTGAGAAGGAATGCAACTTGGCATCTAATGCTGGACAAACAAATTATTTGAACTGGAAACTAGGAATCCTAGGAATCTTAGGAGATGACTAAGGAATCCAAATTATTATTTTGATATTTAGATGGCTTGTAAGAATGAGTAGAGCTACAAATGCAAACCATTATATTTTGTCTGGCATAAACACATTTGTCTAAGTCCATACTGCTTAAGCATGGACTCAGTCAGGTGATTAGCCTTGCACTTTTGAGGGCACCATTGCTAATCATTTTTCTTGCATGTGCAAGGTCTGTTTTTAACACTAAAATTGCGATTGTGCTCAATATTCTAGTGGAACATGGTAAAAAAACCCAAAAACAAAACGTGCACAGAAGGGAACAGGTGACTGCAGCCTCCAAGCCAAACTGCTGAAACAGCAGTTCTGCCCTTTCATGCCAATATCAGCTCAAATATGTTTCATAGAGATTTTAAATGCTCTCAGATTCACTGGACCAGTTACACAAATAGTCCCACTGACTTCCATAAAATGATTTGTGTGTCTGAGATAAACAGGGTTAGGTTCATAATACCAGAACAACTACATGGGTGGTTTTTTTTGCAGTGTTCTTCCAGCAGTGTCATCATTTTTTTAAATGTGTGCTTTATTGTAGTAAATTACTGACTACATAAAGATGTAGGTGAAGTATGTTATACACCTAAATACACAAAATATCAGGATGTTATTTAAGCTTCAATACCATGTATAGTCTTTTTAAAAAGTGGTGAATTATATAAATATATATGACACAGTACTGTAACTTAAACTGAAATAAAATTATACAACAAATGAAAAGAAAACTAGTTTTGTGGATTGTTTAGTAAATTAAATATCCACTGTAGGTGGAATAGAAAAAAAACAGCAGACTTTATACTTAGGTATATGCATATGTTATACACATGCCTTTGTAGGTGTATCTGAGTCAGAACAAAAAATAGAAACGTACTCTCTGGAAAGGGAAGATAGAGGGAAGGTGATGAAAACAGAGAAGGAATGGGGCAAGGCTGATGATGGACAGAACAGAGCAGAACAAAGCAGAACAAAGGAGCCGTGGCAGGTATGTTTGGGCAACTTTCCATCATTAACATCATGTGCTAAACTTCAAAGATCATTTTGCTTTTCTTACTCTTCAATGAGTTCTGTAAAGGCAGGAAAAGAGCTGAAAGAACTAATTCAAAGTGAACAGTACCACAGAAGTTACTTCATGATCTCTGTGGAATTCTGAGCAGTCTATTGAAAAGCAAACAGTAGAGAATTTCAGACCTATGGGAGACAGCTAGTCTTTCCCAAAGAATTTGCTTATACCTAGTGTCTGTATTATTTTCCCAGAATTTACTAATCCATGAAACTGAGTAACTTCTGTTCATGGTCAAGTTTATAAAGTTATTTTTTTAACTTGTTTCTCAAATATATTTTTAATGGATCTCTTACTTTTATGTGTTTATTGACTTACTCTAGATTTAAGTTACATTTCTTTTTAATTTGCGTAGGCTACAGACTGACATTTGTTCACAATATGAAAACGTCTTAGTATATATATTTCTACAACTTCATCACTTCTGAAAAAAAACTAGGTTAGTCTACACCTTCCTCACATTTCCCTGCTTTCGTGAACAGTTTATACCTTTTCTTGTTTAGAAAGTCTTAATTGTTTGTGCAAATAACTGCTACAGGAAATGAGAAAAAATGAAGATGGCCTGGGTTGCTAATTGCACAGCATCTTATTAGCATAATCATATTTCAAACTAAAAATGCTGTGGAGGTTTAGATGCATTTACCCTCACAAAAGCATCCACTTTGGCTTTTAAAACTGAGTACATTTTCTGCAGATTCTTTTTTGTTCCTCAACCTATTCTGAATAGATGACAAAAAGTCTTAAGTATTAACAGAAACATTATTTGCTGGGTTATTTGATTTTAACTTCAGTTATAAAGATGAGTAGGGAAGTAATGCTTTAAA
Organism: Chaetura pelagica; assembly: GCF_000747805.2. Classification (NCBI taxonomy): domain Eukaryota; kingdom Metazoa; phylum Chordata; class Aves; order Apodiformes; family Apodidae; genus Chaetura; species Chaetura pelagica. Next base: position 339,629 of record NW_009952978.1, on the reverse strand, counting down.
ATGCATTGATGTGTCGCTGAAAGGTTTAGTTTTACAGTGCAGAGGCAAAGAGTGACTGAGCATTGAAATTACCTTGTCAGCTGATACAGTATTGTTCACTAATTTATTCTGATAATGGAGAATGTAGAAAATTCCCCTCTACATCTGTAAAAGCAGACATCTGAGCTTCTGCCTGGCACTTACCCCAGATCCTA
>NW_009952978.1:303435-339377 GCF_000747805.2 Chaetura pelagica | reverse complement strand
TTTTTTTTTTTTTTTTTTTTTCCCTCAGAAACAAAGCAGGAGAAAGAAGCAAGTAAATGAGGACACACCATCACTTACACAGCATTCAATGAACTCCCTGCTCTTCTGGAATTTAGAATTTTCTACTTCATTTTTCGATTGGATTAATTTTTCTTATCCTATCTTATTCTAAAGGGTAACAGAAAATACTTGACAAGAATTAATAGGCTAAGTTTTAGTCCACTGATAAATTAATTTAAGTTATAAGCAAAATATGGAGCCAAAGCTTGACTCTTGCCAGTGTAGCTGTTTTTTCCACTTAGCCCTGCTCCCAGAGATATGAATTTAGCATTCATAAGCAGATGTCAGATCATTAAGGGGGTTTCTGTCAGGTAAGAAGTATGAAGAAAGAAGTCTCAGTGAAGGTTTACTTCCAAGCATATTCTCCAATGCTCTGTTGAGTTAAAAATGGAGTTGATGTTGCCCTGAATGAGATTCATCCCTCACACCCCATTGACACTTTTAATCAGATTTAAGATTTAACATCTTGCACCCAATTTCTGTTTACTGGCTCATGTAGTATTTCTTCTACAATCTTCTAGGATTTATTCCTTTTTATGTAACCCAGCCAAATTATCTTGGAAAATTCTTAATTTCTTCTTCCCGAAAGCTTGGTCCCTGATACTATCAGATTTGACCCCACTTTTTCCAATCCTCTTCTTTCTTTTGCAGGGTTATTTGTAATAGTTTTGAGAAAAAAAATAATAAAAAATTTCTTCAAGTATAAATCCAGTGCTTGCTGTGTTACCGTAGTAACTGACTCTTCTTTCTTGGAAATTAATGAGATTCTTTGTCATTTGGCACTTGCAGGAACATTGAATTCACTCAAAAGTTTTATTATTATATATCCTTCTGTACCTTCAAATACCAGTGGCATGGTTCTCATCTTGTATGCATGCTCAGTGACTTACCTTAGCCTGACTTCAGTTAACTTAGTTCTGGAAAGGAAACTAAAAATGTTCAACTGTGCATACTTTGGTATTATTTTTGCATTGGTTGTTGATGCAGGTTTTGATGATGGGACCAAGTCACACACAAAGGTCTTTCATCTATAAAAGAGACAGGTTTCTCACATAGTTTAATTTTCATCTTGTAGCTTTTGAACAGGTTCATTTCTCTGAAGACTTGGATTATTTTCCTCACAGTAATTTTTTGCAGATGTTTTGTATCATGACTTAGAGAGACTGTAGGAAGGAAAAGAATATTGAATGTTAATAAACATTTCTTTGCTGAGAAATTGGTCAAGCATTAGAACAAGTTGCCCAGGCAAGTAGTAAAGTCACTATCACTGGAGGTGCTAAAAAAAATGTGTAGACATGGCACTTCAGGACACAGTTTAGCTGGAAAAGTGGGTTTGGGTTTATGGTTGGACTTGATAAACTTAGAGGTCTTTTCCAAACTTAATGATCATGTGATTATATGAAAAATATGGTGGGTTTTTTTTAATATTTAAAAACTAATTAAACAGAAGAATGGTACTTTTTCAAATTGTGTCAACATATTAGGGATTTAGGGAAAAAAACCCCTAAAGCTCAGAATCCCTTTGTACATTGAGAATGCTTTGATCAGGATCTAAATTCCAGAACCGGCAACTGCTGGATTTCTGTAACAGGAAAAGCCAGCTTCACTCACACATACATTCTCAACTTTAATAAATTAAATCTTCCGGTTTTATACAAATTCATACTTCATAATTTGAATGCATTACTACTTAATAGAATTATAATACCTAGAAAAGACCTCTGAATGAATCCTGCAGACTGGAGCAATGATCAGTTGAAGTAGTTCTTTCCTTTTTCATGGAGACACATTCCCCACTGAAATGTCAGAGTTCTTTCCTATCCTGCACAAGCAAGTTTCATTTCATTACTAAGTTTGCTTTTCAAGAGAGACATCTGAGGTATTGTAATGGTCACAGTCATGTAGTAGAGAGAGTGATTTCTTTAAAAATGTGAACATTTTGCAAACTCCAGTGTTTAAGTTTTCTGTAGTTCCCTATGTTTTGTTCACCGTGAAATTTGAAGCTTCCTGTGACCGTCTTACGTCAGGAGTATGTTAGCATACTTTTCTTCATTCCCTGCTTCCATTGCTTGTCATATTTAACAAAGATATCAAGAATTCTTTTAAAATCATCTTTAAGATCACATTATTTTTGTTTGCCAATTTTATAAGCATCCAGTCTGCAAATTTGTCCTTGCTTTTTTGACAGTTTAAAGTATTTCTATCACCTAATCTTATAAATAATGCATTGCATTGATTTTGATTCTATGCTGATGTTGTAATGAGATAATTTTTTCCCTTTTTCACACTGGCTTTAGAAATGGTGATTAAAAAAATAAATAAATCTGTTGTCATTCTTCTCAAAATGTTGGAGTATTGAGGAGTGTCACCCCTTTTTTCTTCCAAGGGAAGTAAATTATAAGCATGGTCTGTCCAATAACAATACGTTGTTTTAAAGAGCATTGTTTTGCTGCATACATCTCTGAAGCATTGCCTTATAGGAACACAGAACATTTGGTCAGGCTAAGGTTCGCTGCTTTAAAAAGTTTGTTGATATAATACTAATATTTTTCATAACTCTACAATTAGTTACAGAGAGCTTATTAAGAAAGTCTGTATTAATTAGATTGAAATCCCTTGACAAGAAAATACCTAAAGGATGTATTCATCCTTCAGCTACATGTGTGCAACCAGTAAGAGACAAAACCCAAGATGTATGTTTTTAGCAAATTCATTATTTTAGTAAACTTTTATTAGGTTATATTTCTGTTGAATTTACTAACGAATATCTTATGATGTATCAATCCCCCCTTTTCTTTAAACTTTGTAAATTCCTTTACAAAGATTCTAGATTGTCGTATTTCATTACCTTAAGCAAAGCCCAAACTCTTACAGTCAGTTTCTTCAGCTTGTACAATAAAATGCAATTAACGACTGTCAGTATAATCACAAACACCAATAGTATCAAAAGTGGGTGAATTAAAATGTTTAAAGTTCTTTCTGCAAAGGGTGAGTATCCTGAAAAGACATCCCAACAATGCTGGGCAGTTTCAGATTCAATTTGACTAGGCAGACCAATAAGTTTGTCTTTGGCTATTACTGTTTTAACGATAGATTCAGGCAAGGTTTTATTCTGCTTCCTTAAATGCTCTCAAAGTTCTTGAGACTGGTTCAATATCTCATTTAATTTCCCCAAAGATAAGATTGCATGACTTAGGTTCAAGCTTTCATAGTGCCAAAATATTGCCACCTGTTCCTCTGTATATGCAAAAATGAGTACGTTTGTCCATGCCAGGTTAAACTGGTTATATTTCTGAAACATCCTATAAACGGGGTAGTCATTCCATATTCTTCAACTATAGATTGATTGTTAGTTACTAAGCACACATATCTAACATTAACCTCTATAAACATTTCAAACATTTTAGGAGATAAAATTGTCCATTTACAACTATTGACAGAATGTTCTAACAAGCAGGGTTCGTATTGCTGTCCACACAGGGTGCCTTCAGTGTTCTCCCGATATACTTCCCTTGAAATTCTGGTAACTAATATTCTAGGTTCCCCTGACTTGAGAAGAGTGTTGGTAAAACTAAAAACTTGCGCATTACTTCAGGGTTGGTTCCATTATAGAATACCAATTTTCCTGCACACCAGGAGTCATAACACTGCACAAATTGGGAATAAGCTTTTATCCAATGTTTAGGATGGACCCACTGTCCAAAGATCTTTCTCCACATTAACTCATTATTTCCCATTAAGTAAGACTGCACCTTGATTTTTTGTTCTAATTGCCACATAGTTTGTAGGGTACAGACTATCCAGTCCATACATTTAGTCAGGTTTTTTTTTAGCGATTGTACCTGGGCAATATCATTAAAGAGATATAAAGATTATTTTAAGGTCTGTATCTGAGGGTTAAAGGTGGTTCGCATCTATTCAGCCTGCCTGATTTACAATTGGCTGTGGATTTAGGAGCGTTAAGGAGGCCACCTTTCCAGCAGTCTTAATTGACCTTTCTGTCTGTACACATCAGTGTGTCCCAGGTACCAGTTTCTGAAGTGCGCTTTTTGTTTATGAAGGTGTTATTCCATAGGTTTTGAAGGAAGCGCTCCATTTGTAATGGAAGTCCTATCTCTTTAACTATACAACATCTTAAGGGAACCGTAGTTACCAATGTGACACTGGTCAAGTTTGAACATAACACAACTAATATGGGTTGCCATATAGAACAGTTCTCAGAGAAATGAACGGTTGTCCCAGTGTTGTCTTCCCATGGCCATTTAAAACCATCAACTGGTTTGTATCTTCTTCTTCTCAGGGGCCATTTGTTTGCAGGTGGTAAGCTGTGTGCAATTTCCAATTTCTAATAATTTACTAGCCTGAGATCACTTCTGGCAGTCCAAACCTAGGAATGATTTTTAATAATATATATATATATATATATTTAATACAACTTTACTTACTTCCTTCGCTTCATTGGTGTGACGTGGAAAATCCTCAGGCCAACCTGAGAAGGTATCTACTAATGCAAACGAATACCTGTATCCATTTTGCTATGGGAAGGCTGAGCAGCTGAAGTGTGTCTTCACCCCCTTCACTCCAGGGCTCCTTATCAGTGTGTCAGTTCTCTCAGGAAGGCCTTTTGAGATGCAAATGGATTACAAATGGGTTACAAAGAGGGGTTACAATGGAGCTTTGACACATATTCCTGCCTGAGGGCTGGTTCCTCACAACACCCTGTGGCTCAAACACACTGCAGATCCAGCCAGCTGAGGGGCTGGGGGTTGGTGTCAGTGAGACTCCCCTAGCCCATTATTTTAGCCTCCTGTTCTCACTCTCAAAAGCGGCAACGGGCATTCAGGTGTATATAGCAAGGTCCATTTCCCCAGCTTCCTCCTAAAGAGCTGGAAAAAGGGCATAACATCTTTTCCCTGTCCCAACAGCTGGTATAGAAAACTTACCTAAAGGTTCCTTGCAAGAATTTAGAACAGCATAACTAGCTCCTGATTTCACAAAAAAATTAACCCTGTCTTTCCCAGCTTCATGGTTCTGCTAGGGAATTTCATTCAACCTCCAGCCAGACTGAGCCCTTATCTTGATCTATTGTCAAGAAAGGGTCAATCAAATTTAGACCTAGAGGCTTCTGCCAGGATCTCAGACAAGTCCTTTTCCAATTATCTTCCTGCTCACAATACACACAGTGATTGAACCAAATCATTTCAGCAATGACTCATAGATGATCTCATTCTGGCCTGATCTCTGCTTTTTTTGCTTTCTGTTATCCAGGGCAGGCTGACATGTAAACAATATGTGAAACATTTACAGTTAGCTTCCAGGTCCCAATATATCAATTTTCTAGCAGGCTCACATAGCCTCTCAAAAGAGATTGAAAATGCTTTGTCAGACCCCTATTTAACCTCATGCACAAGTTTGTTTGGTTTGGTTTGCGGGTCCCATCCTGGACCCCATACAAAATCAATTGTTGACATTCCTTTAGTCTGTCCAGGTCCTTCCTGGAGTCCAGTCCGGGTTCTCCCTGGACATAAGATGGTTAATATAAACTTGTGGATATTTATATTCCATTTCTTTAGCTTTTTCAACTCTTCACTGCTCTCATTACTGAACAGGATTATTTTATATATATATATATATATATATATATTATTATTATTACTCTGAGTAATAATTATTATTACTCTGAGTAAATTGTTTTCACATTGGCCCCACAAACTGTTGCCAATTTAACAGGTCCAGTGCTTTAAGAGGGACATGCACATCAACAAGCCGTCCCTCCACCTTGAATGCTTCTCTTAAAGGGGCATGAACAACAGGACACTGTCCCCTTTTTCCAGACACCTGACTGGAATCTGTATCCTCCAAACGTCCGCTCGCCCCCATATCACTCCCCCTCATATTGCCAGGGTGGAGAGGGAGAGCTGAGGGTTTCATTAACTGATTCCTCTCTGGCCATACCCCTCGCAGAGCTATGGAACCATGGATCAGAACTCCATACTCACTTTGTGCTTCACTGCACGTCTCAGTCACACACACCCAATTCACAAATCTTTCAAGCAATCTCATGAGATAATACAATGCAATACCCAAAACAAAAATCAGCATTTCCAATAATAACTCAATATCCAGATAACATTTTGCAAGTTCACAAAATAAAATAACATTTGCCGAGTCTGATTAACAGGAAATCAATAATTGTACTAGCCCAGTCTCCTGAGCCTAGACTGCCAAAGCACTCTTACGCGTGCTGAACGAAATGCACCAAAGCTCACTCTACTTACGCTTACGCATACTTGAACCAAAAACACACTCTAATGTGCTTTCGCCACCCTGCGGGGTTCTTACGAATTGCGACTTATGAGGTAGCCTTCCAACTGACCGGTCCCAAAACCAAACAAACACACAAAACAATGCCTTATTCTTACCAGAGGTCCTTGTCTGCTCCCATGTGGATCCGCTGAACTGGTGAGTCCCTCTAGAGAACTCTCTGGGGCCAGCCTAGGGGGGTCGCTGATTCGGAGGTTCCCGCAGCCAAGCAGAGAAAAGGGTCCCATCTGGGGTGCCAACTGAAACAAAAATTTTGGAGCTTCCAAACCCCCTTGCTTTCTAGCACTCCTCACCTAAGTGGGAGGCTCAGTGCAGCTGGGTAAGGCTTCTGAGATCAAGACCCAATAACAGCAAACAAGCTGTTATTGAGCAGGCATTGTTTATTGCAGCGCTGGGCAGCACTGGGGATTCTCCACCATGAGTGCTCCAACGAGTAAGTGAAACACCCCAACTAATATACACCAAAAACATACATATTCAGTTCCATGTCAATGAGTCCCCAGAATTCTTTTACATAGTAATTTTATTTCCTGGAATTGGCTATCTTTGCAATTATGCATGCTCGAAGGTCTCCTGTAGGGGTCTTTGTTGATTCTAGTCTTTTGTCATCTTCGTCCTGGTTCTGTCTCCAGTCTCCTGCTGGTAGATTGCCCAAGTGGGTCAGAGTCCACATGAGTGTTGTCTGTAGATGCCACAGCGTCTTAGAAGACTTGATGTTATCACAACCTACAGGATGCTTGGCATAGTTGACTGATAGCTTTACAAAGCACCTTGTTTTAAAAGCAACACTCTTAGTATAGCAAATTCATTATTTTAGTAAACTTTTATTAGGTTATATTTCTATTAAATTTACTAATGAATATCCTATGATGTATCAATCCCATCTAACCCCATAGACTTGTGTATGTCTATGTGATGCAGCAGCCCACAGACCACTCTCTTCGTGGGTTGGGGGGGGGGTGTCATTCTGCTTCCAGTCCCAGTAGCTTGAGGGGCTGAAGTCCCTCAGTGCAACTGATTAAAGACTGAGGCAAATAAGGTGTTAAGCACCTCAGCCTGTTTCTCACTCTTCATTACCATGTTTCCTCCTGCATCTAGTCGGACACTGAGTCTCTCCCTGGTGTTTCTTTTGCTAGTAATGTATTTGTAGAAATGTTTCTTGTTATCTTCTACCTCAGAAGACAGATTAATTTCTGGCTGTGCTTTGGACCTTCTAGCTTTCTCCCTGCACAGCACCACAATATTTTTCTAGTTGCCAAGAGTAGCCAGACTCTTCTTCCAAAGGCATAAAATCTCCTGTTTCCCTCAGTTGTGGCCAAATCTGCCTATTCAGCCAGGCCAGTATTTTATGTCACTGGCTTGCCTTAAAGCACATGGGGACACCTTACACCTCTGCTTTTAATATGCCATTAGCATACTAAAATTCACACCCACAGGCTAGAGGGACCCCTACTGACAACAAGCCCGTTACTATTTGAGCAGGCACAGTGAAATTCCTGAGCATTGCCAGGAATTAAATAGAAGTAGGATGCTTTTCTTATTGTTTAGCTTTTCAGATTGATCTTTCTGGTTTGCTAAGTAGAGATACGGTTCCCTGTTGAAGAATATTTCTCCCACTAGTTTCCTGCATGCTGTTACTGCAACTTAATCTGTACTGCAATATTTAAACATTTCAACTGTGTGTATTAATTATGGGGAATAGTTTCTTCCTATTTGGATCAGACCTGTCTTGTCAGAGAGATAAAAATCAATAAGCAGGTTTAGGGAGACTACTGATGACTATATGCAAAAATATATTTGTACGTTATTATGTTATGAACATTTACAGCCCTTAAAAAACCCTAAGGTATGAGGGGTCAGCCCTCAGGACCTATACTTGCTGGAATTGGTGTCAAAACCCCATTGCAACCTCTTGAACAAAGTCTTGTTTTCATCCCAAAAGGCCTTCCTGAGAGGATGGAGACAATGCTGATGGTCTGCACATGACCTGCAGCTGGCATGTACAGTGACTGAGATAATGATCAAGAGATAAGGAGCTTATAAAAGAAACTAGGCCTATAAAGCAGGGTGCTGCAATGGTGGGCTTTGGGAGCCTCACTGGCACCATCTCTCCCCTGCTGGCAGTGGAAAAACTATCAGCTATTAGTGGAAAAACTATTAGCTATGACAGGATATGGTCTGAATTTGCTAAGGAAACATATACATATACTTCGATTTTTTCAGTGTTACTTAGCTTCACTGCTAAGTAAAAAAATAAGCATTATGACTACAACAAAATGGTGGTTTTACAAAAAGGAAGGAAAGTAAACATCATGAACCAGTCAAGGCTTACTTACCAATGTAGGAGACAGTGCCCCTCTTCTAAAAATTACATGGCGCACAAAGCAGTGAGTGAGCACAAAATGGCTGCCCATAATGGATGGGGACTTTGCCTGTCTCCCCCCTCCACTCTGCCACAAACTGCAGACTGGACTCCATGGTAGAGACAGAGAATGGTGGGAATCCACTGGAAACGTTGTGAAGTGCTGCCCAGAGAGTGATGATAACTCCGCAATGATTGGATTGCAGCCTCTGGAAGAGGGCGAAGGCAAATCCATCACGGGGAATACGTTGTAACAACTTATAAAAAGGACTGCAGCGCCCAGGCTTGTGATATCTCTCTTGCAGTGCGGGAGAGGTGCTGCAGATCAGTGCACAGAGGCTTCTGCGGGACTTCCGGAGAGACTAAGGGGAGACACGGTCAGTCAGCCCAGGGGAGCGCTGGAGAAGGCCTGCCAGTTCTTGATAGCTCCTGGTGAACACTGCCTGCCTGTGAGGAGGATGATAAGTGGATATCCACCTGGACCACGGGTTGTCAGGGCGACTTTGCTGTCACTGCTCTTCCTGCCCTCACAGCGTGGTTAAACCTGTCCGCCAGTGAGGCAGGAAGACAGTGAAAAACCTATAAAACAGCTGGCCATCCTGGGGCTTGGGTAAAGAAAAATATTTTACTTGCCCTTTATCCTTCTTTGCCCATCTACCCAGCCCCTATCCCTACTCCCTCCGTGATCCCTTTTACCACCTGTTAGGTGAGCCCTCCGCTTCCTCCTTTCCCATTTCTTTCCCTTCTCCTTATTGCTATTAATATTGCTGAAGTCAGTGGGGTGTTGTTGCTGTTGTTGTTAATTGAAGTTACCTTGGCAAAATGTTGTTTTTCCATTATTCTCTACTATTATTATTGTTTCCTGATTAGCCTTTTTGAATCTCCTGCCCCAAATAGATTTATTCATCCCTTTAATAAATCACATATTTGTAAATTCTAACTGGGAGTCGGCTGCTTACATTAGGAACATTAGTGAGTACCAAAAAAGTGTCTCACCCTGAAAGTCACTGCCGAAGCTCACTGCTCCTGTGTGAGAGGCGAGCACCACGTGCTGACATCTCAGCAGATCCTGACAAATTAAAACCTCTCCAGAAAGGAAATAAGCAAGTCGCGGATCACTACAACCAGTCAAGGGAGGTCTTACTTTAATCTGACGTTTAAGGCCAGATGATGGATACAAGTTACTTAACACACTTCTTTTCTAACTTGGAAAGCATTAACAGTGGCGCTTGACTTCTAATTCCTTATTGTAAGACTCTTCTTAAAGTGATGCTAAAAAGTGAATAAATCAAAGATAAATATTGTGAAATACAGCATCCAGAAGAGATGGAGTAATGTGCTTGGACCACAGTTCATTTATCTGGAAGAAGACAGTGGGCAGAGGCAAAAACTCTAGGCATTATCAGTAAGTTTTCTACTAGCAATGTCACATCAGGTGTTGTTGCTTTCAGCTTTTTCTGCCACTGAAGGAACTGAGGAAAAGACCACCTGTGCTCCTGATCCCACAAGCACTCAGCCTCGTTCTCTGAAATCCCTTTTCCTCGCCCTGAAACTTGCCTTGGCAGTGTCATAAGTGCTCACCTGCTTGACCACTAGTGGGTAGTAATCAGAGGGCTGCACCAGGCCTGGGAGTTTCTCAGTAACATCACGCACGCACGTGGGACCCCAGGGAGGCAGCAGAACTCCCTGAGGGTTAGGTCTGGCCGGCATATAGGGCCCTCAGTTCCCCTCAAAAGAGAATCTCTTACAACTACCTTCCTTTTGTTCTTAGCAGAGGCAGTCCTAATGCATGGGGCAAACTGCCTGAGCAACTCCCTGGATGGACCTTTGTCAGTAACCTCAGTTACTTGATTTTCCTCATGTAAAGGTGAGGGAAGTCGGGAGCAGGTTTGCCTGTTGCCTTGAGCAGGGATCCGCTTCCAGCCTCCCTCTTCTCTCAAGTCTCCTACCTCTGCCAGGTGACAGGAAGGCAGAGGATCCTCTACTTCTCGTGAAGCCTCCACCTTAAGGTTTTGTCTCAAGGATGATAGGGTATTACTCCATCAATCTATTTCTCTTTCACAATCCCAGCTACTCCGTAATCTTTCCACCTCCTCTTTCAGATCAGCCACTAAACTGAGTAAATCATTCACGTGGTCACAGCGTACGCAGGTGTTCTCTTTGCTCTTCTCCAATATGACCAGGACATTCTGCGGAGCCAGACCTGGACAGCTGCATTCTTGGGAGGGATCTCTGTCTGGGTTGCCACTGTCCTCCTGGCATCTGTTTGTGCCCGACTGGGTACCATAGCTAGGTCCACTTCGGGGTAGGGATGATCACAACCGCGTTCTTACCAAGGTAAGAGAGAGGGCCTGTGCCCGGCTCTGTGCACCCTGCCTGCCCAAAATATCACACAAACTGCTGTGCCATGCCCTTCTACCGCACCACGCCGTGTTGGTCTACTCCTGGTCGCTGTGCTCCTGGTCGCTGGCACTTCCCAGGGGCTGCTCATCTAACCATAGGGGGTCAGGCTGCCATCCCTTTGCCTCTGCCCAAGGTGAGTCAGAGCTGCCACCCCCCAAAAGCTCTCACTCCCTGCCCAAGAACAGGGGCTATGACTGACTCCCTGCCACTCTCTCCATTTCTCTCTCTCTCGCCTTCTCTTCCTTGGTTTTGCAGAGTTTCCTTGCAATTTAGAGGCTGCAGAAGGGGTCCACCAGCACAATCCCTCACTCTGGTGCTCCTCGCCTCAGTGGCTTCACTGAAATGGCCAAGTAAATTCTGTTTTCCCTCTATGCCAAATCTACTCCTTCACCATTTCTTCTGTCTGACTTCATGGACTTAGGATACTGCTCTTTGCTCTGTTTGCCTCTATTGTAGGCTATAAGCTTTTGTGGCCATATGTCACGACTCACATAAGGCAGCACAGTGAGATTCAGATTGGACCCCTAGCTTTCTGAACTCCTCAGAGAAGAGCCTAGGTGCAGCTGGGTCCAACCTTTGTCTCAGACCTGGCCCTTCCAGGGGGAGTGATTAAAAGGTCATGGTCCGAGGAAATGCTGAACCATTTGATACCCCTTGATCAGATTAAGGTGAGATGACACTCAAGGTCTGTATTTGAATTAGGTTTAATTAAAACTGTAGAAGGAATACAGATACTTCAATTATTATCTTAGGCTGCACGATCATAAAGGCAGACATTTAAATCACAAAAGTATAATACATATATATTTAAGCTTCACAGTCTGAGAAAAAATGTGGTGAGGCCTTGCATTACTTAATGATTTTAGAAAGGAAGAGAGAGAGAGAGAGAGAGAGAGAGAGAGAGAGAAAGAAAGATTAAAAAAAAGTGCAGAGAGAGAGATAACAGAAAATCAACAGTCCAGGATTCAACATTGGGCCAGCCAACAGGGGAGAGATGGTGCCAGTGAGGCTCCCAAAGCCCACCATTGCAGCACCCTGCTTTATAGGCCTAGTCCCTTATAAGCTCCTTATCTCTTGATCATTATCTCAGTCACTGTACATGCCAGCTGCAGGTCATGTGCAGGCCATCAGCATTGTCTCCATCCTCTCAGGAAGGCCTTTTGGGATGAAAACAAGACTTTGTTCAAGAGGTTACAATGGGGTTTTGACACCAATTCCAGCAAGTATAGGTCCTGAGGGCTGACCCCTCATAACATAGGATTTTTAAAGGGCTGTAGTGTGAGGAACCAGCCCTCAGGGTTTTACTGGGAATAATATGCTGATATCTACCTTTAGCCCATTAGTGTATTTGTACAGAAGGCTGTGCATATTTGAATTAGTGATAAGAAGATAATTCAGGAAACATAAGAAGCCATACAAACATTTGCTTAATTTTGGAAACATTTATTATTTAGAGGAATTCTGTAGTTTTGATTAACACATTTTCATCTCCCCAAACCTCTATTTTACTTTTTTCCCCGTCCCACAATTATAACTGACTGATACAACTACTGGGATAAAGTTACTATACCTTAAACCAATTCAGACAGGGAATAATTAAAAAAATGTAATAGAATAAGCATGTTCTTGGAAAAAAAAAGAGTAAGAAAGTGTAGACAGAGATCTTCAGTGAGGCTGTTAACTTGCTTAATTTCTTAGAAGCTTGGTTATTCTGAAAGTGCTAAGATGGGAAACCTGTATTTTGATATTTAAAAATTTCTGGCACAAAATCACTCTTCTTTGGAAGGGGCCATCATACATGGTGCTACCTTTATAAGTGGGTTTTTGCACTAATAGCAGAATAACTGATCTGGAGTCAGAAATCAAACCAAAGATGAAAATGTTTCTTTGGTTAATTTGGATTTTGACACACCTTCACATAGTTATATTCACACAGCCATCTTAATAAGTGTAGTTAGGATAACATTGTTAATACTAAACAGAACTATTTAATGAACTGCTGAAATATCAGAGCTGGAGTTATCTTGGTATCCACTGCAGACTGTGCTGCACACATGAGTGCAGCCTGTATTCATATCTCTGTTTGCCCTATCCCAAGTGCAGGACCGAACTTGGCCTTTTTGAACCTCATGAGATTCGCCTGGACCCAGTTCTCCAGCTTGTCCAGGTCCCTCTGAATGGCATTGTTTTCCTCTGTCATATCAACTGCACCACCCACCTTAGTGTCATCATTAATTAAAACAAAAATATTCTAGAATGAGACTTAAATTTCCATGAGAGATCAAGAGCACCACCTACTTAAAAAATCATCTTTGATTATCTTACTTCCTTTATTTCTCAAAACCATTTTTCTTGGTAATTATTTTACTTAAAAAATTACACAAATTTTATGTACATAAAATTTTATTTGAAAGGTGTTTGAACAAATTCACTTTTTTTATTCTTAAAATATTAACATCATTTGTAAGTTCTAACTGCAAAAAACCCCCTTTTAAATATAACTCTTTCTAGTCATGTTATCTAAAGTGTGAATAAGGCCTGCTTCTGGAAGTGGATTTACTGTTTGCATTTATATGTGAAACCAGGTAGGATTTCCTAAGATATTGCCAAAGCTTGTATTAAAATACTAATACTAAAAAGCTGTATTAGACAAAAATCACCCCACAATTACATCATATATATATAAACATATTAATATAATTTTTAAATAAATGAGAAAAAAAAATGTTTTACAGACTTACAGAGGGTCTTCTTCGCAGAGCCTTGCTAGAGTTTTTTTCTGGTTTTCTGTTGCTTTTCCCTGTGATAGTTCTCTTGTTTAAATTACAAAATTATCTCTTGAGTTTAATTTCCTTGAATATAATCTTGGCATACAGGATAAAAGTATATAAGTGATATAGACTAAGTCACAATTTCTCTTATTATCATAACAAACAGATCCTGTAAATGAGGGAAGTGTACAAACCATAAAATATCACTTGGGACTTTTTAAATTGCAGGCTTTCAAAGGGATTGCTTCAAGCAAGATGAATTTTTATCATAGTACTATGTCCCACAAATACGAAGCAACTTAGTATCTAGATATTAATAAGTCAATGTTATTAACAACTTCTCTAAATTTCAATTATGAAATTGTGCTTTAAATATATAAACAAACCAACGCTATTTTATCACATATCATGTTTTCTTCTTGTTTTTTCTTCTATGAGAAGGTAAAAGTTAACCATATTTTTAAAAAGGAGATGAAATTAGGACAGGTATAAGGCTGAATTGTATGTTTTATCTCGTGCTTGAAATATAGGTAATGTAATACTGGAGTTGAGCAACAAAATTTGAGCCTTGTCCTGGGAATTGTTTCTGCAAGCTGCATAGAGAAGTCACAGATCTGGTCCAAGGAGCTGTTAGGACAGATAAGATGCATTCCCCTGACTCTTAGCTTGCAGTGTCATGCTTGTTCATTCACTTATTTCCTCCTGGTAAGGAAATCTTAAGCTACTTTGAATATCTTCACAAAAGGGGAGAGACTGCCCTCTACCATTCAAAGTTGATCCCTTAAGAAGGAAAGAGGTGTGTCTTCAACTTCTGTTGAGGCTTCAAGGTGTTCTACACTCATAGTGCAATTTCTCCCATAGCTGGCTTCACTGGCTAGCAATGGATGTTTTTGCCTCTGATAGAATTAGTGGCTCATTAGGTCCCTTACATATGCATTTGACACTGGCTATGACTGGCCTTCAAAAGATACAGCAAGGTGAAAGCTTTTATTTTAAAGATAAGTCAGGTACAGGAATGGCACTTAGCAGAAACCACTAGACCAGAAAGGGAGTTTTGGAAGTAAAGGTTATTTCAGGACTACTGAGTTGCTGAATTTTGTAGATCTGCAATCTGGGATGCAACACCTAATAAAGAAATCTTTAATATCTTAATTTTGATCTTGCTTAAGCTTGATTGCTTAACCTTGATCAGGGAAGTCTATG
Source organism: Chaetura pelagica (assembly GCF_000747805.2). NCBI lineage: Eukaryota > Metazoa > Chordata > Aves > Apodiformes > Apodidae > Chaetura > Chaetura pelagica. Next base: position 324,254 of record NW_009952978.1, on the reverse strand, counting down.
CCAGAAAAGTATACACAATAACCTGTGTTAGACTAGTGTAAATTTATTGCCTTATGCTTCCTCTCATAATAACGATTGCTAAAATATTCCAATTAATTTATTTAAAAAAAAAAAAAGTGGTCAGTTGAAATGATTGCCCAAGGTGAAACTTGACCTACTTGTTTTTTTTTTTTTTTACTTGGCTTCGTCCTAGCTCAAACCAGGACAGACAGGAAGTCACATTTTAAGCCAATATACAAGTAAAGTTTGTTATTTTTAATTAGTCAATATGCCAAGAACCTATCAATTCCTTAATATCAAAGACTAATAATTATTTAAATGTCATATGTGATTAGAGAAATTTAACAATAGAAACTGGTCTGAAGACATTATTCTAGTCTTTAAAGGTTATGTTTTTTAGTATTACTCTTTCAAGGACTCCGTATTCTGGCTTGTTAAAACTCCAACTGATTGCTATGTGACTGAGACTGGAATACTGGAAGCATAGTCTTGTTCATAGACACAAGACATCCCATTCTGTATTGTTTTCATTGTGTGTAAATATTCTGAAGTTCTAGCACTTAAATAACGTGAAGCAAAAAAATAATATATTCTTTTAATATCACTTAATGGGGAATTTTGAAGCCAAGTCCATATGAAGGTTTCATTAGTTGTCAAGGAGTTCTTTTCTAGGTACACATTAAAAGGAAAGAGTAAGTGCTATCTATGTGGAGTTACCAATCAGTGTATGGTCATTACTTTGTTTCAATCTAGAATCCTATTTCTCCCTACTTCCCATATAAGTTATACACAAGATAAAAAATATTACTAGCATTTACATTCAGAAAACACATTATAAGTTTGCATTTCAAAACACAGCAAAGTCAGTTGAATACTGAATTTGTTTCTTCTCTATTATAAAAGCTTCAAAAAGCTAAAGAAGGTAACAACTATAAAACACCTGGAACATAACATATGAGAGATTAATGTCTAATCATGTACAATATATAAATGAATAAGCAGATCCATCAGCATAGAACATTGGCTATTATTTTATTCAGTCTTCAGTAAGCATTTTTTTATTAAGGACTTTATGAAAGTAAAAAATACCAGGTTAAGAAAGCACTTATCATCAGTAAAGCCATCAGTATAGATGGATTTCATTGTGTTGCTATTCCTGTTTGGGCTCTCACAACAGATAAAGAACTGGGCATTAAAGAGAGTATAGGACATCTTTCAATTTGCTTTACTTAAAGCTGAAGGGTTTTTGATGAAGGAATCAATAGACATCACATCTTTAATGCAGTAAACACGAAATTGCTCTTTTCTGCTTCTGTTGGTCTTTTTGGTAGGTTTTTTTTTTGTGTTTTTTTTTTAGTGTTTTTCTTTTGGTTGGTTGTGTTTTTTTCTTTTGTTAGGGTTTGTTTTTTTTTTGAGAGGGGGGTTGTTGTCTTTTTTATTTTTGTTTTTGTTTGGTTTTGTTTTTATATCTCACAAATTTATGTCCAATCTTCTCCACCGTGCCCTTCTGAAATTATAATTAAGACCAAAACTTTGCCTGGTTGATTCACCTGATTTATAGGATTCCCTTACAGTCTTTCCCAGCATGAAAAATTGATGTTTCCATTTGTCCATCAGTCTATCATTTATTTATGTTCTTCCAGATCTGCATAAAATCTGCTGGATTCCTAATCCTGCTTAGTTTATAACTGCTCTAACAATATTGCTTATACCAGCAGCATACACAGTTCAATCAAGGTTATATTACAGACAAATAAGTCTCTACTACAGGAAAAGCTCTGAGAAAGATCAGTATTAAACTGTGAGTGGTTGAAAAAGCAGGGCGTTATCTACTGGAGGGACAAATGACAGAATGGAAAATCTAAAGAATATAATTTTCCTTGTAATTCCATCAAGTGTGAGAATGTGGAGGGAATCTTGATTCCTAGTGGGAAAATACATATGCCTGGCTTCTGTAGTGCTCCTTTGAGACAACCGTCCCCTCAGCAATGTAGAAGGCTTAGTAGATGCTCTCCTGTAGTCTTGCTTGTAGCACATTTGTTCTTGCATATCTGAACACTAATGTCTGGACTCAAAATTGGATGCTGCTTTAACCAAACTGCAATGGCAGCATGGCACGAATTATTTGCATACAAGGACAAGTACTTCCTTCTGGATGTGAAGAAAGATGGTCATGCGGAGGTTAAGTGTCCAGCATGAGAGCAAATGAGGCAATACTATATGACACTGCATATTAAAAGAGCTGGTTACAACAATGTTTCAATGTTTCACAATGAAATAAAGGCCAACTACTTACCTGCAACACAGCTACAAAGAAACACTTCTTTTTGAAGAGATCATGATCGTATTTACCAGCTAGGCAGTGATATATAAAGACTTGCTCAGAGTATCATGTGATGTTTACACTACTAAACGAAATCTATATATTCAGGCTGGATACTTTCCATTTAAAAGGATGGAGGAAACAACAAAAGAAGAAGAAACAACAAAAGTGAAGTGATTTTCCCTTTTCTGGTGCTTGCAAAAAAAATATCAAAAGGAAAAAAAGAACAAGAACAAAATAATTTCCCATTAGAGAGTTGAGCGCATATCGTGATGCATCAAACAACGTCAGCAACACGTAACACTTAACTTGGGTAGAGTCTGACCTCTAGTCCACAAAATGTACGTCAGATCAATGAAACACTGGTTATTTGCAGGTTACACTAAGTGCTGACAATGCAGGTGAGACCTGCCCATTCAGTTTAGAGTAATTCACATTTTGCAAAAAGCTAAGTCCCATTTTTTTTACCTTGTTAAACTTGCACAAGCCTATTTACTGCTTTTCTTCCTTCATATTATCTCTCTGTTACACATTGCTTCAACAAAGCATCAGATTTGTATCCTAATTCAGTCACAAATTCTATTGGCAAAAGAACAACTTCAAACAAATTAAGCTAAAGAAAGCATAACACATAGCTTTTTCTCCTAATGTTGGGGAAATCAGGTTTGTGTGTTTTATACATTGTCTTACGTAGGAAGTGAACCCTTGTTTGCTTTCCACTTAATTGACAGATTTTGAACATAAAACAATTGCCTATAACTAAAGTCTAATAATGCTGTAGTTTTTACATAGGGTCTAAACAAATTTTACAGAAACAACTCATTCATGTTTACCTTCCTATAACTTCTACTTCAAGGAAGGCTGACTTTTGCATAGAGGAATACAACCTAGGCTCATTATGGAATTATAGTTTCATGACTCTGCTTTCTTAACATAGCTTTAATAAATCTAGGTTTCATATTCAAAGAAAAGCAGGCAATATCTTCTTAAACAGGTACAGACAGACCTGTGCTACGTTTCTCATATGTTGTGTACACATACACAAGATAGGTCCAGGCTGGATGCTTTGTAGTCTTATTTGCCTTGGTCTGTGTAACCGTATCCTTGGGCATGATGAGAACAAGCAGCTCCATGTCTGACTTTCAGATGCCTGAAATCTGAATATTTCAGCCAGGCAGGTAAACTCCCTATCTTATGCCCAGGGAAGATGAATGAGAATGGTGCCAACCCAAACACTCAGTGGGCCTAAGGCAGTCTCATGTAAGGGAATAATCTTAATATACTATTTCTGTTGAAGCCTTCACAGATTTATTCTGGGCCAGATGGTCGTAGCTACAAGGAATGGGAGTCACAGCCCAGAGCCTTCTCCAAGATGTGATTTTCTCCTTTGGAAAAAAAGAGCGGGAGTGACTCCATTATTTGAAAATGTTTTGAGAATGTCCAGTGTTTGGAGTCACAGTCCAGGCATTGATCTTGGGTTCTTAGCTCTTTACCACTCCTGAAAATTTCCACATTGCTCTTGTAAAACAGCATAGGAGTACAAAGGGAGTCAGAAGGAGCCTCTGGATCCTTTGTTCATTTCTTCTCAAGCCGTTTGGTTCTCGCTCCATTCCCAGCTCAGAAACCTTCCTTCCTACTGTGATATATTACTATACAACATTGCCACTACCAAGAGCTTCCTGATGTATGTTACAATTGTCCTTATTTTGTGTGGCTCAATCCCACTGGAAGGTCATAGTTGGCTGATACCGCTAGGACAGCTTGAGTCTCATGCATTTCCAGCTGAAGAACTAACTTACAAATTACGTTGTCATTATGAGCCTTAGATAATGCACATCGTGCATATTTTACTATTGCATATTTTTAAACTTCTATTCTTCAGAAATTTGTCCTTTGCTTTTGTATTATGCTTACCTAAACATATTACAAACCATAACTGGGTATACTAGGTTAGGTTTATACTTCAGTGATACCCTCATACTTTTTGTGCTGTATATTGCCATTTTTCCCTCTTATTCCTTGTACATATAATTTGCTATACTCCATCTGCTTTACATCATCAAAGAAAAATCATAACTATATCATACTTTTCTGCCAAGAATCTACAATTTTGTTTCTTTTGGGAAGGAATCAGATATCAAAAGGAGCTATCAACTCAGTGTATTATGATCTGCCTCTGGTACATCCATGTTATATTTAATAACATCACAGACACCTTTCAATTTCCATGTGTTTATTTTGTCCTTCAAGACATGCTCCACTTAAAGAGGAAAGCCACCAAAGTAGCTTAGTATCAAGTCTTCAAATACTGCTTACTTGCTTCCTTTTTTTATTCCTCTATTTAATTTGTTTCTATGAATTATTTTTTATATTTTCCTTTTATTAATTACCCCCTTCCCACGTGAGACTTATTGAAAATATTTATTAAAAGATACATAAATTAATTCTCCAGTTCCCTGCTTGGAAACTGTACCTTCCTGCAGAAGGAGGCACAATACACAGTGTATATTGTGAAAGAAATAAAACTCTTGACTGTGACATGAGAAGATTCACAGGGGTTAAAAGGAAGCATTTTCAGAAAACCTCAAAAAAAGACACGCTCAGGATTTTCACTGCATCCTTGCAGATGAAAAATCTGAATTATGTAGTAGCAGCAGCAGATAAACAGTCTGTACAATCACAGATCTTTTTCTATACTTCAAACCCTCATTTGCGTCAACTTGCAGGTTTTCAATCATAAGACAAACTGTACTACACTGCCCCTACTGGGAGAAAACCAACCAACGAGACAAGCAAACAAAACCACAAAAAAAACCCCAACAAAAACCCAATATCAAAATGTTAAGACTAGTAGTTATGCTGCCTTCATTTCTTCAAGTATTTTTTGCTGTACAACATCAGTGTGATAGATACTTATGATTTAAAAGCTATGCATAGTAGAATTAGGTGTATATGAATTTCATTTTGTCTTACATATATCTAAAATTATTTCAAAACTAATTAATAGTGTACCCACTATAATGTAGCTCTGTTAATTTATTATTGGTTTGTATTTATCTTTGTGCATTTCTTCTCCGTGTAGTCTCAGAAGACATTTACAGAAGTGTTTTTCTGCAGACCTCCTAACAATGTTAGGAAGCAGATTCTAAATGATCTTGAAAGAGTTCGGTTTCATTAAAACGATATATTCTCCACCCGCATTATAGGACTAGATGCTGAACAGAGAAACCTGTAATACCAATAAAACTGCAGCAGGTGGCACTAGGAGGAGGGCCATGAGGGGGCGCTGAAGAAAACAAGTACATAGGATAAAAAAACACGGAAAAGTTTAAAATTTTTATGTCTTCTTTTCTAGTCTCTGAAATAAAGTGGAACAGCTTCCTGGATATAGAAAATGTTAGCTTGATGGCACTGGATTAGTGAGAGGTGAGTTGCAGAATGTGGTAAGTGAATGGCCAATTTCCTGTTTGCTTGATGGTTTTTGAGTACTTCTTGGAGTACACAGAATTTACTGGAGAGGATTAAAGCAAAACTTTTCAGCCAGATGGCATGAATGCTTTACTTACTTCTTTTTTACTTACTTAGATTTCCTTACTTCTATTCTTGTGCTTCACAAGTAAATATTAATTTATTACTTTTGTTGTCATTAAATATATGTAGTGAATAACTATGACAGACTGAAAATAAAAGTAATTGTTCCCTTGTAAAGTTTCTGCCAAAGGCAAAGTGCATTCCCTGACCTGTAGCTTATAACTGTCCTCTGCCCTTCTCATATTTTACAATTGTTTTACAATTAATAAGCAGATAACAGCACTAGTACCAGCAGTATGGTTAACATGAATTTAAAAATGTTTTCTCTTGATAGACAAAAAGGCACAGAGAATAATTTTAAATGCTATTTTTTCTATTAGTTTGCATCTGCTGAGAAAAGGACTGTATTACGAAGTCATTCATTTGTAAATGAAGGCTGGCAGTACACAAAATTACTCAAGTTTTGCACAACGAAATTTTGCAGATATTTTAATTGCGAGGATATATATATATTAAAAAAAAATATAACAAAACACAGTCAATGTTCAGAGGAACTTGCAGTCTTTGTAAACAAGCTGTTCTACCAAATCAAACGGACAAAATGTTAAATTTCAAAAAGAGATAAAATAAAGGCATTCATGGGAAATCCCAAAAGCAGAATATAAGGAAGAAAAAAAAACCCTGAAAGAGTGAGGGAAACAAAAGAGGGCAGTCATAAAAGATGCTTGTATAAAAGCTATGTGGCCAAACAGGAATGGAAAAGACTTGTCTGAGTTCCATAAAGAGGAAGTCAGAAGTTAAACAACAAACTTGGACGTTATATAAAACAGAAATAGGTAATAAGATGCTGGAATAAAGAGATAAGATTGTGTGAACAGAAACATTTAACGGATGCATGACAGAGATATGTTATGCAAAGGCAAAGGAATACAGGAAGTTGTGATATTCCTAGTGAATCAAGCTCTTGTTTGTATGCACTTTGTAGATACTTTAGATTAATCGCTGTATCAGATTATTATCTTGACATTATCAGATTATCAGATACATACTGTTATATTGACTTCTGTAATTCTCTCTGTCCCCACAAAAACATGTATGCATTTCAATATGTTGTTTTGTTATAAGACTAATTTTTCCCTAATTATGGCAGTACATTATACCCATCTCTATATTTACCTGTAATTAATCCAAAACGAAAACAAAATAATAAAAATAATCATGTGGCCTTTCTATATTAGATATTAATTTTTTTTGGTGATTGTTAGCTATTTTATAAGACAAAAATTTATCCACAACAGCAATGGCCTTTTTACTGAATTTGCATTCCATTACCATAATAATAATTCTTCACAGTTCAGAGCCCTGGGGTTCTTAGAGCTAATCCTAGAGAATATCACTCCACAGAGAATCTTTGACAAGATTCTGTGTGGTATTTGTCTTATTCTTAAATATGAAATTCTATCTAGCTACAGGCTCCAGGACTGTCTCAAGGGACAATCTAGAGGGCTGGAATGCAACATAAGGAACATTTTAATGCTCATATTAATTGAGTCAGAAGGTCAGTATTAACACAAGGAACTATATAACAAAGACATCCAGTTTATGGACAATTTTCTTTCTAGTTGTAATAAGCTATGGTAACAGAGTTTAGAATTTAAGGGAAGATTTAGGAGAGCTAGCATACAGGTTATACATGTAACAACTACACTTTCTCCATGCCTTTTCATGCAAATAAAAGTTGATATGTAAAATAAGATACTGGATACACACTAGATGGTTTTAATTTCCTTTGAACATTTCTGCCCACCATGGTCATTTAAAAATGGGTCTTTTTAATCTTAAGTCATGCTGATTTGCTTTTCTAAAAGAATGTAAGCCAAAGCTACATTAAGGACCTTTCAAAATACATTTTGTTTTTTAGCATTTTTATTTTTCATCATTTTGCCAGGTCTTTAATGTATTTTTGTGAAACCTAAATTGGTCTGGTTGAGGTAGTATGAAACCAAAACCGGCTTGCTCTTCCTTCTCTAGGTAAGTCAAAGCATCCTTCAAAGGCTGAGAAATAAGCAACTAAAGTTCAAAGTTTCTCAGGCTTAATTCATATTTCATCTCTGTCCCACAGTAGTTTCTGACACAAAGGAGTCCTATATGGAATCATAGAATATTTTAGGTTGGAAAACACCTTCAAGATAATGAAGTCCCACCCTCAACCTAACCTAAACGCTAAACCACTTCCGTAAGTGTCACATCTACATGTATTTGAAATACCTCCAGGGATGGCGACTCAACCACTTCCCTGGGAATGAAACTCATGGGGCAAACTGAGGTCATTTCTGGTTGTCAAATCACTGATTACTCTGGAGAGGAGACCCACCCACCTTGATAAAGCCTTTTTCAGACACACGCAATTTGCTTTAAATTCCATAGTCTCTGCAACATGAAAAAAGGAAGCTCAGCAATATGCTGTGTACTGTGTAACCCACAGTCACCAGAATCCTTTTTGGATGAAGAAATCTGTTGGTATAACTAAGTTCCTATGAACTCCATGTGAGGTAAGACAAAGTTTGGGCCACTGCGTTGAATTTGTAACTGCTAAGTCTGTTGTTTATGCACCTCACAGTAACTAGAATTGTCCTTTTGCCATAGTAATTTCTGACAAAATATGGACTGACTATACAGTAGTACCCCTCCGGAAATAACAGGGAGAGAGCCTCCAATGTGGTTCTTTAATGGTGCCTTTGCCCTCATTAATGTCAGGAGTTTCCTAATAAGTGAGTTATTTCTTATACTTGACTACTGTAATTTTGTATAGTTATCATGCACAGAAATTATGCTCATTTTGCAAAATCCTCTTTCAGGATATAGTTTAAATATAATGACTTAAAATTCCTTCAAAGCTCTTTCTCAAATTAAGCTACTTTCCAATGTAATATAAGTACAAACTTAAGGCCAGTTTTAAGATAGCTTCGTCTTTGTAAAAGTATAGAAAGCAAATTGTGTGTTATAAGTGTTTACTCTTAGGGGTTGAGAATGTAATACTTTAATGTCTGTATTGATAGCAATAAATGTCCAGGGATATACACGGAGTAATTTTTCTCAGGGACAGCTTATCATTCTGTCCTGTGATCACCTCGTAAGTAAAGGCAGACCACTGTCTTTACTTGCAAGCTTAGGTTCTCTACTACAGGCAGAATATATTCATTCAAAAGGGCAGAACACGTAATGCTTTCGCAGCTGAAAGCGCAAAAATTGCCACGCTGAAAAAAATCAAGGAACAGCAGCATAAGGTAATGTTCCCTGCTTCCTTCCTCCTGAAGCACTGTCTCAGTGCTAATGTGCTTCCTGCTCTGTCTTATTGTTTGCTTTCACCAGCGCCCACAGTTTCTACCTGTCACCACAAGGGGTGTCCAGGACTCACGGCTAGAGGGAGGCGCCCGTCAGCAAGCAGCGTAAGGGAGTCTGGCGGTTTAGCTCTGAATGATTCGGTGAAATTGCAGGAGAGATTCTCGCTGCCGCTCTTCAGGGATTGCTTTTGTTAGAGGGAAAAACAAATTTGGAGGTTTGTATGCATGTGTGAGGAGATGCGGAGTGCTTTTGATTGAGGTGTTTGATCACTGGGAAGCATTGCAAGAGAAGAGAGAAGCAGTGAGAAGAAGAGGCAGGAGCAGGACTGAAGTACAGAGCAGCTGTTTCCTAATCCTCTGGTTCTTTTGGGTGCCTCAGTGAATGTGAACATGGATTCTGTCACTGAGATCTTCTTGAAGCTGCTGTTTCTTCTATCTGCTCATCACTGGCACACAGCAGTGGCAGGGAATAAATGTAAGTATTGAATATGATTTTTAAATATATCCATAGTGTTTTGAAAACTTCTGCATGATTTTATTTGTATTTAGATTTTTTTTCTTTTTTTTTTGAGATAAATGCTTACTGCCTTGAAATGGTGACAGCAAGTTGCTAGGCTAAAAATGTTCCAAAATCCTTCAGTAGATTTTTTGTCATGAATCTGTGTACAGAATATTGTTTACAAAGCTAAGAGTATGAGAAGATAGCATTTTAATAAGGGATTCATGTTCAGCCCCATTTTAATTACTGTTTTCTGTTTGTAAGTATAGCAATTTCCAAGGGATTGTGCCTTACATAGCAATTACTGGCAAAATTTCTATTGTGTACTGTGTCAGCTTGATTTTTAGCAATTTATAATTTTGAAAAATGGTATCTGCATCTTCTGTATTAACCTAGCAGTCAAATAACTCTGATGGACACTTCTGTGCAGTTCAAGAGCAGTACAAATACAGGAAACAATGTGGATAGTAAGACTTTATTGTCTCTGCATCAATTGTTCAGGGAGTATTGTTCATGCATGACTAAAGGAAAGAACGTTATTAGTTCCAGCAGAAAGTTTTTTAAAAATATGAGTAAATCAGAGTTAGCCAGTAGAGTGGTATTGCAAAATAAAAACAGTGATTACTGTTTTAAAGACAACCTGCCCCCTAGGAAGCAAATCTGATATATACCTGAAAATCTCTGCTTCTCAGTGTTAAATCAGATTAATTACATTTGAATTAAAAAGAAAAGAAAAAAAACTTTTTAAGAAACTGTTTTTCAAGGGTTTTTTTAACTTAGTAATTGTTCTAAGCTATGCTTGTTTCTTTTGATTCAGTTTCAGCAAGCTGAGAGGTTTCATTTTGCATACATATGGTAGAACATTAACCTAAATGCCAGATGTTTATAAGCTAACTGAGCATATTTTCTCCCCTTCCTGTGAAGGCACTGGTCATGCATCACAGGAATGGAAGGGCAAGAGAAATGCCTGTATGGGAAGAAAGTGCATGCCAAAGCAAGGAGGAATATTCAGGAGCAACCTTAAAGGCCAGTGGCAAGGGACAGCTCCCTAGAAATCTCAAAGGAATGGCAGAGAAGTTTGAAGTTCTCTATGGTTCTATAGCCTAGGGTTTTGCATATGAATGGTTTGTAAATTGAACACGTTTCCATGAGCCAGACCGTTCACACTGCAGCACTAAAATGATCTTGTGCTGTCATTCTGTAAAGATATCTCATTTGATACTCAAGTGTGTAGTGTAGCCCTAAACATGAATACTAAATTCCTCCTGTTAAACACCCTGCTGCAATCCAGCCACAGCTTTAATTCTCTTCATCATTCTTCATTGTACAGTTTATGAATACAGCCATTTTCACAAGATCATGATAATTGAATTGCACATGAATAGCATTTGTCACTATGCACAAAACTAAATCAGTCACTTAGAGGGAAGCATATTAAAATAATTGCAAAAGACTTGCATCACATAGCAAAGCAGTAAAGCACTAGAGGTCACTCTTACAATTGAGGAAGCCAGGTTTGAAGAAAAGGCTCAAGCTTCTGCCTAGCACAGACTTATGATGAAAAAACAAATCAGGCATAAAACATTATTACTACTGGATTTTCCAAACACTTTTCAAAATCAAGCCAAACTCAATAACACTATAAAAAGACCAACCTGAATAAGCAGAATTTTCACATGTGTGTGTATATATAAATATGTAGTACTTGTTATCTATGAGTAAATTCCAGCTCCTATGTCAAAACACTCATCTAAACTGAAAAAGTAAGAAATCTCCCTGTTTTCTTGCTGTTTTCGCAAGGAAACTCACTGAGGGATAAACAAAATTATTTAAATAAGGAAGGTGTGAGAGCTAACATATGTAGACAACTTGGCCAATATAATGCATACTATTCTGTTTCAGAATCTAACCTGACAAAATAATTATAAATAAAATCCCTTTATTTATATGTGTTATTTTGAAAACAAACATTTCTGTGGGAGAGGTAGTTTGGCTTAAAAGTAATAGTTTCTATCAAGGCATGAATTTGGTTAGTGTGTTACGTTTAATAAAATTACCTCAGAATAAAAGGGTTTTCATCATTACTGCTTACAGTAAATACATGCAGCAGCCATTACCTACTCATTTGAAATTAGTTCGCTCCTTTCTTTTTGAGAAGTTGACCAGGAATTGCAGTCCTTCTCAGTAGGTAACATTGATATTAATGTGCTCAAACATGCTTACAATTCCAGTAAAGATCAGTTTTCTTGCATGAATTTTGATGGCTAGATTATCCAATAGGATTTTTTTTTTTTTTTTAATTCTTCATCTAATCTATTTTTCTTCTTTTACTTTTGTGTTTTATTTCTTTAACATCAGAAATGGAATACCTAAGTTTTGCTTTGTCCTTCTTCAGACCAGCTGCCACTAAGAAAAGCCCAAAGTAAAAGACCTTTACACTTCACCTTGAAGCATCAGTGCTAATGTTCTAAGTCAGTAGTATAGAGAAAACTGCTTTGATTTAAAATCTGTTTAAAATGTATCACAGTATTCCACTTTTGAGTAAAATTATTTTGAAGTTCTTATTTTATCTAAAGGTGACAGACTTTATTATCTACAATATGAAAATCTATTTATGATTGTTTTATTTTGTTTTGATTTTTTTTTTTTTTGGGGGGGGGTTTTGTTGTGTTGTTGTTGTTGTTGTTGTGTTTTGTTTTTCTTGTTTGGTTGTTTTTCCCCTGAAAAATAATTAGTATACTTCCAATCAAGAGAGATAATAACTGCTGTGGGAAACTCTAATCTTCTAAAAGGTCTGTAGTAGTGCTGTTTCACGCTTTCCTGTGTTTTTTTCCTCCTAAAGAGTTGCACTTCCAAAGAGTTGAAAAAAATGTGAAGTGCACACCCTTGAGTCAGCAACTGTGTAAGGTCTAGTGTGAATTATAAATGAAGGATTAAAGGAAGTACTCTTTTAAGTCCCCTTCTCTTCCCTCTCTAGGAAGCTATTTTACTAAGAACTCTCTCTACAGCTGTAAATCAGGAAGTTACTAAATCAGTCCTTGAAAACTTACCAGAAATTGGTACTCTAAGAGCTACAGTCTTTTTTTTAAGGTCTCTAAAGCTGAAGTGTTGCACAAAATATAATTAAACCCTCTATACACAAGAACTCAACAGTGACTAAAAATTATTAATTTTATTTTAGAGAATGAATGGAAATAATGAGAACAAATCAGCGACTTTCCATGTAGTTTCTCATATCTTCATACCTACTTGTCTTTGTTAAAACTCTACAGTTGTACAAAAGTTTTTATCAACTCAGAATTTCATATTTGAACTGCAGTGCTCATTATTTCAATAAAAATATATGATTCATATTGTTGTTTCTGTTAAGTATCAAAGATTTCTTGCTAATGTTACTATAGAAGACCTACTCTAAAGCTGACAGAAAATGTCTGTTAATGATGCTGAAGTTTTCAAATACAGGATGAAGTGTTCACATACTTTGGTTGTATTATCAGTGCAAGTCCTGTACAAGTAATCTTGCCAGGGAAGAGATTACATGCTATAAGGAAAATACTGTATCTTAATTTAGAATATAATTTCATTCTGATGGTAATAATGAGTGCCAAATAGTTTTATAGGCTATATGACAGCTTTATAGAACGATGTATGGAAGGAGAAGTAGAAACTTCCTTAATTTTCTTGTAGTCTCATTAATATTTATCATCTATTTATTATTATTTATCCTCTGTTTATTTTTATCTATCTCTACTTTTAAATCGCAGTGGAGACCCCATCAGAGATCAGGCCATCTCTGGGCAATTATATGCATGAATAAAACCTTACAGATATCCCTTACATATTTTTTTGGTTTTAGTACAGTGACATCAAAAGCTTGTATCAAGATAAAATCCAAACCAATACCAATGGAAAAATTTATGAAAATTAATTTCAGACTTTCAAGGTTGGAAATACACAGAAAGGCCTTGGGTTGATTACATTGAGTATAATCAACAATTTGCATGCCGTTGTTCTAGGCCTTCAAATTCCCATGAACATATTTGTCCCTGGGCTCAGTCAGCAGGATGGATGGAATAAATTTGGTTATGATTGATGAGTAGTGACAGACAAGTAATGACAGTCTCAAGGTGGGGTAGAATCAATCATGAAAAGAAAATGAAGTAGATTGTATGTAAAGTATGTTGTCAGTGCTAGCAGTAACATCTGCATTATGCGTTAGGATCTACTGTGTTTTATTTAAGCACCAGTCAGGAATTCCAGAGTCATCACTAAGTTATTCACAGCTTGGTAATTCTACAGTCATAGCCATTCTGCTTTCTTTCTTATGTAATAAGTAGATGTAGGAGTACATGCCCGTTCTTTCCCAGGAAACTAAAACTTGAACTAAGCTGTATCCCACTGCCTATGTCTCACAAAATAATGTATTTTTCTGTCATTGCATAAGAAGTATAATGCTCAAGTTTAGCATTTTTTTCTGAGTGCTTACTTCTATGTTGTAATAGAAAACATTGGCTTGTTATATATTAATATATTTAATATATTTGCAATGTGATGCCTATTGATTCATCTCTGTGTTCTGGTTTGGTTGGGTGAGTTTTTTGGTAGTGGGGGAAGGGTGCCAGGAGTGGCTCCGGTAAGAAGCTGAAAAGCTCCTCCTGCTTCAAAACCAGCAAAGGAGCCATTACAAGGACAATAGATGCACCTCATATAAGCGATTAACTTATGAGAGAACTGACATAACACCAGAGCAGAGAAGCAGTGGGGGGAGAAGAGCTGTGCTGGAGAAGAAGAGCTGTGCTGGGGAAGGAGAGTGGTGCTGGTGGTTGGTGAGGAAGAAGGGGAAGAAGGTGCCCAAGCAGAAGTCTCCCTGCAACCCATGGTGAGATGGCAGGCTGTCCCCCTGTACTCACTGAGGAATGTAGTAGAACATTCCCTGAAGGTGCCAGGAGGGGTCAACTTGGCCAGTGGACTTGGATTTTGTGGCCAGTGGATTTGCTGCCAGTGGAGTCTGATTATGTAGCTTTGGAAGACCCCAGCACCAGGGGGGGTGGCTGTTCCTGAAGCAGGTTGGGACTCTGTGAGAAGTTGGAGCAGCTTGCTCCAGACCTCATGGAAAGAGGTCTCCTCATGAAGGAGAGGTTTGTGGAGGACTCTCTCCCATGGGAGGGACCCTGTGGGGAAGCAGGGAAGGACCGTAAGGAATCCTTCTTCTTGAGGAGGATGGCACAGCAAGAACCACCAGCCTGTGAACTGACTCTAAAACCCATCCCCTGTCCCCATGTGCTGCTGGGGGGAAGGAGGGAGAGAAACTGGGTACAAAGTTATTTCGGCACGGGAAGAAGGGAGGAGTGGGAGTAACATATGCAAGCACTGCACGTTGTGTCTGTGTCCTGTGTGTGTTTGATTAATATTATTATTATTTTTTTTTTCCCCCAAGTTGAGTCTGTTTTGCCTGGGACTTTAATTAGTGGAGAACTGTCCTTGTCTTTTGTCTCAGCCCATGGACTTCGTCCTCATCCCAGTGTCTGTGTGGTGGGGGTGGGGAGTTGAGTGATCAGCCCTGTGGCTGTTGCTTTATTGTTCTCTTGGGCCCAAACCATGACATTATAGGTGAGTCAGGAAGGAGAGAGAGACAAGGAAACACAACATGCTGTGAAAACTTCAACAATCACAATTTCATAGCTTCTAACAAGTTTAGCTGGGAAAAAATAGGTCAAATCTCTCCCTATCCCTTCTCAACCCTTCTGCCTCTGCGCCCCAAACAAGTAAATCAAAGAACACCTGAATACTCAAGACACATTATGTCTTTCATATATTTATTTTCTCCCCAGGTGTCCCTGCGCTTTAGTGCTACTTGCAAATTTGAGTTTAGTGTGAGATATCTCGGAAGATTAAGCCCTATTTTGTGGGAAAGTTAGTTCTGCTTCTTGGTACTTTTATAAGTTTATTTCTTGTTAGTTGCTTTCAACTAACAAGGTGATAAGAGAGGTGGAGGCAGTGAGATCCATCACTAAATCAAAGGAATCTCCTTCCTAGAACACACCAGGTCATTTGTTAAGCATGATAAAGAAATACCAAATACTGAAATCAGTCTTTGCTGTTGGTGACTTCAGAAGTAGACATTACTTTAAATATTTCTGAAGTAAAAGGTAGATTTTGCTCTTTCCTCTCAGTTTTCAGTTGTTTTATGAAGAGGAAGGGAAAACTGAAACAATAGTGATAACAATGAGTTTAACTGTTTCAATGTAATTGCTTGGGGTTGAATATGACTGTTAAATAATATAACTGTTAAATATGACTAAAGTTAAATGTTGTGATAGATCAAGCTGGTAGTTCTTGAATATAAAATAATTTTTGTAACTTACAACTTGCAACTTTGGAAATCAGGATTTGTGCATGTCACAATCTGATAGTCAGATATGCAGCAATTTTTTATAATCTTGCTGGGACAAAACAAAGATAATACAATATTGGCTGCACAGATAGGCATTGGGGCTGGTGTGCAGTCTTGTGAGAGATCTGGCAGAATCCCCTTGCTTTCTAACGCTCCTCACCAAAGTGGGAGGCTGGGTGCTGCTGGATTCTGCCTTTCCTCTCTTGGAATAAACTACGCAGCAGCTGCACCTTTTTGTCCAGCAGGACCTGTGAAAAGGTTTAAAGGTAATGCCAAATGGTAAAATTAAGATACAAAGGAGGTCAGATGTCACATGCACACCGAACTTTACTGGAGTTATACAACAAAGTTCCTAGAGTAGATAGAACAGGGAGGAAAAAGAATCAGAAAAGAAAGGAGAAAGGAGAATACAGAGAACAGCAAGTGATAGAAAAGTTACAACCACAGTCCAGTGATGTTGTTGGTGGGGAAGCGCTTCGTTGTACTCATAGTGTCCCAGGTTTTTATACAGTTCTTGCCTGCTGCCCACCCCTCCCCCACACTTTCCCCCCCCACCAGCCCCTGGCTGTTTTCACCTGGGAGAAAAACCCTCTGTCTTCTCTGTGCTCCTCCTGGATAGGAGGGAGGGTATGGTGCCTGCAGACAGTCTTTGTTTGGTTAATGAATAAAATAAGTCATTGCAAAACAAGAGGTTGAGACAACTGACACTGCAGGATTAGTTTATTGCAGTGGAGGTTCTGTCCTAGGAGGTGGCTTGAGACTGGCACTCTTCATCTTCTCCTGCTAAGTTGGTGGGTCTCATGAAATCTCAAAAATTACTTATGAATGGATATTCTGCTCCCAGTGACAGCTGTAGAGCTCCTTTGTCTCCAATCTCAGCATGTCCCCCACCGAACTCCCCAGTTCTCAGGTGCCTGCAGAATTTTTTCAAATCACAGGGCAGTAAATGGTTTGGTGGGTTGCTGAAGAATCTCTTTAGTCTAGCAACAAATCCTGTTTAACTCTTAGATGTCTCAAGACAAACAGATATTCTGAGTGCCTAAGTACACAACTTATCTCTTGGATTGTTTGAGACAAGCACTATACAACCCAAATGTCACAGTGCATGACTACTATATTAAAATTGAAAGAGACCTGTGTGTCTCAGTATACTAGCTTGTATTACACAAATGTAATTATGACAAAAGCTGTCTTGCTAAGCTTTAAAATAACATAATATATAGGAGTTATAGCACGTTGTCGTTAAGCAAATGGGTTTGCTTTATTTTTTTTGCTCAAGATAACACAGATATAAATCTAGGGTTTAACAAATTGTGGTTAACTGAAATTTTAACTCTTCAGTGTTTTATACTTACATATGTAATCACGCTTACTTATCTGTTGTGAATTTGTGTTTTATACATGTGCGACCATAGCATTAGAGACCAACATTTGTCAAGGGTACACCCTATAGGTTGCCTTCCATCAGCTGAAGCCTATGTCAGTAGCCATGAGTTATATTTGTGAAATTAAGAGAAGGTCTGGTGTCCAATTATTTTGCTTTTCAGAAGATGGTTTTTAATTCTTAATGACAAATTGCTATGCTTTTCCAAGATGTACTGTGGACTACATGATAAAAATTGTACTGTTTTTATTCTACTTGTTAAGTGTTTTCAGTGTAATCATTTAAAAAGTAATTGAAATCCTGGAAATGGCTAACATTTAAAGTAGATTAAAATTAGTAAATACAGAATTATTATGTAAGTATCATACTCACATAATCATACTCAATCGACTAGTGAAAAAAACCCAACAAATAACAAACCTCTAGAGCTTTAAATCTCAAGGTATATAGAAAAAATATAGTCAGGATATCTAGCTGGGTCTAGTTACTTTTTTATTAAGTAGATCTCATAGTTTTGTTGTGCTCAATAATAAGCTATTGCTTGTTCCTTGTGCTAGAATGTTTGTTTATTTCCATAACAAACTTCTAGCAATTAACATCTTTTCATTTGTGCTCTACAGGGAAAATTATGTCAGAAACAGCATGTTGGAATAATATAATTTATTCTTATTAATTAATATCATTCATTATTCAGCTGATAGATGAAGAAAATCTTGCTCTTTTTCATGTGTTCATCTGTCCACTTCTAAATCTAAATAGAAATCACTTTTCACAACCTAACTTGCTCCTAAAAAGATAATTTTATAAAGTAGGTTTTTTTCCCATTTATTTAAAAAGTTCCCACCTAAAATCCCCAGTTGTACCTAGTTGACCTGTTCAGAGTAATTGTAAAAAAATTATTTAAAGAAAACTCCAAACATAAAAAAACAGGAAGTTTCACAAATATGTGGCTAAACAGGATACAAAAATATTATTGTTATTCAGTTTCCAAGTAAGTTAACAAGCAACTTCACCAGGAGAGGAAATGGAATAAATTACATTTACAGAAAGTCTAGAGCAGAGGTTTTGAACAAGACAGCAAGAGAAAGACCCTCAAAGCGTAACTAACACACACTATAAAAGGGATGCTGTAGACAGACTGAGTTGTGTACAGGGAGACGGAATTACTTAATTCAACATTTTTCTGTATCCTCAGTTACATTAGACTGGATATACTCAACATGGATATTCTGTAATTATCTGAAAGTTTTGAGAAAATGTAAGGAGAAAAGTTTGGTTGTTTTTTTTTTTCTTCAGGATTGTGAATTATGGTGGAGGTCATGTGATGTCTACTGCTATGCTGTATTAATAAGAAAATACTAATTTGAAGCTGGAAGACATTTTGAATCGGAATGAACGATGTAAGAGTTGCAGAAGAGAAATGTTTCCTGAATGTTCAATCCTTCATTTATTACCAAGTATGCCTTACTTTTGAGATATATGATGAACTCTGATGGCTTCTGCAGAGATAAGAAAACTGGGATTTATTTGTATAAAATTAAAATTCTGAAACTTGGAAGTTTCCTTCTGAGCTAGATGATTCCCTTTTACTCATGTGGGAGAAAAATAGTTCTTATAAGAAGAATTAATGCAGAAGATGAAAAGAAAATCCATCAATTTATTTGAGGAGGAAATAGCATGCAAAATTAGTTATCTGAAGTGTAGAGGTGCCATTTGTCTAATCATTGATTATGACGGTGAGTCTAGATAACTAGGTCATCTACAGACTTTATAAACATCAAAACTTAAATGAGATGGGTTCCAGTTTCATCAAAATACCCTTCTCTAAATAAATGTTAAAAAAAAAGTGTGGGAAGGCATACTGACTGCCATATACAGCAATCACTGGCTATCCCCAATGCATTCATGTTTGGTGTTGAAGCTCCAAGTCTTCCTTGATTGTGTTTAGGTAAGTGGGCTCTCCTTGAGTTCCTAAGGGTTTAGGCTGATATTATTGATAGTCTTAGAAAAATTCTAGGGACTCAGTGAGGAGCTGGAAATTCCCTACCAATGAGAATGTGTTTCACTCCCAGAAGGATGAAATACACAGGCATTTTGTCCATACACATTGTTCTGGTAAAGTGAAAATCTTAAATATACTGGAATTACCTGTTCTACTCATCTGAGACAGTCTGAACTTTCCATTTCTTTGATAAATCATCATTAAAGTTCCATTTTAACACCAGCCTTGTCAAAACATATTGGGGTTTTTAGTTTGTTTTTTGGTTTTTTGGTGGGTTTTTTTCCTTTGCTTTTAAAGAAAGCATAGAGTGAAAATAGAATGCATTACAAACAAAATCTGCAGAATATAGCCACATTTATTTTCATAAATCAGCAATAAAACAGGTAGAAGTAACTCCATACTTTTATGGTTACTTTAAAGACCTTTACCTATCCAGCATCTAATAATGATTATAGACTGTCTGTTACACTGGATAGGCAGTCTTTTCATGCTCCATGCCAGCAGACTTTGACTCTCACTGTAAATTGTTCTCCTGATCAATGACAGAATGCGTGCCTATTAGGCAGCAGTCTAGTTTCCAGTAGTTTAGTAATCATGGTGAGACTTAATAATTACCATTCTTTTTTTTTTATTAAAAAAATATTCAGCTTCTAGTAACTCTGATTTTTTTTTATTTTATTTTATTTTTTTTTATTAAATGAAAAGTAACACTGTGTCTCAATGTTCTTATTCAAGCAAAGCTCCCAGGGAAATCAATGGGACCTTTGCCTAATAAGTATTGAATAAAAGATTTAGAAAGAATTAGTTGAATATTCATTCCACAGAAATATGCTGCATAGTCTGAATATAACTGGTATCTTTATTTCCTTTCTGTGTACCAATCTGTTCATGGTGCCTTGTTTGGAGGACTCAGATACAGATCTGTGTAACAAACAAAATATATTCGTCTCACTTGACAAAAAATTAATGTGAAGAGAAAAAGACAGCTAGAATTTTGCTTAGTTCCTTAGGCTTGTCCTGTATACGGTCGCAGTTAGTGTGCAGGTAAGTGAGACAGGAACACCTTAGGGAGAGAATTATACCCAAAATACAATCCCTTACCTTGTTCCTGAGATGCTCTAGGTACTTACATAGTAGCTGCGGATGACTTCCCCTGCAACCCGGTCTTAGAACCACGGGTGGCAGGAAGAAGTCTCACCACCCGTGCTCAGCAATAGGCAGGTACCGCAGGTGGGCAGCTGCAGGCAGGTACCGCAGGCAGGCTGGCGGGACCGCAGGCACTGCAGGCGAGGACCACAGGAAAGCCGTAAGCCAGGACTGCAAAAAGCCGCGGGTGAGATGG
>NW_009952978.1:302201-302933 GCF_000747805.2 Chaetura pelagica | reverse complement strand
GGGTCCTTCACTCCGTGGCGTTTGGGGCAGCAGGCTTTATAGTCTCTGCTTTTAGGAAAAGAATCCAGTCTGTGGCCACAAAATGTTACTTTGTTTTTCTCCTTGGAACTCCAGCTCAAGTCGGGCTATTATGTGGCAATGTCCTCCTTGCAGCATTGTATCTCCCTCTTCTGGGTGTGTGTCAAAGAACCAAAACAAATAGCACTAGCAACAATTCTAGTATCAAAGTAAAAATAAAGTGGGCACCACTAACAAATACTGGTTTTAGAGACGCATTGATGCCATATTGGTCAGCTACATCTGCTCTTAGTGTGGAGATTTGTGCTCCTGTGTCAACCACAAATGTAACAGGACGACATTTTGGTCTAACAGCACAAGTAAGTTCCAAGTCCCCATTTTGGTTTTCCACAAGTCTTAACACATTTTGCCAATCTTTTGGAGGACTTGAGGTTTTAGAGCCTGATTGGTTTGTTTGCCAGTCTTGCTCGTCTTGTGGGGTGGCCTCCCAGGGTCCATTAACCAGGTCAGTTGAATTGACTGTTTGAATTATCCCCTTTCTCCTCCCTCTGCTGTCTTTTTTACCTCTTTTTGTTGTCAGAGGGAGGTGTTGCAGGCCGGTACCAGGGGGCTACCGGCTGTCAGGATGTTTCCGTGACTCCCCCCCCCAGTGTGTAGAGGTTTGTGAATGAGCCCGAGGGTCACACGTGGCATTCGCCTCTTACCGAGGGACGG